>NC_059390.1:25547500-25870500 GCF_019703515.2 Myxocyprinus asiaticus | reverse complement strand
CCAAAACATTAGCAACCACCTAGCAAACCACCAGCATCAAAGCTACCACCTAACAAACAACCAGAACACTTTAGTAACCACATAGCAACTACTCAGAACATCCAAGCCACCACCTAGCAACCACTCAGAACCTTATCAACCAGATAGCAACCACGCATAACACCTTAGCAACCACCAAGCAACCAGCCAGAATATTATAGCAACCACCTTGCGACCATCCAGAATGTTAGTAACAACCTAGCGACTACCCATAACTTTAGGAACCAACCAGGACACCTTAGCAACCGCACAGAACCTTAGCAACCTACTAGCAGCACATTAGTAATTACCTAGCAATCATCCAAAACATTAGCAACCACCTAGCAAACAACCAGAACCTAAACTACCACTTAGCAAACAACCAGAAAACTTTAGCAACCACCTAGCAACTACCCAGAACACCTAAGCCACCACCCAGCAACCACCAAGAACCTTAACAACCACCTAGCAACTACCCAGAACACCTTAGCAACCACACAGAACTTTAGCAATCACCCGTAACACCTTAGCAACCACTTAGCAACCAGCCAGAACACTTTAGCAACCACCTAGTAACTACCCAGAACCTTAGCAATCAACCAGAACACCTTAGCAACTAACCTGTAACCAACTAGAACCTTAGCAACCAAACTAGCAACCAACCAGAGCACATTAATAACCACCTAGCAACCACCCAGAAAATTAGCAACCACTTAGCAACCATACAGAACCAAAACAACCACCTAGCACACAATCAGAACACTTAGTGTCCACCTAGCAACTACACAGAACAACACTAATAACAGCAGTTAAAACCACTTGATTATCATCATGATGTGTCTTGATGTATTTGTTAAAATTGCCACACACACACACACACACACACACATACATACACACATACACAAAAATCAATCAATAAATAAAATTAAAATAAAAACTTTGTCAACAAACATTTCAGTAATTTTGTTGATTAGATTACCACTGTGTACAGGTCATGGGGACACACAAAGCACCCAATAATGCAATCATCTCTGATTCAAAACTCAGGGAAAGATTTATGACTGTTATACAAACTCCACATTCCAGTTGATCATTTTATCTTACCACACGCACTGCATCACTGCATCCATTTCTAGATTAAGGCATTGTCCTCTACTAGACATTATTGGAACAAAATAAAAAAGACATTAAAACGCTTTTAATGAAAGTGGCAGGTGTTCTCATAAATCTGATGGTGGGACAGAGAGAGAGCGAAAGAGATAACAGACAGAGACTAAAACAGGCAAAACACTGATAAAACAGAGGGACAGGTTGATTTAAATGACCAAAGAGAATAATATTGCAAAACCTTAAACTTATTATCTTTGAGTAAGTGTTGACATTGGGATCAGTCTAACACTAATTCATACCACCCAGGGGTTTTATCATTTAGAATACAGTGCATCCAACACATAGTTGACAATAACTTTAGTAAGCCACTAATTGGTAGCTATGATACAAAGCAAAATACAAAGTAAAGGTTGATAGTAACTTTGTTAGGTATCATTTCTGCTAATAAAAATCAGTTTCTGATCACTATCAGCATTTGCTTTTGAAACTGAGTTCGAATGAAATTGGTCCATTTGCTGCAATATTGTCACATATTACAGCAATGGAACATAACAGAAGAATGTCAGTGTTATGTTTGTGTAACCATGGTGAACAGAGCATCAGAGTTTGGTTCCAGAAGTAAAAATCCCATTCAAAATCTCCATAGAGGAATTGATTTGTCAACATGATCACACAGGAATTCGGCATGTTATTTCTGAGAGTTCCAGTACCCTAGGATTGGCCACATTATGCCGACTTACTGACAAGCGACATCTCCTATCACACATTTTTGCAACTGATCAGATGTGTTTACCTTCCCTTGTGGCATGACCGGAAGTGTGTTGTGTCAGCAGCATGGGAAATCCGGGTTCACATCCCACATTTAAACCAGGAAGTAATTGCGTTTACATAATCAGTAAAGAGCATGATTTGTAGGTTGCAATTGTATCCCAAACCTTACATTTTTACTCCACTGATGGTTAGGTTTAGATTTAGGGATTGTATTACAGCTTGTAGTGCCGAAAACTACTCGCTTCAAAACTCACTTTTAGCGCCCCCTCTGTGGACATTTCACCCCAAAAATGGAGCCCACACATGCCCATACACCCAACAATACTTACCGCTTTGGCCACTGAGGACATTGTTTCAAATTTCGGTAAGCACGGACCGATTTTAGCTAAAGAGAAGTCAACCTACTGTTTCCAATTTCATATGAGGTCAGTCTGGATTTGTAGTGGTAACATAGAAACCTTTCAAGACAAACCTACCATGAGCTCTGAGGTTAAGTGATGAAGTATACTGTATGTTTCTGTAAAATTCCAAGAGCCAACTTAGTTAAAAAAAAAAAAAAAATCTTATTTAATTGCCAAGTTTCCAGTGAAGAACTACATTTCTCATAATCCTGAAGATCCACCAATTAGAGAAGTAGCTGTCACCATGGAAACAAGAATCAAGGTAATCTCCACAGTGAGGTTTTGCAGGCATATGATGCATTCATGTCATGTCGGAATTACTGCAAATATGAGATTCCGGCTTGTAAAAATGTAAAAATGTTACATGTTGTAAACTCAAAATTCTATGACAGCAATGACTCGTTACGTCATGTAAAAAGAACCAAAACGGCAGTAGCCTCAACAGTTAAAGATAGTGACAAATATTTCAAATATTAGTTTGATATGCCATTTTTTTAGCCACTGTTACCTGGAGAGCTTTCTTAAACATGTAGTAAAAATGTAGCTGAATTAATGAATTATTACATTTATTTGATTATTTTGCTGTAATCAACAACAAAGCCACACATGTGTACAAGGCTTACAGTATTGCCATAGCAACAAATAATTTCAGAGAGAGCTCAGACGTAGAATCTCTGTAATCTTGTGATAACAGTAATTCCTGACATGACATGAATGCACCATAAGAAACGATAGCTACTATTAGGTCATATTCACACCATTAAAATTCCCAATTGGAAACGCATGCATTTTGCTATGTTTGTGCCTCGTAACCATACTTGAACAGCTTTTTCCTTCACTGAAAATGGAGTGTTTTGAAAATGCTCTACGTTATCACTTAATATGATAACATTAGAAAGCTGAAAACTGAGTTTTTAAATGAAAACAGATTTGTGTGGATGTGGCCCTAACATCAGTTAATACTGGATGTTGTAGCATTATATTGTCAAGATCCTGCCATCTCTCTTTGGACTTTTTTATCACCTTAATGTCAGGATCCTGACATCCTTGTTTATTGTACTTTCTGTTTATAATTTTATCTCTCCCAAGTGCTCTCCTGCCTGTTCCCTGTGCCTAAACCACCTCCTCATTTGCCTGATTATTAGTTTATTCTCACCACCTGCCCTCCGCGTTTACCCTCTTGATTTTTCCCTCTTTAAATTCCCCTCGTGTGCTCTATCATGTGTTAGACTCTTCCTCTTATTTCCCTACAGTTTGTTCAAGTGTTCCCTGTTGGTCTGGTTTATTCTCTGTTTCTTTGTTTGTTTCTTTTGTTTATCTGCTTAGTCTTTTGGTTCTAGTGCAGATTTTTCCCTCTCATGGCATTTTTGGTTTACAGCCTGTTTTGACTTCTGTCTAGACTTTTTGTGTTTTGTTTTCATACTTTTTTCTTAAAGATTTTGAGCATTAGTTTGTCTGCATTTTGGTTCTTCAGACTAATACCCTGACAGCCCCTTTGCTCCTCGATGCGGTCCAAGGGCTAGGGTTTAGTGAGGACGGCAGGATATAACTCTTCCTTTCTGGACTCGACGAGCCTTTCGATTGGGACGTGCTGGGCGACAAGAAATGTTGGACCTTCTGGAAGGTGGTCGACCATGTTGCCAGTTAAAAAAGTTAGAGTTCATACATGGTAAATGGGACTTCATCTCTGGTCTCACCTCCCAGTCCTCGTCCGTCCTGCTGGTTGCTCCAGTGTAGGCAAAGAAGGCGTCATCAAAGAATGAAGGGAAGCTCCAAAGCTGCCCTCCTAGAATTATCCACACTCGCCACTGATCGCCAGGAGGTGCCTGGCCCATATGCTCCTGACCACCAGAAGGCACACAGTCTGTCCACTGCTGACCGCCAGGATGTGCCCGGCCCATCCACTGCTGACTGCCAAGAGGCGCCTGCCTAGTCTGCTGCTGACTGCCAACCCTCTACTCTCCCCAGCGGCTGTCACCTACCCTATCCTTTCCCCAGTGGCTGCTGCCGACCCTCTCCTCTTCCCAGCGACCTGCCCACCACCTCATTCTCACCACTTGCCCTCCTAGTTTATCCTCCTGTTTCTCTCCTTGTCTGTCTTGAGGCCTCTACCATCAAGCCGGTTTCGGTTACTAGCTGGGTTAATTTTAGTTTAGTTTGCCTCAAACCCAGGTTTTAGGTGCCATGAAAGTTGGTAGGCTTTAAGCAGTGTTCATCACCATAGCAACTTGCACTACATGGCAAACCTGCTCCGGAGCAGGTTTCGTTCTGGATTACAGATCGCTAACAGATGCCGAACCAATCAGCTGTGAGTAAAATTACATCTCTGACGCAATCAAGTCACTCCCCCATGTCTCTTAAAGCACACTTTACAAATAAAATCTTAGAAATCCTCAAAATTTACTCTTCATGATAAGTTATTTATTTGAGAATCTAAATGTAGATTCAGCAGATAGTGTTGTATTTTATTTCACATTTAATTGCTTTTCATTTACCCTCTTTAGCCATATCAAAAAATATCTTGAAAATATAAACATAATATGTTAAGCTATCTATAAATTAATTAATATGATAAATGCAAAAAATAATTGTTTTTAAAATATTAAAAGCTTAAGATTGCTATGGAAAGTGGTGAATGCCACCCAAACCCCTTCTTTCTTTCACGGACTTGAGATGAACATACAGTATTTTACTTGAAGTTATAATAAAATTAGGCAATATAAGTAGTACACAATATGTCTTTTATAAAAAGAACAATTACGTCTTATTGCATACCAATTTTAGATTATTCCAAGTGCTCACTTTTTAATTATTCAAAAGTAGCCTTTTTTTTTTAATGTTTTTTATTTTTTATTTTTACATCTTTTTTTCCTAAAGAAAATGTACAAATTGTACATCAAGAAAGAGAAATAATTAAAATCACGATGTTATTTTGAATACCCATATCAAATAATGATTTATTTTCTCTCCACAATTTCTCCAACAATCCACTTTTACCAGCTATTGTGTTTACTTTGAAAAACAGGTGTTATAAAAAATCTCATTTTTATCTTCCAAGCATATTCCCTCCAAACACTGGATTTAGTAGTATGGAATGTAGTATATGATATTTCTTCCCAGTCTTGCTGACTAATTTTTATTTTTAAATCATCCCCCCACCTACATATCATTTTATTCAAAGTGTCCTGAATATATCTTTCAAGTGCACTGTTTAACATTCCTAACATTTTTATTGGATTAGTTGTATTGTATGTATCAATTATATAATTTATTAATGGATGCATATCCTTTGTTATTTCTTTTACTTTAACTTCTGTTAGTAAATATCTTCTAACCTGTAAATAATTAAAAATAAATTGTGATTTTTTTTTTTTTTTTTTTTTTTTTTGCTAGGTTTGAAAAGGTATCCATTCCTTTATCAGTGAACAGTTGCTGATATCTTTTCAGACCTCTATCTGCCCAAAACTCAAATGTATTATCTAATATATTTGGCATGAAATCAGGATCTTTAGCAATTTCTTGTAAATTAACTATTTTTCTTAATTTTATTATATTTTTTTCTAACCAAATCCGAAAAGTACTATTAAAACAAATATTATCTATTGAGATATATCTATATATATATAAATCACATTAAGAATTTGTTTGCAGCAGTCCTCTTGAGCTCTCTTAGCAGCCGCTGTTTCTTCTTGTTGCGTAATTGTCTTTAATTGCTTCATAATTTTACAGTTATCCCTTGTACTGTGTAAATCGTGTGTTTTAAGTATTAATGACTTCATGCTGAATTCTTGAGCAGTGTAAATGCATTTAAAATAAATTATATATTTTTAAAACAATGTCTTGTACACAGTTTAAATTCAAATTCTTATTTTCATAATCATCAGCTTTCATCAGAGATGTAAATTGCGAGAAGTGAATCGCGTTCTCTCACACGATTGGTTGTGCGCCGCAAACATCCCTCATTCGTGTGCACAAGCGGGTAATCTAATCTTAAAGTCAGGATCGAAGCCTGAGTTGACAAAGAAAGTTGATGAGCTGCATCATGGTACCAATTAAACCTGATTAGATTGGTTTGGTTTGAATTTGTCAACCTGAAACAAATCCTGAAACCCTGAGTTCGTTCAGCGACCTTAATGGTACAGGCCTTTGTTCTGTCCCCGTCGGTTTTGTTTCCCAGTTTATTTGTAAGTTGAACTGTTGTGTTTTGTTTTCATTGGGAGTTTTCTCCCTCTAATGGGACTTTTGGTTTTCAGCCCGTTTTGACCTCTGTCCAGGCTTTTGTGTTTGGTTTTGCTTCTTGTTTGTTCATTTTCTTTCTTAAGAGACTCAATGAGTTATGACTTTTTTCATATGGGTTCTTATGTACAGAAACCTGACATATGGCATAAATAAGAAACAGAATCAGAATGAGCTTTATTGCTCAGTGTGCTCACGTACACAAGGAAAAAAAATGTTGGTAATAGGAGAAACAAGCAAGTGCACACAGAACATTACAGTGAGACACAGAATATAAAACAAGGTAAGAGTATAAACAGACATACCAAAAAATAGGACATATAACATAGAACATAGAAGGGGTATGTACAGTTATTAAATTAAATATGATTCTGATATGGGATGTTAGAGCACTTCAATACGGGACAGGGGACCCCCTCAAGCCTTTCAGCGCAGCGGCTGCAGTTATGTGGTCGCTGTACCAGACCGTGGTGGTGACGAGGGAGCTGAGCTTGAAGGCAAAGCTCTCAGTTTACCAGTTGGTCTATGTTTCAACCCTCATCTATGGTAATGAGCTTTGGGTAGTGACTGAAAGAATAAGTAGTGAATGAAAGAATACAAGTGGCCGAAATGAGCTTTCTTCACAGTGTGGCTCACTCTAAGGGTGTGAAGCTCTGACAGCCGAGAGGGGTTTGGAGTAAAGCCGCTGCTCCTCTATGTTGAAAGGATCCAGCTGAGGTGGTTCAGGCATCTGATTAAGATGCCTCCTGGGAGCCTTCCTGCGGAGATGTTCCAGGCATGTCCAACTGGGAGGAGGCCCCAGGGAAGACCTTAAATATGCTGGAGGGATTATGTCTCTCAAATGGCTTGGAAACACCTTGGAATCCCAAGGAATGGAGGATGTGGCCAGTCAAAAGGACATATAGGGTGCTGTGCTTAGTTTGCTTCCACCGTATAAGAGGTTGAAGATGGATGGATGGATGGACATAAATGTAAAACCATGTTGTTTTTACTATTTATATAGTGAAAATAATGTTGCAATTCTAGATGTACGTACAGTGTTAAAGTGTATGGTATGATGTTCTGGTAGGAAACAGTGGTGTTGTGAGTGGTTCACAGGTGAGGTAAATTAATAAAATGCAAGGTTATTTACTGCTGCTGTTGCTGTAATGAGGAATGGCAGTAATGCTACGGGCATGACCTACACACTGAATCACCATGGGCCCCATGAATTATTATATTACTCCACTGCATGAATTCATATGTATATGTGTGTGTGTGAATGATGTATTTAAGACCTAAGGTTATTAATATATCAAGATTGTCACATGGTCTAATATATAATCCCCAAATAGTTTATGTGAACTGTGAGTCATCATAAAGACAGAAAATGTTATTTATAATCTTGCTTAACACAGGTCAGGTTGTTGAATTAGCAAGGATGGTTGTTACTAAAACTTTTGTTTGACTAATAATGCCATTAATATAATGTTTTTTATAATTTAATAATAAAATGTGTAATTTATGCATAATTTGTGTCACCAAATGGAATTTTAAAATTAAAATAAATAATAAATATATCATATTATTTAATATATTTATAAATACTTAGTGGTTGCATTAAAAATTCAACAAATATATAAATACAAATAAAAAAATGTATATTAGCTATAGAGAAGAGCTCCAAAAACTGTCTGACTCACTGTTTTCATTCCAACAATGCTTTGCTCCACCTTGGTGACATAAGTGACATGGTCTTCATTCGAGCGTAGCTCCCTCAGTTGAATTCGCTCGTAGATTCCAACCACCATGTCCCGAGGAATATCAGCACCATCATCTACCCCTGAGTAGATAATGAGAATAGCACAGAATGCACGGAGTGAAATGAATTCATAGCAATAAATGTATTAAACTGGTCACACAGTCCATCTGTATGACTTTCAAATGATCCCTTTGATAAACATCCCTTTGTCGATATTTAGATTAGTGATCGACTGATATAGTTAATAATATATATATATATCCTGTGTCCTGTGTGACCGGCTCTCATTCTGTGGCTGTGCAGATTAAGTCTATTAAATTATAAGGCATTTGAAAACTCATAAAAACATTAGGAGATTTTGTACAAAATCAGAGGGAATGAGAAAGAGAAATGAAATGGAATTGAAGTATACTGTTTTATTGTGCTTGCTTTTATTCTTCCCTTTTCTCCAGAGTACAACAGATCTAATAAAACTTGTTCTTCTGTGTGTACATTAACTGACAATTTTTAGCTTTATATCTTTCAAAACTCATTTTGGATATCATTTTGAATTTCCCCTGTCTCTGCTCCTTTTCATACACAGTGATAATTAGTCATTTAAAAGTTCAGAGAGCAAAAATGTACAGTAATACAAGGAAACAGGAATTTTCAAGAGGCAAATCCATCCACTGTTATGCCACTTTTGCATGTGGTATTTCAGCACAAAACGTCCTGGTTACTTTCCTAACCTCCGTTCCCTGATGGAGGGAACAAGACGTTGTGTCGATGTATCGACACTAGGGGTCACTCTTGGGAGCCCCAAACACATCTGATCTTTGAAAAAAGTCAAATGGGAATTGGGGGGTGGAAATTGCATCCACTCCCCCAGACATACGGGTATAAAAGGAGCTAGTATGCAAACACTCATTCAGGTTTTGTGCTGAGGAGCCGAGACCAGGTCCTGGCCATTTCAGTGGGTAGTTCAGTGTTGTGGAAAGAGGGACACAATGTCTCGTTCCCTCCATCAGGGAACAGAGGTTATGAAAGTAACCAGGATGTTCCCTATCTGTCACTCACTCGACGTTGTGTCGATGTAGTGACACTAGGAGTCCCTATACAAAACGCCACAACTAGCTGAACTGTGTTACGTGGACTGGCGGTGCGAGATGGGCAGACCACTGTGTGCCTCGTAGCCAGTGCACCAGGCCATCACGTAACCTCCCCCAATGCTCTTATGGGCATCGAACGGTCCTTCGGGAACAAGTCGACTGCCCAAAAAATAGGGACAGGCTAGCCCAGCCGTGGCCTCTTTTTGTCTCTTTTCTCACCAAAAAGAGTGGAATTTGTTAACCGACTGGAGGCCCATAAACGTCTACGTCGGTGGGGGGGTCTTACTGAGTCTTGTCGGAAGTATGTCATGTAGAAAAGTCCCATGGTAGGTCCAAAGCAAGAGGGGAGAAACTCTACAAACATGGACAGAGGAACCTCTGCCCAAGGAAGACACAGTTTACCAACAGGGAAACGATTTAGCAGCAAATATACATCACATGGGGTCACCTATGGGGAACCAGCATATGTGGAGCACCTACCCCAGTACAGGGCTTAGTTAGCACATGTAATGGGCCGGCAGCGAGTTTCTCCACAAACTCGTCTGTCACAGGGCTAAGGGGGAAAGTCATCCAGGGATCACCACATTGTGAACACTACTGGGAGTCAACAGTGCACAACTTCACCTCATGGGATGGAAAGGCACTATGCACAAGTGGTACACCAGATGATGGCGGTTGATGTATGCCACCATTGCCGTGTTGTCTGTCCAAACTAACACATGCTTGCCCTGGATCAACGGCCGAAGCCTCTGCAGGGCGAGCAGTACTGCCAATAACTCGAGACAGCTGATGTGCCAACGTAGCCACGGGCCAGTCCAGGAGCCGGCGGCTGCGTGCCCATTGCATACAGCGCCCCATCCCATCTTGGAGGCGTCCGTCGTAACCACGATGGGCCTGGAGACTTGTTCTAGGGGAACACCTGCCCGTAGAAATGTCAGGTCGGTCCGAGGGCTGAAAAGGCAGCGACAGATCGGCGTGACGACCACGCGATGTGTCCCGCGGCGCCATACCCATCTCGGGACTCGAGTCTGAAGCCAGTGCTGAAGCGGTCTCATATGCATTAACCCAAGTAGTGTGGCTTCCGCTGAGGATGCCATATGCCCCAGGAGCCTCTGAAAAAGTTTCGGTTGGACCACTGTCTTCCATCTGAACGCCTTCAGACAGTTCAGCACTGACTGTGCACACTTGTTCGTGAGGCGCGCCGTCATCAAGACTGAGTCCAACTCCAAGCTGAGAAAGGAGATGCTCTGAACCGGGGAGAGCTTGCTCTTTTCCCAGTTGACCCGAAGCCCAAGCCGGCTGAAGTGTGTGAGCACTAGGTCCCTGTGTGCACACAACACATCCTGAGAGTGAGCTAGGATTAGCCAGTCGTCAAGATAGTTGAGGATGCGAACACCCACTTCCCTTAGCGGGGCAAGGGCTGCCTCTGTGACCTTCGTGAAGAAGCGAGGGGACAAGGACAGGCCAAAGGGGAGGACCTTGTAATGGTATGCCCATACCTCAAAAGCAAACTGCAGGAAGGGTCTGTGTCGAGGTAAAACCGAGACTTGGAAGTACGTGTCCTTCAGATCTACTGCCGTGAACCAATCTGGATGCTGGACACTTGCTAGAATGTGTTTTTGCATCAGCATCTTGAACGGGAGTCTGTGCAAAGCCCGGTTCAGTACTCGCAGGTCCGCAACCCACTGCCTTTCTTCGGTACGATGAAATAAGGGCTGTAAAACCGCTTCTTCACCTCGGCCAGAGGAACAGGCTCTATCGCACCCTTCCATAAAAGCAAGCGCACAAGGTCACGACGTTCTCACCCTTCACCGAGGTGAAGCGGACGCCGCTGAACCTGGGCGGACACCTGGTGAACTGAATCGCATAGCCGAGTTGGATGGTCTGGATCAGCCTTTGCGATGGGTTGGAAAGCGCAAGCCATGCGTCCAAGCTCCGGGCGAGGGGGACCAAGGGCACAATCTCGTCGAACGTACCGGTGGGTGGGGCCTCGTGGCAGGGCAGAGCCTGAGGCACCACATTGAATGGGCTTGAGCCCCGTGGCCGTGCTGAGTCGAGGGACATCGAAGCACTTACCTGGCTCCTGATACCTATCATAAGATCGGTCGGGGAGGGGGGAGGAAGTATATCGTCCCCGCAGTTCGTCAGAACTATCCCGGTGTGGGTATGCTTGTGCCACAGCTGGGCGCGCAGGGGCAGGGGGGCCGCCACTGGAGCACCAAACCTGCCGAATGGTGGACGGCCATGCGCACCGGATATGTGACCCAGGGAACAAGAAAACCGCTCTTTTGTTGAACTTTTGGGAACCGCAGCCTCTTGGGCATGTGGCGGAATTAAATGAAAATGTAGGTGTTCATACCCGTAGGTAGAAGGACCGAGGCGGGGAGCCGCTGCTTTCTCACGAAGGCAAGCTGTGACCGCAATATTGCCATGGTCATGTTCTCGCAGTGAGGACAAGACCCATCCACGAACGATGTCTCCACATGGGCAGCGCCCAGACACATAAGACAGCGATCGTGGCTGTCAGAACCCGAGAGATAATGACCGCAACCAGGAATAACACACAAACGGAAAGGCATCTTTAAAAAGACGTTCCGTGTGTGCCGCTCTTTTAGAAGAAAATAAACTCTTTAGAATATACTCTTTTTGTTTTAGTTATTTAGCACCAAGGGGCGTTCTCTGCACTGCACCGGTGCAGAAGGGGAGAAGCTGCTGAAATGCACCGTAGAATCCAGCAGAGGAGGTGAATGAGAATTCAGCTCTGAAGAGAAAATCTGAATGAGTGGTTGCATACCAGCTCCTTTTATATCCGTATATCCGGGGGAGTGGCATGCAAATTCCACTCGCCAATTCCCATTGGCCTTTTTTCAAAGATCAGAGGTGTTTGGGGCTCCCAAGAGTGACCCCTAGTGTCACTACATCGACACAACGTCGAGTGAGTGACAGATAGGGAACCAGCATTTTCCATAGGCAAGTAAATTTTTGAACGATAATTTTGCCATTAAAAATAGATCTGCGGTGAGCTCTGAGGATGTTAATCGATGGTATATGCTTCTGTTGGAGCCATCAGTCATTTAGTTTTTTTAACTTCGTGTTGAAATTACAAAAATCAAGATTCATAGCAGAATTTCTGGTGAAGAACTACACTACCCTTTAGGGGTGTGCAACGCCGCCATTATCTGTATCTATATCTGTTACTGTCCCAAAATTATCTGTATCCAGGTTGGGAGGATTACTTTCGAAATGTATTCGACTACAGATTACAGAATACATGCTGTAAAATGTCATTTGTAATGTATTCTGTTAGATTACTCAAGGTCAGTAACGTATTCTAAATACTTTGGATTACTTCTTCAGCACTGGTAGATTTTTTCACTTGTTTTGACTATAAAAATTCTGCCAGTACAGTAAGACAAAACACACATGTTAAAAATACATTCTCTGAAAAACCTAAATATCTTATACAGTGTTGTTTCTAAAACAAGATAAATCTGATTGATCTAGTTTTAAGGATTTTTTTTGATATTTTTACAGGAAAACAATACAAAAATGATCATCAAGAATATGATTTTTGCCCTAATATCAAAGGTCTTACTAGAAAAAAGAAATTATGATCTAACGTGAATTTTCTTGATTAAAAAAAAAAATAAATATGATCGTACTTGGTAACGTGCATGTAAAATGGCTAGAAATAGCATTTTAGCTTAGCGTAAAGCTGACAATTTACACAAGTTTTATTTCTATTTCTTCTGCCCCAAATTTACTTCAGACTTACTTCTCTGTCTGCTCGTATGAATGTAACGCATCATAAGAAAGTGTTTCACCGCTGTTCAAATGCACTTTGGATCGCATCATTTATATGTATAAATGTTTTCCATCTGAAAGGACTAAATATTAAATGAAACAAATGACAATAAAATGCAAAGTAATCTCTTCAGTAATCCAAATACTTTTTGAATGTAACTGTATTCCAATTACCAATTATTTAAATTGTAACTGTAGTGGAATACAGTTACTTATACTTTGTATTTTAAATACGTAATCCCTTTACATGTATTCCATTACTCCCCAACCCTGTCTGTATCTGCCCCTGTATTTGGATAGAACTGAATGTGGTCGGGGCTTAAACCAGAAGTGTGACAAAACTAAATGAAACACCCATTTTTTAAAATGTAACTATTACATTTACAACTAATACTAATTATTATTACTACGAGTATTATTATTATTACTGTGCTGTTATTATTTCATTATATTATTATTTAATATTTTATTTTCTTACCAGATGAAGCTGAATATGTAGGCTCATGAACTGTAGAATATGTTGTTCACTGAGGCATGAGGTGTCAAACAATTGTGAAATGTCAAGAACACATTTTGCATGTGAACATTAAATACAAACATTAAAAGAAATTAGAATAAATCAATATAGTCTACAAATAGGTCAATGTCCCATAAATACATCAGGAATTTTACACTTGAGGCTAATTTGTGCACACATATTTTAACATAATGTGGAGGACATAATTATTTAGTTAAATTACGTGTACAGAATTAGCGAAATAGTGGGAAAATAATAATATAATAATAATAATAATAATAATAATAATAATAATAATAATAATGTTACATTAACATTTTCAAATTTAGTACAGTTTAAAGGGAGGGGAAAAATATTAAGCATGTTTCAGTTTCATTGTATCACATGAGCAGGAATATTCTGTATACAGTAGATGTACACTTTACGGAGCATTTAAACCTTTATGGAGCATTTTAACTTTTTTGGAATAAAGTCTTCTTCCAGTCTTCTTTGGAATAAAGATACTTACCATCACTTCAGGTCAGGAATTTAACTTTAACTAGGAATTTAATTGCGCTCAGGTTGGTTTATAAATGAATACATGGAGATCATTAAGTGTGAATTGTGTAATACATTAATATAGACATTTTAAAGAGTGGAAAATGTAGCCTATATGATGTAGTGTCTTAGTTAATATTACACTTGACAAGCTCCAGACGCGCACAATTAATGGAGACCGCAAACTGAGCCAAGACCACGCCCATCCGATCTGAAATCACACCGTGTGCATTTTCATTAATTAGTTTTACACTTTAGAAGGCTACTAATATTGACTTTACAGACTCATCATTTCTTTGTAATTTTGGATAGGTTTATTTAAAATGTTGCTTTATCCTTGTGCTTCTTGGATAATCAGTCAAACGAATATTGTTCTATTATTCGGATTCATCCGTTGTTCGTTTTGAAGTAATTTTTTGTGCCTCTCCGAATATGGTATTCGGGTTCGGTCACATCCCTACTACCCATGATCCTGAAAAGAAATCAATAAGAGAATCGTGGCAAACAATGTGCAGCAAAAGTGCTCTGCAACGACTGCCCACTTCAATGACGCACTGCAAATGGCGCAATCTGTCTCCTCATGGGGGCTGCCATGTTACGATCACATGACCAGCCTAAACTCACTTAATGTCAGTAACTATGGTAAACGTTGGTTTTAGGCTTTAGTTTTGTGTAAAAGAAATGCAGTCTCATAGCTGCTTTGCCATTGTTATCACACTCAAAAATGGCAAAGCATATGTCTTTGCAGTGTACGAATGGCTTCCGAGACCAATAACAAGTCAGAATGCAAAAAATGACCAATCAGGATTCAGTATGCAAATATTGTGATGATGTAACTGTCAGTTACAATTTGAATGGGAAACAATCTAACAATGTAGCTTATTGGGTGATTCCTTCAAAAATTTATATTTGTCACAAAACCAAAGTAGTACACTTAAAGAAGAAGAAGAAGAAGAAGAAGAACAAGAACAAGAACAAGAACAATAGAATGTTTAAAGAATATCACTAGTTTTGTCTTGCAGACAGTTCAATAACTGCATAATATCTGAGTGTATACTGTAATTGCAATTGATTTTATGGGCATTTTAAACTTGAAATAAATTCTCCATCTGACTAATTAGAATAACTGTCTTGCCTCAGAATAGAATTTTAATAATGAAGGAGAAAAACAAAACAAACAAAATGTTCATTACCAGGAAATTTGTGCCCCATTAATGTTTGACCCTGGTCAAAAGAAATTGTACATTTTCCTAAATTATGAAACTTGAAGAAATCCTAATTAATCAAATGTTTTTTATTTATTTATTTTTTTTTTTTAAAAAACCAACAACAACCTAGTAGCAGATATTGATAAACTTCATGATCAGTCAGATCATGGTTTGTTTAAATTAAGTCACAAGTGATGTTCACAATTAACCAATATTTCTTGTTTTTGCAATATAGGCTTATTAATCATGCAGGAATACTTAATGAATACATATTGCCTTTCCTCTTGTGTTAAGACACCTTTGAGTTCCCTCCTATCTCACCTCTCAGGTTGCGGATGAAGTCTTCCAGCATCATCTTGCGGTCGGGTTTGATGTTGGGGCTGTACATGTCTGTGTTGAGAAGGATGATGGCAAATGCGAGGATGAAGATGGTATCTGGATTGTGGAACTGCTGCACGATGTCTGGATTGCACATACAGTAACGCTGACTGGCAAAAACAGGAATAGAAAGAAAGAAACACAACAGATGTGTATATTTAACACATTTATTTTAAATACACTAATCTGTTGCTAAGCTTTCATAATTAACAATGAGTAATTTGTACCTGTGGTTGTATCACATACAGGTTTAAACAGGTTATTAATGTGTTAAAAAAGGCACTTTCATGTACAGCAATATCAGCAATATCAGGAGTCTCTTTCTTTCAGTAAAAGACTGCTGATATTGTTCTTCAAAAATGTTATTTATGAATGAATATAATAAGTTATTCTGTGCCTCACTCTTTTTTTTTAACTTAGGGAAATATCAAAGGCGACGTGGGAGAGACATGCAGGGAAAGGCTGGGTTGTGTTATGCAACCAAAGATATTTATAAACCAGTGTCTCACAGACAGATGCAGATGTGTATAATGCACACACACACACACACACACACACACAGCATACGGATAACAAGCAGCACTATTATTTACAGCGCTGCAAACAAAGGCATATTTTGCCGTCGCCCTACACACATTGCAAGCTGCAGCTGCTGTATGTTTCATATTTATAATAATGGCATTGCATAAGTATGAACAGCAACAATTGAAGATCATTATTTGGATTATTAGGCCATTGTCAAGGAAATGACTGTACTGTTTGCATAAAGACAGGTTATACACTTGCATGGGATGATGTTCTAAGGGGCTGTTCACACAGAAAGTGTTTTTGTGTCCATATGCACTGTTTTTTCTTTTCTTTTATATGTAAACATGCTTTAGACTTACATCTATGAAATGTGATGTGAGCACTGAAGTGTGTAGTTGTTTTCAATGTTAAAATATTTTCTCCTCTCCCAGCTTAATTTGCAGACAAAACAAGTAAGCAATTAGAAAGTTGATTTCCCTGAAAAGTGTTACACTGCGGCTCTGATGCGTTATCAAAACATTGGAGCATCCTGACCAGCCTGACAGAGCAACACTGTTTCAAATAATGGCATGAGTTTGGGGTTGGGATATCTACAGTGCATCCGGAAAGTATTCACAGCGCTTCACTTTTTCCACATTTTGTTATGTTACAGCCTTATTCCAAAATGGATTAAATTCATTATTTTCCTCAAAATTCTACAAACAATACCCCATAATGACAACATGAAAGAAGTTTGTTTGAAATCTTTGCAAATGTTTTAAAAATAAAAAACAAACAAACAAAAAAATCACATGTACATAAGTATTCACAGCCTTTGCTCAATACTTTGTTGAAGCACCTTTGGCATCAATTACAGCCTCAAGTCTTTTTGAGTATGATGCTACAAGCTTGGCACACCTATTTTTGGGCAGTTTCTCCCATTCTTCTTTGCAGGACCTCTCAAGCTCCATCAGGTTGGATGGGGAGCGTCGGTGCACAGCCATTTTCAGATCTCTCCAGAGATGTTCAATCGGGTTCAAGTCTGGGCTCTGGCTGGGCCACTCATGGACATTCACAGAGTTGTCCCGTAGCCACTCCTTTGTTATCTTGGCTGTGTGCTAAGGGTCGTTGTCCTGTTGGAAGATGAACCTTCACCCCAGTCTGAGGTCCAGAGTGCTCTGGACAGGTTTTCATCAATGGATGTCTCTATACATTGCTGCATTCATCTTTCCCTCGATCCTGACTAGTCTCCCAGTTCCTGCCGCTGAAAAACATCCCCACAGCATGATGCTGCCACCACCATGCTTCACTGTAGGGATGGTATTGGCCAGGTGATGAGCGGTGCCTGGTTTCCTCCAGACATGATGCTTGCCATTCAGGCCAAAGATTTCAATCTTTGTTTCTCATGGTCTGAGAGTCCTTCAGGTGCCTTTTGGCAAACTCCAGGCGGGCTGTCATGTGCCTTTTACTGAGGAGTGGCTTCCGTCTGGCCACTCTACCATACAGACCTGATTGGTGGAGTGCTGCAGAGATGGTTGTTCTTCTGGAAAGTTCTCCTCTCTCCACAGAGAAACACTGGAGCTCTGTCAGAGTGACCATCGGGTTCTTGGTCACCTCCCTGACTAAGGCCCTTCTCCCCCGATCGCTCAGTTTGGCCAGGCGGCCAGCTCTAGGAAGAGTCCTGGTGGTTCCAAACTTCTTCCATTTAGTGGAAAAAGGATGGATCAGCGGAAACAGGATGCACCTGAGCTCAATTTTGAGTGTCATGGCAAAAGCTGTGAATACTTATGTACATGTGATTTTTTTTGTTTTTTATTTGTAATAAATTTGCAAAGATTTCAAACAAACTTCTTTCAAGTTGTCATACTGGGGTATTGTTTGTAGAATTTTGAGGAAAATAATGAATTTAATCCATTTTGGAATAAGGCTGTAACATAACAAAATGTGGAAAAAGTGAAGCGCTGTGAATACTTTCTGGATGCACTGTATTATCTGACCAATTGAAGATAAAGGGAGTGTTTGGGAAACCTGTTTGAAAACAATGACTGTTTTTGCAATTCCTTTTTGAAACAGAATACAGGAATCTTGAGACACGATTTTCAGTTTTAATGGTCTCTCTGATCAACTTAAGCTTGCGATGCTTTTGGGAAACACAGCCCAGGTAGAAACCATTGGTAAAGCAGTCTACAGTAGCCTATTTCTTCCACTTTAATTTAATGCAGATGTGCTGCCCTACAATACAATTTATTTATGGAGAGCATTCAGCTCAACTTTGCATTCTTCAAAACTTCAGTGATCCAAAAAAACAAAAACAAAAAACAATCATTCATAAGCATAGGTTTCCCATCAGCCCTGCTCTTATCTTCTCACTCCACATGATGGTGGCTGGAGCATATATGTGTGTCTGTGTAAGAGAGTGTAACAGTGTCTGGGGTCTCACCTGAATGCCTCTATCAGTCTTTCCACTTTCTGTGCTTCACCTTGCACACGGATATGAGACTGGAACTTCCTCAGAGCCTCATCCAACTCCATCCCCGAAAAATCCATCTCATCCACCACACAGCTATTGAAAAAGAGCAGAGCAGAGAGAGAGAGAGAGAGAGAGAGAGAGAGAGAGAGAGAGAGAGAGAGAGAGAGAGAGAGAGAGAGAGAGAGAGTGTACTTTAAAAAATGGGACAGTTAACAGACACACAACGCAAAGGAAGCTGAAAGTGTACACTGACACCAGACCCTTGTGAAGTGAACCTGAACATTAATACAAATTCAGATGGAGCAGGCAGGATGTCTAGTATATTTCAGCAGATATCACTCAAGGATGATTTAAGCCTTTTACTAAAGAGTTATAGTGACAACACCTCAACAAAACCAATAACTCACACTTAAACAGATGGTTTGTATGCATATATATATATATATATATATATATATATATATATATATATATATATATATATATATATATAATATAAATGAGGCCCCACTCGCTTCCATTGTAAGTGCCTCACTGTAACCTCAAAAGTTTATTTTGTATTTTATTTTATACGGAGAAGGAGGAACGAATCGAAATAATTTTTGTGGTAATCAACATTATGCCACAAGTGCTGTCAACTGAGCTTAACTTGTATTAAACCCAGAATATGCCTTTAAAATTAAACTGAACTGCATTTATTAGGAATAATTAACGCAATGAAAATTCACACTCATGTTGTTGCAAACTATGACTCACTCCCTGGGCCAAAAAAGGAGTTTTCTGAAGAATTCGGATATTGCTCTTTTCTATAATTTTAAATAGTTTCATATGCATATTGCACACATATGCACAAAATACCAAAAATAAATAAATCAATAAAATATCTGAACCTACAAAAATACACGCATTAATTTATTCACAGTCTGGTACAGAAATAGGAACAAAAACAAAGATCAGGCTAACACGCACCTGTCAAACCAAATTTTTCACACAAACATCACTACATTACTGTATACTTGGACCTTTTATTTAACCATATCGTACTCATTGCCAAAGGAATTCACATTTGCATAATTCCACTGCTTTCCCCTTCATCTTTCTCTCATCATCATCATCATCACTCTGTGGCTTGCAAGGCTAGAGTGCACACTAGAGTGCACACTCACTCATAAAGTGAACAGCACAGGACTATAACATTTGCCATGCTGTAAAAAGCCCAAGCATTCTTCCTCTGAGTGTAGCTAAAAAGCATATCTTTGTATCCAGCCTTCACAGGGCAAATTTACCAAATGTACAGGGCAAAGCTGACTTGAAACGCCACAGTCCATATATGACCCTACCATATGAGTTTTTAGCACTGTAATGCTGTTATTAAAGGCATTTATACCATGGTCTATTCTAATACTCGATTCTGATTGGCTGGAATGCGTGCAGTCATCGGGGATGTAAGGAAAGTATGGTTTGACATTCAGCTATGTTTTGGTTGGTTATAGAAAACTGGGAGCCATCAAATTTGTCTTTCACTATCTGGCAAAACGAGGCATGACGATTTGATTTGTAAAATGATAAATATTATCTAATATTGCTGCACTGCTCAGCATGTGCTGCATACACCTGCTAGAGGGCGCCACTCAATCATGTATCGCTGACTGGAGCATTCAGTGAAGACAATATAAACCCCAGCCTTATGCGGATTAGTAATCACGCAAAGCCATATCGTGATTTTTAGCTTAGTTCAATCAATTGTGCAGCCTTAATGGATACCATACCAGTGTTTCAAGGGTCAAAGTCTGCAGGTTTCAAAGTGTTTCAAAAATGCTTTCCATTATCGCTAAATTGGAAAATGAAAACTAAATGAAACTGGAAACAGAGTTAAAAAAAATAGTGTGGGTGTGGCTTTTGAAGGCAAGACAGCTCAGTAGGCTTTGGAACGGAGGAGGTGTGCTGAGATTTAGCTTGGTAAAATAAAAACATATTGCCTTCATTAAATCAAGCTTAAGTCCAGAAATGGAGGCACCCTTCCTCATCAGTTTGTTCTTGTACTTGGCATCACATTTGAGTTGATGTTGATTTTTTTTTTGTCTGTTAAAATCTTTGATTAAAATCTTTGCTTTCCGACTTTCCGAACATTAGTGGCCAAAGCTGTAACTACAGTTGTGTACCTGCGCAACAGTACTGAGAGAAAATATGGATGTTATGCGAAAGGCACAGCACATCTGAGTAGTAATTACCTTAATATAGTACAAACCAGTGTTGTAGTACTCGTGTCCTGGACTTGGACTCGAGTCAGACTCGAGTCACGATATTGATGGCTCGTGACTCGCCTCGGACTTGAACACTAATGACTCGGACTTAGATTCGAGCATTGGGTGCATTCTGACTTAGAGGAGAGGACTCGTTACAACCATTACATTTTGTGTTCTGCCCTTTTATGGCATGAGGTCACATGCATGTCATGCCATGTACCGGTTGCGCGAGTGCGAATCTCTGCACTCGCACGCAGATTTCCTTTGCTTTCATTCAAAACTGGATGCGCACTAGTGATAGGAAAATCAGATAATTTTACTGGCTTGAATCTTTGAGTCTCGTTCAGCAAAATGAACGGATCTTTATTCAAGTCATTTTGTTATAATAGCCAAATCCCCCCCAACACGTCTACTTATGCAAACTTTAATTATAGTCCCAAATAAGGAAAAATGTATAATGCAGCCAAGGACAAATTATGAGAAACAGAAATGATTAGTTCACCTCTGGAATCTTCTTGTCTGAGTCGTTAGTTATTTTGTCACATGACAGCCATATGTGCATAGCTATATGGCTGTCACGTGACAAAAGAAAGAATGACTCGGACCAAAAGACTCGAGAGGTGAACTAATCATTTCTGTTTCCTGTGTAAGTAATGCATAGCGTATCCGGCTGTCACGTGACAAAAGAACGAACGACTCGGACCAAAAGACTCAAGAGGTGAACTAATAATTTATGTTTCCTGTGTAAGCAATGCATAGCATACACGGCTGTCACGTGACGAAAGAACGAACGACTCGGACCAAAAGAGTTGAAAGGTGAACTAATCACTTCTGTTTCCTGTACAGCGCCTATGCAGTTTCTCATAACAAAAGAACGGAGGTTGCATAATGAACAAGAACGGCCAACACAAAATGAACGAATCACTCTATGAGGCTACTCGTTCTTCTGAGTCACATAAAAGATTTGTTCTAAATGAACAAATCTTTTATGAACGACCCAACACTAATGCGCACTCTCAAATCTCCCTGCTCTCGTTCAGAGAGTGCGTGTGCCACTCAAGACATGTCACGTGTACTCGCAAATGTATTATAATGCAAAATAGCTCTGCCTCTGTTTATTCATACAAATATTCTGCCTCTGTAGACGTGGTATAGTGAGGGAGAATACTGGAGTTTGAGGAATCAACTCGCCATTTGGTTGATGGTGGATAATACATGGTTAAAGTCGTACTGTAAGAATGATATTCTGATGCTCACTGACAATGTAAGAGACATGAGCAAATCAAATGATAGAAACCGTTAACAAAGAACACGTTGCGACTCAAGTCCTCTCAAAAGTTTCACCTCAGTAGAAAACTTACCTGTACAAGTTTGTCTAGAATGCATAAAGGATTTTTCATAATCTATGTGGCGGCACATACTTAGAAATATGTGGAACAAAATCGTAAATCTTTAGTACGAGTTATAATTAAAATGGGAACATAAGATCATGTTGATGTGTGTTCATGTGTTTATGACAGGTGCAGTTTTACATAGAGACAGAGACTAGCTCGTGTGATGCGAGTTTATCACAAATGTAGGCTAAAACAGATAAGTAATCCCACTGTTAAAAGGACAAACATCCATCTATCCATCCATCCATCCATGAAAAAATCATGTGAATTGCTCCATCGTCTGAATTATAGTGAATTTTGATAATGTAACACTAGAGGACAATACCTGAGAATAAATAAATAAACTTCAAATAAATGGCAAGAAGGCACTGTTGTTTTCAGTGGAAAATAATTTTTCTGACATCTCATTTTTTATTTCCGTGATTATTGTATAGGCCTATATACAACATTGTGATGATGATAGATAGACAGACAGACAGACAGACAGACAGATAAAAGAAAAAAAAAACTACAGAGATGGAATTGTTATTGTGTGTAAGGTTTCTTGTACAATACACTTTGAAAGGCTGAATGTGTGTGTGTGTGTGTGTGTGTGTGTGTGTGCCAATACATTTTAAATGGAAACAGAATTGTGGCGACTCGACATGGACTCAACTCGGACACAATATCGGTGACTTGGACTTAGACTCGGACTTAAACAGTGAGGACCCGGACTCGACTCAGACTCGAGATCTAGTGATTTGACTACAACACTGGTACAAACCCTAACCTTACAGTACTGAGAACAAAATAATGTTCTTTCACTTACTACTTTGCAAATGTAGTAACTCACTAGTCGGGTATCAAAAAGGATGGGACATCAAAGGCACAACAAAAGCTGGGTGGAGAAAATAGGAGGTGGACATCCCCATAGAGCTGGTTAGCACATGTCTTAAGCTCACTGGGGCTTGTTAAATAAGGCTCTGGAGCCATGCCTGCAACATACACTTTTTACAGGGACAATGCCATTGGAGCAACCTTAGGTTAAGTGCTTCACTCTAGGGCATTATGGCAATTACTCATGGCTCACTCCTTACAAGGGCGCTCCTGACCACTGTGCCAAACCACACCAGGTGGGATGGGGATCCAGAGTCCCGCAGCATTCACATCCAGAGCACTAAAGCTAGTGATGATAAGGAAAGGTTGAATCTGGGACTGAAAATCATATCTACAGTTTTAACTCACTATGCTTGTCCAAGTCTCCCTGCACCACATGGCTAACAGGCTAGTTGTGGCTTGTACTGTTCTTCCCAATGTATGCTTCCTCCATGTTGTATTGAACTTCACATTTCAGCTTGTTCCCAAGAATTGATGTAGGCCCAGGCCAATGGTTTCAGGGCCTCAGGGCCTTTGACTGTCAGGATCCTTAAGCTGAAACGCCTGCCAAGGCCCAGCAACAAAATGATAATATGTTTATAAATGATTATAAATTACAGATGCATACAGATAGCACAGCTGAATTACAAAAGGCTTAGTTGGTAAACTGGATTTATTAATACAACAAGAGTGAGGAATCTAGTGTTCGTGATCACACAGGAACTCGATATCAACCCCAATCCAATTTCCCTTGATATTTTGACATATAAGAGGTTATTCTACTATAAAAACATACTGTACATTCCAGAACTCAAAACTTAATCCCCAGTGCAATAAAAGCATTTATTGAAACCAAGCTGCCAAAACGCCCCATTCTCTACTTCCGTGACTTTCCTGCATCATTTGGGGTACTCATTAATTCAAGACGACCTCTACAGCAACAACATCAATGCCTATTTTAAAATCATCGCATTCATGGCTTTGCCCACTGGTGCTCACTTGGCTCGTAAAAAGAGACAGAGAGAAGGACGAATGGCCTACTGTCTGTGGCCTAACTACTCCTGAACATGAAAGGGGACCCATCTGGACTATTTTGAATTATTATTGTATACATACATGTACTACACAGATATCTTTGACTGTTGTCATCTCTCTGGCATGCTTTTAAAGATGCGGTGTCAAGTTTCAACTCTGAAGTGAAGATGTGTTTCATCAGCTGTTGTGGCTCCTGTTGTTTTGTTGCATAAACTGCTCAACAAATTGTTCTTTCACCTATCAGCGTTATTTTTAATTGTTGGTGTATATAAACACACACTAGATGGACATCTTTGAAAATTTTGATTTGTTTTGATGTGCACCTCAGTGCAGGATGATAAACTGGATATGTGCGTCTTTGTGAAGCAGTCATAAAATGAGTCTTTGCCAAGAAATTGTCACTGATGGATATGGGGCAGTTAAAAACACTAATGGACCCGATCAAAAACATAAGTAAATGGTTCCATTCATTAATATTTCATTTCATTAATATGTCATGATTGTTTATGATGCTGACACGCTGTCTACACTGGGAGCATCCATTGAAGCGACGGCTTGAGGCTGTCTACACCGGGCACATCGACACAAACTTTCTAAAACATTTCTTTGTGTTGTTGGCAGTAGTAGCGCCAGTGCAAAATGGAACGGGACACCTGTTTGTTTACTGTTGGAGTGACGCGCCGCAACTGACGCTTCCATGGTAGACATTGATCCATCCATTGATCATAGTGTCCGGTGTAGACAGGGTGTGAGTGTTAACAGCTGTGCTTGTGATGAATAGTGTAATATATTCGGATGCAATGTGTTGGATGTGCGATATGTGTAAACAGTGAAATTTATATTTCTAATGTTTTGGTGCTTGTTATTCTCTTCCGATTGAGTTAAAAAATGGCTGAATTTGAGGGGCTGCATGCTGTTAACCAATCATAACAGTGGGCATTTACATTGAATTTTAAAGGAGGAGCTGAGGCAAAAATTGAGCTTTTCAGAAAGATGGTCAGAAACAGGGTGGAAAATTATCATATATTACAAAATTATGTTTTGGTGAAAATAAACAAAACAAAATTACTAACATTATCAGTGGACCTCAGGGAAGGCGATGAAATTATAAAAAAGAGCATTTCATGACCCCTTTAATAATGTTTCTAAACAACTATCACACTAATTATTGGCAAAAACGATAAATTGGACGACCTCTAATTTACAGATAACTTTATTGGCTTAAAAAATATTGCTAGCACTGAGAGCCCGTAAGGCTCAGATGGCATCACCCAGGCTGCATATTTCCGGAGTTGAATGTTGAGCTAAACTGTAATTGAGCTAATTGCTAATGCTACTGGACAACTCCAGGTATATTAGAACTCACTGAATAAAATGAAGACTATACTTTGAATGCTTTGAAAACATCTACAAAATATATGAATGTTAAATGTATATGGCTTTGGTGTTGGTGGTATGATTCTGTTCTGGGCAAACTCTCCACCCATTCATAATGCCATGCATAGACAGAGAAGGGAGAGCAGTGAATAAAACCCCCAGGGGTGACAGAACAGATCTAGCAGAATTATTACAACATTGTTCCATTTTTTAAACATTCTGAAAGTGCAACGTGTTACAAAACATCATTGCATAATATATTAAATGGACACTTAAAGTACTTCAAATACTGTATATTTAGTTAATAAATCAAGAACAAGGAGCAATAACACATTAAAGATAGAAATTCCAAACTGGCAAACAATCGTAATCTTAGAGAACAGAACATAAGACAGATGCAGAGAAAAACTAAAAGCAAAGCTCCCAAGAGGTGGAGCTGGGGATGGAGGAAGGTTTTAAGTGCAGCTTGTATCCATGCAATAGAAAGGCAGCAAAGGAATGAATAAATGGAACGACTAAAATAGGACCACTTTGATAAGTGTCTGAACTATATTGGTAGATGCCACGAACAGCTAAGCCTCAGCTGATTGCAAGCTTGACTCACATGACCTACCTGAACTAATGCTATGCTTGAACTTGGAGAGTGTTTGTTGCATCAGTATTAAAGGCACGTAAGGACAGAAGCTTGAGTTTAGGTTAAATAACGGCAATAAGGCAAGCAGCAAATACTGTCAAGGTAAAAATGGCAGCCTACAACAGGTCATTTAAAATAAGTACACATGGGAATCTACTGTTTTCTAACACCATGTCTTACTATGGATGTCTCCTTTATCACTTTCTTTTCACAAACAAATCTCCAGTTCTTTTACTGACATTTTAATACTAAGCTAACACACACCTTGACCTTTGCCAAAATTCAAGCTTTTGTGGAGCTGTTGGGCAAAGCATCAGGGACTGATGGATTACCAGAGCATTATAAATCTTTCAGGGGAGTAATTGTTAAAAGACCTTTAATGGTCCTACAAGTAAGTAACAAAGCTCCCAAATACACCAAAAAAGGTTATCAGTATGCAGTCCACTCTCGATAGTGATAGAAGCCGATAGTGCTTCAAAGCAATGATTATAAAATACTTTTGAAATATGACAAACATACTCAAGAGAGTTCTTGATGATGTGACACATTCAAACCAGTCATACTGCATACCAAAAAGGTATATTTATGATCATTAAAAAAGCTGGATCTTTTATGTTATAAAGACGTTTACAAAGATTTTGGTTTGATTTTTCTCAGCCAAGAGCAAGCTTTTATTTGTGCAGACCACTATTTATTTAATATACTTCATTATTCAGAAAAAATAGAATATTTGGTGTTTAGAGTGATGCTCTAAGGCAGAGGTCTGGGTCCAGACCCTGGCTTGGTTCCATCCTGATCGCGAGATATCATGACATCAGCTGACCCATCTCACTGTTTCTGCACTTCAAGTGATGAGCATGACAAAACAATGGATTGTACTGATCTTTCAGCACTGTATCCTCTTATAGTTTTCTCTATTACAGGACACGCTTCATATATACCCTTTTGCGCTAAGTGCGCATTGCTAGACATGTGGCGCCACGCGCAGATTTGAAGACGTGGTTATTTTAATGACAGAAGATCGTAGCGGAGAAATACAGTAAGCAGCAATACAGATACTGGCATATTTTGCTTAAACACACTGCAGAAAACAAAAATGAGTATAGTGAAGCAAAGTGAATTCAACTTCATGTGTCTGAAATGAATCCGACCATTCAGCTAAACCAGGTTAGTGACAGGACAACTTGCTTCCAGAGCACCCTTAAACTATTGCAGATTTTTTTTTTTCCCGTCTAAAATGACCTTTAGTATAATCAGCATGTTTCAAGTCTTTCACAAACAGATTATTTTTGTGAAAATAAATCAAAGATTTCTGACATATATTGCAAGAAAAAACAATAAAACATTTACTAGAATAGTGGAGTTCTCATGAGAACGTTTCCATTGTTTGATATTTATATTCCATTTATAGTCCTGCTTAACTTTAGCTAACAGTATTTTAAGCTTTACTATTGTGATGTATATTGTTTGTTGTTGGTAAAATATAAAAACGGTCCATTCAGACTTTATATTTTTCACATTTTCTCTTGGGGGATACCGCTCAACCACCATACAATATCTTTCCTTAGTCACAAGGCCTCCTATGCTCCTTGAGTAACTAAAAATATTCAAACACAAATACTGGACTGTTGTCATTCAGCTTAAAAAAAAAAAAAGTGATTTTATCTTTTAATAGTCATATCAAAGTGCACTTGATTGATGAACTAATTGAAATATGTTTATCTTCTGGTAGGAGATCCCCCAAACCCCACTGCTTTGGCTTTGTCTCTAAGGCCCCAATGTCCTAATCCTTGCCTAATTTTGAAGAGGCTGTTTTGACTTTATGATCAAACTTTATGATTTGATTTATGAATAAAATTGATTAAGTATTCCTTATGTCAGTTCATAGCTACTGATACCATGTAAGTTATTGTCTGGACCTTTGCTGGGAAGGAAATATTGAGACCGGACCTCTTGGAACTTTAACTTAATACCCCTGCTCTAAGAATTTATGAGAACTGATCTGGCCTCATGAGCCAGACTTCACTGGCACAAGGCAGAGGCAGTTTAGGATGTAGCATATCTTGGATAATTGTCAACTCGGAAGGCTGACAATCGTCTAATAACAATTGGTTGTACACAAATTATCATATGCGCATACCTGCCAACATCGGATTGTGAACAATAGTGAGATTGTTTTTGTTGGGGGGTGAGGGGATGTGGTTCGTATGAGTGAGGAACGGCAGCCGGTGGAGTTCCTGGTGGCCCCCTAGGGTAATATGGTGCCCCCATAGGGAGTATGTGCACTATGCAGACTGCATAATATGGGTATAGGGAGCAGCAGTACTGGCAGTAAAACTACACTGAAGATGAATAATACCAAGAATGTTTCAGATGGTCCCATACCATATCCTTCACAGTTTTAGCAATAAATGCTTTTTGAGTTATTAATAATAAAAATTGTATATCCTTTCTTATATTCTGAGAAATTTCCTGACCCATGACGTAATTATTTTTATTTCTTCGATTAGTTATCTTATTTATTTTATTTATGTATACATTGTGTTGGTTTATTTGGATTTTTTTTTAACAAAAAATTGTTTTTTAATTATTAGTTATTTTATTAGTTACTTTATTTTAATAATTTTTATCCTTCACCTGTACTTATTGTCATTATGACTCTGTGATAATATTCATACATTGTTGGATCTGTGTAATTTTGTTTATATTGATAACATTTATATTTAACCTTCTGTTTTTCAATACAAAATAAAAAAAAAATCCACAGTTTTAGCACAATGTGTGGACTTTTCAGATGGTCCCTTACCACACCCTCCACAATATTAGCAGGTTTGAGCACAATATGTGGACTTTTCAGACAACCCCTTACCCACGGTATGAAAAATGTCCAACTTATATGTTAAATTAACGATCTGGAACAATTTTGCAGAGATTCCATCTGACCAGCTTACAGGACAAATTGCATTCCTTTTTGATTCAATACGGGATGCATAATTTCATATTTAAATACGGGACAATCCCGTATTTTATGGGATGGGTGGCAACCTTAACTGAAGGTCTTATACATTCTCATGAGCAAAGTGTGGATGTGGAAAATCATGAGTTTATTGGGAGAAATTGTAAATCAGGAGTTCAGTGGGAGGAGGGGTGGTTTTACCAGCATGGCTTACCCTGACATTTGTAAAATAAAAAAAAATAAAATAAATAACAATAATTAGCCCTTGTTTTTTTTCAACCTATTAATTCTTTCTACTTTAATAAAATCTGCCATAATGGCAACAGGAATCACCAAGATATGCCATTGAAGGAGAGGGCTGAATTGGCTGATGGCAAAGGAATCATCAGACATGGTGGGCTCAGCAGATGTTAGATGACCTGGCCATACCGACAGATTTAACAAGATATTATTGTCATCCAGAAATATAAAATATGGCTATTCATGTAAAACAAATGTAAAATATGTATGTTCATGCAACATGATCACAACGGAAATTGACACGTTCATTCTGAAAGTTCATGAACCCCTTTCAGCTGAATTACAGTCAAGCGCTATCCCCCATCAGACATTTTGCATCGATTCAGGTGTGAACACATTTGTCTCCAGTGCTACTGATAGTGTGTTGCGATTGGACATTGATGTATTTCGGAAGTTCCATTTTTGCTCAAAATTTTAATTTTTACTCCACTAACGGTTAGGCTATGCATTCCTGTTGACTGCATTACATCATTTACAACCTGTTGACTGCATAATATCATTTTAAAATGCTACTTGCTTTTGACATTTCACATGGAAACTGGAGCTCACACGTGCTCGTACGTTCAACATCACTTCTAGCTTCAACCACTGGGGGCAGTAGTTTGAATTTCAGTTAGCACCGACCTATTTCAGCAGCAGAACTTTTGACCTACTACTTCTGAATTCACATTATAATTAGTCTGGTTCATGTATGGTTTTCACTGATGTGTACAAGTCCATATATACAAAAATGTGTACTTGTCCATATATACAACATATATATATATATATATATATATATATATATATATATATATATATATATATATATATATATATAAAGAAAAGAAAAAAGAAAAAAAAATGAAGACCTCTGCTGGATCTGACGGCGCATTTCAGCGGTTTCTCCCCCCTCTGCACTGGTACACTGCAGAGAACGCCCCTGGACGCTTCGGCAGAAATAAAAGAGTATATTTCTCTGAAAGAGTATATTTCCCTAAAAGAGCGGCACACACGGAACGTCTTTTTAGAGACGCGTCTTTTTAAAGATGCCTTTCCGATTGTGTGTTATTCCTGGTTGTGCTCGTTATCTCTCGCCTTCTGATGGCCACAATCACTGTCTTTCGTGTCTGGGCGCTGCCCACTTGGAGACAGTGTTCATGGATGGGTCATGTACTCATTGAGAGAACATGTCCATGGCAACGATGTGGTCGCGGCTTGCCTTCGTAAGAAAGCAAGCCACCCCAGAGGCTCCCCGCCTCGGTCCTTCTACCCACGGGTATGAGGCCAGCGCGGCTAGCACTGGGGGCGATTTGGGGACCCCAATGGGACCAACTCCGCCGGGTATCCCCCCACGGACCTCCCATTCCCCAGCACGCTTGTCTGCCCCGATCGGGCTTCCGGATGAGTCCGCTTGTTCGGAGCCCACAAAGGTGATGAGCTCTCAAGCGTGGCATCGGAGAGTGGGCTCGTCAAGTTGGATGTGGAAGCCTCAGCTGGGCTCATCACTTTGGGTGAGGTCGCCCAGTCACAGGCTGACGTGGAGATGACGGACATGCTTTCCCAGGCAGCAGCGAGCATCGGGCTAGAGTGGAACCCTCCGCTCTCCCCTGAACCCTCGCGGCTCGATGATTGGTTCCTGGGCTTGCGGCGCTGCTCACAGCCACGCCCCACCCCAGTTCCTTTCTTCCCGGAAGTGCACAAGGAGCTGACAAGGTCGTGGGAGGCACCTATTACTGCCCGGTCCCGATCTTTCAGCTCCCCCGCCCTCACTACCCTCGATCGTGGGGCGGCCAAGGGCTATTCGTCAATCCCACCTGGCATGGGTGCCCAAAGCTCCCGTCCAAGGCCTGTAGGTTTACGTCATCCCTGACGGCCAAAGCCTATGGTGCCGCTGGACAAGCCGCCTCCGCCCTGCATGCCATGGCTCTCCTGCAAGTCCACCAAGCCAAGGTGCTAAAGGAACTGCACAAGGGTAGTTCTGCCCCGGGACTGATGCAGGAGCTGCGCTCGGTGACCGACCTCACTCTCCAGCGACGAAGGCCACGGCGCGGTCTCTTGGGCGGGCGATGTCCACCTTGGTGGTCCAGGAGCGCCACCTTTGGCTCAACCTGGTCGAGATGGGAGAGGCCGACAAGGCATGGTTCCTTGCTGCCCCCATTTCCCAGGTTGGCCTGTTCGGCGACACCGTCAAGGAGTTCTCAGCGGTGAAGCAGCAGACGGAGGCATCCAGCACATCCTGCCCCGGCACGGCTCAAGATCCCGCACCCCGTCTGCTCGTCGCCAAGGGCGTCCCCCTGCTCTGCCACAGCCCGCCCCTGCAGCCCGGCCATGGCGTGGAGCCCACCGCAGGAAGCAGACGCCACCCATCTCATGGTCGGCCAACAAGAACCCGCGAAAGGCTTCGAAGTGCCCCTGAGACAGGCGACCCAAGGACGACGAAACCCGATGCTCTGGAGCTGGTAAGCAGACCACTCCATCCCCCGGTGGAGGGCCGGGAGGAGAATCTTTTTTTAGCTCTGCATTTAATTGCGCCACATGCCCAAGTGGCTGCGGTACCCAAGAGTTCAGCAAGAGCAGTTTCCTTGTTCCCTGGGTCACATACCTGGTGTGCACTGCCTTCATCACGACCACCGTGCACCATTCCATTTTTGCATGTTCGGCGCTCCAGCGGTGGTCTACCTGCCCCTGTGCACCCAGCTGTGACACAAATCTGCCCCCGATGTAACAGTCTCCACGGGTCACGAGGACAGGCCTCTTCCTCCCCTGTCCCAGGTTGTTCCGGGGGTGGTCACAAGGAGCCAGGTAAGTGCTTCGATGTCCCTGAACTCAGCACGGCCACGACATGGAGTGGCACCTCAGGCTCCGCCCCGCCGCGAGGCCCCACCCGCCGGTACGTCCGATAAGATTGTCCCCTTGCTCCCCCTCGCCCGGAGCTTGGACGTGTGGCTTGCACTTTCCTACCCATCACGATGGCTGGTCTGGACCGTCCGACTCGGCTACGCGATTCAGTTCGCCAGGCGTCCGCACAGGTTCAGCAAAGTCCACTTCACCTCGGTGTGCGCGGAGATCGCTACCCTCCTATGGAAGGATGCGATACAGCCTGACCTTCCGGCTGAGATGAAGAGGGCGATTTACAGCCCCTACTTCATTGTACCGAAGAAAGGCGGTGGGATGCGGACAATCTTGGACCTGCGAGTACTGAACCGGTCTTTACACAGACTCCCATTCAATATGCTGATGCAAAAGAGCATTCTAGCAAGCGTCCAGCATCAAGATTGGTTCGCGGTGGTAGACCTGAAGGACGTGTACTTCCACGTCTCGATTCTACCTCGACACAGACCCTTCCTGCGGTTTTCATTCAAGGCTCGGGCATATCAGTACAAGGTCCTCACTTTCTGCTTGTCCTTGTCCCCTCACGTCTTCACGAAGGTCGCAGAGGCAGCCCTTGCCCCGCTAAGGGAAGTGGGCATTCGCAACCTCAACTATCTCGATGATTGGCTAATCCTAGCTCACTCTCGGGATGTGTTGTGTGCACACAGGGACCTGGTGCTCTCACACCTCAGCCGACTAGGGCTTTGGGTCAACTGGGAAAAGAGTAAGCTCCTCCCAGTTCAGAGCATCTCTTTTCTCGGCTTGGAGTTGGACTCAGTCTCGTTGACGGCGCGCCTCACGAACAAGCGCGCACAGTCGATGCTGACCTGTTTGAAGGCGTTCAGACAGAAGACAGCAGTTCCACTGAAACTGTTTCAGAGGCTCCTGGGGCATATGGCATCCTCAGCGGTGGCCACTCCGCTCAGGTTGATGCATATGAGACTGCTTCAGCACTGGCTTCAGACTCGAGTCCCGAGATGGGCATGGCACTGCGGGACACATCGCGTGGCCATCACGCCGATCTGTCACTGCCTCTTCAGCCCTTGGACCGACCTCACATTTCTACAGGCAGGCATTCCCCTAGAGCAGGTCTCAAGGCATGTCATGGTTACGACAGACGCCTCCAAAACAGGCTGGGGCACTGTATGCAATGGGCACACAGCCGCCGGCTCATGGACGGGCCTGTGGCTACGTTGGCACATCAACTGCCTTGAGTTGCTGGCAATTCTGCTCACCCTGTGGAGGTTTCGGCCGTTGATCAAGGGCAAGCATGTGTTAGTTCGGACAGACAACACGGCAACGGTAGCATATGTCAACCATCAAGGTGGTCTGCGCTCCCGTTGTATGTCACAACTCGCCCGCCATCTCCTCTGGAGTCAGCAGCACCTCAAGTCACTGCGAGCCACTCACATCCCGGGCGACCTCAACACTGCAGTGGATGCACTGTCATGGCAGGTTACCCTCAGGGGAGAGTGGAGACTCCACCCTCAGGTGGTCCAGCTAATTTGGAGTCGATTTGGGCAGGCACAGGTAGACCTGTTCGCCTCCCAAGAATCCTCCCACTGCCCACTCTGGTATGCCCTGACCGAGGCACCTCTCGGTATAGATGTGCTGGCACACAGCTGGCCCCCTGGACTACGTAAATATGCGTTTCCCCCAGTGAGCCTACTTGCACAGACCCTGTGCAAGGTCAGGGAGGACGAGGAGCAGGTCATCCTGGTAGCACCCTATTGGCCCACACAGACATGGTTCTCGGACCTCACGCTCCTCACGACAGCCCCCCCCCCCCCGGGCAAATTCCCCTGAGGAACTTCCTTCTTTCTCAGGGATGGGGCACCATCTGGCACCCATGACCAGACCTCTGGAATCTCCATGTCTGGCCCCTGGACGGGACATGGAAGACTTAAGTGGCCCACCACCCGCGGTGGTAGACATGATCACTCAGGCTAGGGCCCCCTCTACGAGGCGCCTGTATGACTTTAAATGCCGTCTGTTCACTAAGTGGTGTTCTTCCCCACGAGAAGACCCCCAGAGATGCGCAGTCAGATCGGTGCTTTCCTTCCTGCAGGAGAGGTTGGAAGGGCAGCTGTCCCCCTCCACCTTGAAGGTGTATGTAGCTGCTATAGCGGCACACCACGACACACTGGACGGTAAGTCCTTAGGGAAGCACAACCTGATCATCAGGTTCCTGAGGGGCGCCAGGAGGTTGAATCCCTTCAGACCGCACCTCGTTCCCTAATGGGACCTCTCTGTAGTTCTTCAGGATCTATGGAGAGCCCCCTTTGAGCCCTTTCAGTCAGCTGAGCTTAAGGCACTCTCTTTGTAGACTGCCCTCCTGACTGCGCTCACTTCCATCAAGAGGGTAGGAGACCTGCAAGCGTTCTCAGTCAGTGAAACGTGCCTGGAGTTCGGTCCGGGCTACTCTCACGTGATCCTCAACACCCAACACCTTTGCGAGGTTCTACAATCTCCGGGTGGAACCGGTTTCGTCCCGTGTAGTTGCACGCACAAGCAGGTAAGTCCGGGACAGCTGGCCATGTGTATCACTTGCGCATAGCACCTTTCACCTCCCCTGAGCTGAAGATGTGCGCTGTTGACTCCTAGTAGTGTTCACAAACTGTGTTCCCTGGATGATTTCCTCCAAGCCCTGTGGCAGACGAGTTTGTGGAGAAACTCGCTGCCGGCTCAGTACATGTGCTAACTAAGTCCTGTACTGCGGTTGGTGCTCCGCATGTGGTGGTTCCCCGTAGGTAAACCCATGCGACGTACAGTATATCTTCCGCTAATTTGTTTCCCTGTTGGTAAACTGCATCTTCCTTGGGCAGAGGCCCTTCTGCCCCAGTCATCATGTTTGTAGAAACTCCTCCCCCATAGGGTAGGACCTACCATGGGACTTCTCCACATGACATACCTCCGACAAAGTTCAGCAAGACCATGTGATGTATTTCCACTCAAAATACCCCCCCACCCCCCCCATTTGGGCAGGGTGTGGTCTCCACGGTGTCTTCCCCTTGGGAGGGACACCCCCCCTGACTTAGACCTGGTGGCCCCAGTCGGTTAATTCCTTTTTTTGGGAGAGGAAAAAAAAAGAGGATAAGAGGCCATGACTGGGCTAGCCTGTCTCTATCTTTTGGGAAGTCGACTTGTCCCCAAAGGGCCGTTCGACACTCATAACAGCGTTGTGGGAGGTTACGCATCGGACTGGTGCGCTGGCTACGAGACACACAGTGGTCTTCCCCTCACACACTGACCTTTAAGCCTTCAAGACTTTGCCTCTCTCTCTCTCTTTTATTCTACAATGTAAAACATTTCAAGTTGGTTAAACTTAGAAATGAAAGTTCACCTGCTGCCTTAAAAACGTGAGTAAACTAAACTTGAAGATAACCTTTGTTTCTACTCAAATAGTTACATTTTACAAGTTGTTTAACTAATGATCATTTGTTGTTTCAACTTGATACTCTTAAACAACTTACTAGGTTACATTATCAATTCAAGAAAACTCACTTTATCTTGTCAAATAAACATACAATTCCTCACTATTTCAACTCACACTTTCAAGTTAAGATAACTTAAACTATATTCATATCAATTGCCATTTTAAGTTAAGAGCACTAATGTTTTTAAAATGTATTTCTCATCTTGACTAATAACGGCAAGTGTACCAGTTTCCTTATTTACACTGAATGAACTTACAACTTATCTGCTCAAAAATATAAAATGTATTTTAACAAGGACAATGTTACACAAGCTGTAACATTGGCTTGGGAATTCATTCCTAGTAGGACAACAGGTTCTAATAAAGACTGGTTGTAAAAACATCCATTTCATCAAAATAATATCCAGGTTTCTCCAATGTTTTACAGAACTGGTGCAGTCAAATTCAGAGAGCACGACCAATGTGCTGAACTTTTCACCACGCAAGAAAGAGGCAATGTCATTACATTTTATCAACACAAATTAAAAAACACAAACTCACCTCCTAGCCGCCTTTGTGTTACTCAGGCGGCAACTTCTTTGTATTTCCTGCTCAGTATCACCCCTCCTCCTCCCCCTTCCACTTTTTCAAATTATAACTTACATACATGAGTTAAATGAACATTGAAAACCCAGACAAAACTCACAAGTAGTCAAGATTACTTTAAGTTTAATTTATGGAAAACTTGAGTTCAATATCCAAAACTTGTCATGACAATTGGAGTTAAAGATAAGAAATAAGTTAACATAACTTAATGGGGCTATCATTTTTTACAGTGTATTTACTATTTTATTTTACGTGAGCAACCTTAAAGTTTGCACAGGGCTTGAAAAGAGTATCCAAACTTTGGAGCTACAAAGGGAGATGAAATATTTAAGAAATCTCATGTACTGCACGCATGCACGCACGCACGCACACACACACACACAGAGACAGATTCTGCTGAGAGGTCTCCAGAGTGTATCCTTTCCTAGTGCAAAGCTCTGCAGTTTGACTGCAGGAGCTCAGCAGCCAGGGGAGATCTCATTAAAAGATGCCATGGCTCTCAAAGTCCACAGGGACATGAACAAAAACTTTCATTTTATATTGTAAATATTCTCTCTTTTTCTTTCACACAGATATAAACTCTCATCTCTCATATTCATCTACAATAATCTCTCTGTCTTGTTTCAAGCAATAGATAAAGTTTGCAACACATCATATACTGAGATCATGGTTGAGCATGAGGGAAAACAAATCCCTGTTCCCACAGTAACATAGTTACAATACCTGTTCATTTTATTTCCTATGGGGAAAAGTAGCTTGAAATGGCCGTAGTGCTATTATACTATATATATATATATATATATATATATATATATATATATATAGTATATTTATATACAGTACATCTTCAGTTTTTTTGGCAATTTCAAGCTAGTGTATATATACACTACAGGTCAAAAGTTTTGAAACACATTCATTTTTTTTTTTTTTTTTCACATTTTAGAATAATAGCAAAGTCATCAAAACTATGGAATAACATAAATGTAACTATGGGAATTATGTTGTGACTAAACAAAATCCAAAATAAATCAAAACTGTGTTATATTTTAGCATCTTCAAAGTAGTTACCCTTTGCCTAGAATTTGCAGACATGTACTCTTGACATTTTCTCAACCAACTCCTTGAGGCATCACCCTTGGTTGCTTTTTAAACAGTATTGAAGGAGTTCCCATCTATGTTGGGCACTTACTTGCTGCTTTTCTTTATTATTTGGTCCAAGTCATCAATTTCAAAAAAATTAAATTTCAATTTTATAATGAAATAAATTAATATGGTGGCACAATTATATTTTTGTCTACAAAACAAATTTCAAACATTTAAGCATATGCCTTCAGATCCCGAGACACCTCTGGTCTTTGATAAAAGGCCAATGAAAATTGGCGAGTGGTATTTGCATGCCACTCCCCCGGAAATACGGGAATAAAAGGAGCTGGTATGCAACCACTCATTCAGATTTTCTCTTCGGAGCCGAATGGTCATGCTCATTGAGCTGAATACTACTGTTCATTCACCTCTGCTGGATCTGACGGCGCATTTCAGCGGCTTCTCCCCCCTCTGCACTGGTGCACTGCAGAGAACGCCCCTGGGCGCTTCGGCAGAAAAACTAGAAAATATATTTTCTGAAAGAGCATTTTTCCCCTCTAAAAGAGTATATATTTCTCTAAAAGAGCACACACACGGCACGTCTTTTTAAAGACGCGTCTTTTTAAAGATGCTTTTCCGATTGTGTGTTATTCCTGGTTGTGCTCGTTATCTCTCGCCTTCTAACGGTCACGATCACTGTCTTTCGTGTCTGGGCACTGCTCACACGGAGACAGTGTTCGTGGATGGTCATGTTCTCATTGCGAGAATATGTCCATGGCAACGTTGCGGTCACGGCTCGCCTTCGTAAGAAAGCGAGCCACCCCAGAGGCTCCCTCCTCGGTCCTTTTACACACGGGTATGAGGCCAGCGCGGCAAGCACTGGGGGCGATTTGGGGACCCCAATGGGACCGCCTCCGCCGGGTATCCCCCCGCGGACCTCCCATTCCCCAGCACGCTCGTCTGCCCCGATCGGGCTTCCGGGTGAGTCAGCTGGCTCGTCTCACGGCAAGTTCGACCTCTTCCCTGAACCCTTGCAGCTCGGTGATTGGTTCCTGGGATCGCGGAGCCGCTCAAAGCCACGCCCCACCCACGTTCCTTTCTTCCCGGAAGTGCATGAAGAGCTGACAAGGTCGTTTACTGCCTGGTCTCGATCTTTTCAGCTTCCCCCGGTGGATAAAGGCGCTCGCAGTGCACCTATGCCCGCGGAGCGCTGCCACCTGGCGTGGGTGCCCAAAGCCCCCGTCCAAGGCCTGTAGGTTTACGTCGTCTCTGACGGCCAAGGCCTACGGTGCCGCTGGACAAGCCGCCTCTGCCCTGCACGCCATGGCTCTCCTGCAAGTCCGCCAAGGCGCTAAAGGAACTGCACGAGGGTAGTTCCGCCCCGGGATTGATGCAGGAACTGCGCTCGGCGACCGACCTCGCTCTCCGAGTGACGGAGGTCACGGCGCGGTCTATCAGGCGGACGATGGCCACACTAGTGGTCCAGGAGCGCCACCTTTGGCTCAACCTTGTCGAGATGGGTGAGGCCGACAAGAAACAATTCCTTGCTGCCCCCATTTCCCAGGCGGGCCTATTCGGCGACACCGTCGAGGACTTTGCCCAGCAGTTCTCGATGGTAGAGCAGTAGATGGATGCTAGCCGGCATATCCTGCCCCGGCGCAGCTCAAGATCCCGCACCCCGTCTACTCATCAACAAAGGTCGTCCCCCTGCGGTGACTGCACTGGCTCTGCCGCAGCCCGCCCCTTCGGCCTGGCCCCGGCGTGGAGCCCACCGCAGGAAGCAGACGCCACCTGTCTCGCGGCCGCCCAGAACCCGTGAAAGGCTTCAAAGTGCCCTTGAGACGGGCGACCCAGGGACAACGAAACCTGCTGCTCTGGAGCTGGTAAGCAGATCTTCATCTTTTTGTTACCTTTTGCATTTAATTGCGCTGCATGCCCAAGTGGCTGCAGTACTCAAGAGCTCAGCAAGAGCGGTTTCCTTGTTCCCTGGGTCACATATCCGGTGAGTACGGCTGTCATCATGACCACCGTCCACCACTCCATTTGGCAGGTTTGGCGCTCCAGCGGCGGTCTCCTGCCCCTGAGCGCCCAGCTGTGGCACAAATGCACCCCCGATGTGACAGTCTCCACGGGTCTCGAGGACAGGCCTCTTCCTCCCCCGTCCCAGGCTGTTCTGGGGGTGGTCACAAGGAGCCAGGTAAGTGCTTCGATGTCCTTAGACTCAGCACGGCCACGACGTGGTGTGGCACCTCGAGCTCCGCCCCGCCGCGAGGCCCCACCTGCCGGTACATCCGATGATGTTGTCCCTTTGGTCCCCCTTGCACGGAACTTGGACGCATGGCTTGCGCTTTCCAATCCGTCACGAGGGCTGGTCCGGACCGTCCGACTCGGCTGCGTGATTCACTTCGCCGGGCATCCGCCCAGGTTCAGCAGTGTCCACTTCACCTTGGTGAAAGACGAAAATGCTGCTACCTTGCGCAGAGATCGCTACCCTCTGACGGAAGGGCGCGATAGAACCTGTCCCTCCAGCTGAGATGAATAAGGGGTTTTTTCAGCCCCTACTTCATCGTACCGAAAAAAGGCGGTGGGTTGAGGCCAATCTTGGACCTGTGAGTTCTGGACTAGGCTTTACACAGACTCCCGTTCAAGATGCTGATGTGAAAACGCATTCTGGCAAGCGTCTGGCATCAAGATTGGTTTGTGGCGGTAGACCTGAAGGATGCGTACTTCCAGGCCTTGATCCTTCCTCGACACAGACCCTTCCTGCGGTTCGCATTCGAGGGTCAGGCGTATCAGTACAGTCCTCCCTTTCGGCCTGTCCCTGTCTCCTTGCGTCTTTACGAAGGTCGCCAATGCTGCCCTTGCCCCGTTAAGGGAGGTGGGCATTCGCGTTCTCAACTATCTCGACGACTGGCTAATCCTAGCTCACTCTCGAGACGTGTTGTGCGCACACAGGGACCTCGAGTTGTTGGCAATTCTGCTTGCCCTGCAGAGGTTTCGGCCGTTGATCCAGGGCAAGCATGTGTTAGTTCAGACAGACAACACGACGACGGTAGCATATGTCAACCACCAAGGCGGGTTGCGCTCTCGTTGTATGTCACAACTCGCCTGCCGTCTTCTCCTCTGGAGTCAGCAGCACCTCAAGTCGCTGCAAGCCACTCACGTCCCGGGCAACCTCAACACTACGGCGGACGCGCCGTCACAACAGGTTACCCTCAGGGGAGAGTGGAGACTCCACCTTCAGGTGGTTCAGCTGATTTGGAGTCGATTCGACAGGCACAGGTGCACCTGTTCGCCTCCCAAGAATCCTCCCACTGCCCGCTCTGGTACAACCTGACCAAGGCCTCCCTCGGCATAGACGCGCTGGCACACAGCTGGCCCCCTGGCATTTGCAAATATGCGTTTCCCCCAGTGAGCCTGCTTGCACAGACCCTGTGCAAGGTCAGGGAGGACGAGGAGCAGGTCGCCCTGGTAGCACCCCACTGGCCCACCCAGATGTGGTGCTCGGACCTCACGCTCCTCGCGACAGCTCCCCCCTGGCAAATTCCCCTGAGGAAGGACCTTCTTTCTCAGGGAAGGGGCACCATCCGGCACCCACGCCCAGACTTCTGGAATCTCCATGTCTGGTCCCTGGACGGGACGCGGAAGACCTAAGCTGTCTCCCACCTGCGATGGTAGACACGTTCACTCAGGCTAGGGCTCCCTCTACGAGGCACCCGTATGCCTTTAAGTGGCGTCTGTTCGCTAAGTGGTGTTCTTCCCATCGGGAAGACCCCCAGAGATGCGCAGTCAGATCAGTGCTTTCCTTCCTGCAAGAGAGGTTGGAAGGGAGGCTGTCCCCTTCCACCTTGAAGGTGTACGTTGCTGCTATAGCAGCACACCATGACGCAGTCGACGGTAAGTCCTTAGGGAAGCACTACCTGATCACCAGGTTCCTACGAGGCACCAGGAGGCTGAATCCCTCCAGGCCGCACCTCGTTCCCTCATCAGATCTCTGTAGTTCTTCAGGGTCTACAGAGAGCCCCATTTGAGCCTTTGCAGTCAGCCGAGCTTAAGGCACTCTCCTTGAAGACTGCCCTCCTGACTGCGCTCACTCCCATCAAGAGGGTAGGTGACCTGCAAGCATTCTCTGTCAGTGAAACGTGCCTGGATTTCGGTTCAGGTTACTTTCACGTGATCCTGAGACCCTGACCAGGCTATGTGCCCAAGGTTCCCACCACCCCTTTAGGGACTACGTGATGAACCTGCAAGTGCTGCCCCAGGAGGAGGCAGACCCAGCCCTGTCGTCGCTGTGTCCGGTGCACGCTTTTCGCATCTATTTGGATCGCACGCAGAGCTTTAGAATCTCTTTGTCTGCTTTTGGTGCACAGCGGAAAGGAAGCACTGTCTCCAAGCAGAGGATCGCCCACTAGCTCACTGATGCCATAACTATGGCATATCTCGCCCAAAACATGCCGCCCCCGGTAGGGCTATGAGCCCATTCTGCCCGTGGTGTAGCGGCTTCTTGGGCCTTGGCCAGAGGTGCTTCTCTAACAGACATTTGCAGAGCAGCGGGCTGGGCAACACCCAACACCTTTGCAAGGTTCTACAACCTCCAGGTGGAACCGGTTTCATCCCAGGTAGTGGCACACAACACAAGCGGATAAGCCCGGGATAGCCAGCTGGGTGTATCACTTGCACATAGCGCCTTCCACCTCCTTTTGAGCTGAAGACGTGCGCCGTTAATTCCCAGTAGTGTTCACAAAATTTGTCCCCTGGTTGACTTCCTCCGAGCCCTGTGGCAGTCGAGTTTTCGGAGAGACTTGCTGCCGGCCCAGTACACGCGCTAACTAAGAGCCCGGTTCTGGGGTAGGTGCTCCGCATGTGGCGGTTCACTGTAAGGCTAACCCCAATGCGATCTATATCTTCCGCTAATTCGTTTCCCTGCTGGCAAACTGCGTCTTCCTTGGGCAGAGCCCCTCTGCCCCAGTCTCCATGTTTGTAGTAACTCCTCCCCCATTGGGCAGGATCTACCTTGAAGGCTCTCCACATGGTTGGAAAGACCATGTGACATATTCTTCCACTTAAATATCCCCCCCTCTCTGGGGCGAGGTGTGGTCTCCACGTTGTCCTCCCCTTGGGAGGGAAACCCCCCGACTAGACCTGGCGGCCCAGTCGGATAATCCCCCTTCTTTTTTAGGGAGTGGAAAAAGAGAAGGGGAAAAGAGGCCACGACTGGGTTAAGCCTGTCTCTATCTTTGGGTAGTTGACTTGTCCCCAAAAAGGGCCGTTTGACACTCATAACTGTGTTGGGGGAGGTTACGTGTTGACCTGGTGTGCTGGCTATGAGGCACACAGCAAGTCTGCCCGCCACACACCGCCAGTTCACGTAACACAGTTCAGCCTTGTGGCATTTTGTATAGGGACCCCTAGTGTCACTACATCGACACCAACGTCGAGTGAGTGACAGATAGGGAACATCATGGTACCTGATGTAGGGAACGAGACGTTGGTCCCTCCTGCCACAACACTGAACTACCCGCTGAAATGGCAGGACCTTATATCGGCTCCTCAGCGTAAAACCTGAATGAGTGGTTGCATACCAGCTCCTTTTATACCCGTATGTCCGGGGGAGTGGCATGCAAATACCAATCGCCAATTTTCATTGGCCTTTTATCAAAGACCAGAGGTGTCTTGGGCTCCCAAGAGTGACCCTTAGTGTTACTACATCGATACCAACGTCTCGTTCCCTCCATCAGGGAACGGAGGTTACACCAGTAACCATGATGTTTCCTGTGCTTAATCACGATTACATTATGGTACATGACATATTACAACAAACATTTAAAAAATCCTCATATATATATATATATATATATATATATATATATATATATATATATATATATATACTTTATACTTTGTAATACAGTAGGATAAAATGGGCAGATTAAATTCAAATCAAACTTTATTGGCAAGAGAAACTTAAGTGTACATTGCCAATGCATTATTAGACACTATACATACAGATATAAAACATATTGAATGCTGAAGTTTAATTTGCTGAAGTATAAAATCTCAAAACTATTATTGTCTCTGGCTGCCGTTCAGTCTCTACAAGTGAATGAATGAATGATGATGGATGGCTGCAGTTTGCTAAACGGCCCGATCCTTCAGTCACTATTGTGCACGTGCTGGGTCTTACTCGGGCGGTTTCACTTTTGACAGTGGTTCAGATCAAAGTCAGTGAGCTTTTTGGGACATTCAAAGAAATACGGCAGTTTGCCCATATCTCTCGCACACCTGGTTCACCGGGTGAAGTCTTCATTCTCCGTAGAGTAAAATCTGCTCCTGCATGTATTATGCCCGGGACATGTATCGCATGTAATTAATAAATGTGCACTGCTCCCAGGGTGCGCAAGGTTATAATTGTGTTCCGCCACTGCTATCGGGTCCTTGAATAAAGTATAATGTATGACGAAGGGCAGCCAGTGGAGTTTCTGGTTTTGGCTAACTGAAATCCAGTCATGGATTTTGCATTATTTGAAGTGCAAAAAACCACACACAAATGTTTTAGTGTTTTTCTTTTGGAAAAAACTAAACAAAACAATTGGAAATTTCTTTTTGTTGTCCCAATAAAAATGATGGGGTAACTATGCTAAATATGATTTGTTTTCCCTCATTGGTGGGCAGAGAGTCCTTCCTGATTGTATTTATGGATTCTGATGATAAGATTGTTATATACTCACTCTAACACATCTCTGTTGAAGGGCTTCTTGCTGTTGCCAAGAAACTCGCCAATCATCTGCCGGCTCAGCCCCTTCCTCTGGAGCAGAAAGTGAGCTACACCGATGGGCGTATCCGGAATGAAACCACGTGAGATGAGAAACTGGAGGCCTTTGTCTGGATTTCTGTTTGATTAATTGAAAGAAATGTAGTAGGATGAAAAGAGGAGGGAAAGAGAGAGATATTTGCTATTAGAGCTCTTAACACCATAAGACATGAAAATGACATTAATATTAAACTGGGTAACAATGTGAACAGCATTAGCCAGATAACAAGCAAACAATGAGTTACATCAGTCTAAGCAACTGTAGAAACTTGAGAGCCAATAAACAATTATGGTGATCAATGAAGCCTGTGGAATTACTGTAATGCAGGGAAAGCCAAGGCCACATACACGTATACAGAGCATGCTGCAGTTCAGCGGCTTCAAGCACTTGAGTGATCACAACATCACTATTTAATTTCCATGAAATAATGACATTTGTTAAGGATGATTACACATTACGCTGTATCATGATGCATGGGAGAATGTCATTTGGGTTTTGCGAATGCAACTTGGAACTCAAACCACCAATTAGTATAGAGTTTTATAGAATTAGTACCATATCTCTTAACCTCTGCTGCATATTTGGCTGCCATCTGCATTTTAAAAAAATATTGGTATAATTTCACAAAAAACCCTTAAAATATTCCAATAATTCATAAATGATATTATACAGTATATGTTTACACTCTTAAGATAAACGTACATTATTTTTATCCTGACTTTGAAAGCCTGTGATTCTGGCTCTGTTATATACAGCATATATATATATATATATATATATATATATATATATATATATATATATATATATATATATACATACACACACACACACACACACACACACACACACAGCTCTGGAAAAAAAATAAGAGACCACTGCAAAATTATCAGTTTCTCTGGATTTACTATTTATAGGTATGTGTTTGAGTAAAATGAATAATAATAATAATAATAAATAAATAAATAAATAAATAATTCTATACAGTACTGACAACATTTCTCCCAAATTCCAAATAAAAATACTGTAATTTAGAGCATTTATTTGCAGAAAATGACAACTGGTCAAAATAACAAAAAAGATGCAGTGTTTTCAGACCTTGAATAATGCAAAGAAAACAAGTTCATATTCATTTTTAAACTTCACAATACTAATGTTTTAACTTAAGAGTTCATTTGGTGGAATAACCCTGATTTTCAATCACAGCTTTCATGCATCTTGGCATGCTCTCTACCAGTCTTTTACATTGCCCCCAGATCATCACCGATCCTCCACCAAATTTCACACTGTGGCTTGAAGGCCTCTCCAGGTCTCCGTCTAACCATCAGATGACCAGGTGGAGGATCGGTGATGATCTGGGGGTCTTTGTGAAGGATGCATGAATCAAGCCACGTTCAAGGTTATCCTGGAAGAAAACTTGCTTCCTTCTGCTCTGACAATGTTCCCCAACTCTGAGGATTGGTTTTTCCAGCAAGACAATACTCTATGCCACACAGCCAGGTCAATCAAGGTGTGGATAGAGGAGAACCAGATCAAGACCCTGTCATGGCCAGCCCAATCTCCAGACCTGAACCCAATTGAAAACCTCTGGAATGTGATCAAGAGGAAGATGGATGGCCACAAGCCATCTAACAAAGCCAAGCTGCTTGAATTTTTGCGCCAGGAGTGGCATAAAGTCACCCAACAACAATGTGAAAGACTGGTGGAGAGCATGCCAAGACTCAGGGTTATCCCACCAAATATTGATTTCTGAACTCTACCTAAGTTAATACATTAGTATTGTGTTGTTTAAAAATCAATATGAACTTGTTTTTTGTCTTTGTTTTGTGCATTATTTGAGGTCTGGAAACACTGCATCTTTTTTGTTATTTTGACCAGTTGTCATTTTCTGCAAATAAATGCTCTAAATGACAATACTTTTATTTGTAATTTGGGAGAAATGTTGTCAGTACTTTATAGAATAAAACAAAAATTTTCATTTTACTCAAACACATACCTATGAATAGTAAATCCAGAGAAACTGATCATTTTGCAGTGGTCTCTTATTTATATTTTTTTTCCAGAGCTGTATATGTGTGTGTGTGATGCAGAGGATTTCAGGTCTTCAATTGTTTTTGTATGTAATATAAATCCAAAAGTGATGGATTTCTGAGAAAAGTTCAGATTCTAAGCTTTCAAATGGTATTACATATGACTACATATGACTATTTATGTATCCGTGGACTTTTAAAATTTAAATGTAAACACCACTTCACTTCTCACTCCGCTCCCTCTCCACATCGCTCACACACTCTGGCAGACATAGACTAGAGGCAGTATACATAATTGATCTATGGGTCTTTGAACAAGTTTCAATAAACTACCACAAGATATTGTCATGCTGCTTTTTCCTTAGTGATAAACCGACAAAATAAAAGCAGCATTAGCCTTTGGAACCACATATCATAGAACCATATGTCATTTCAGAGCTCTTAAATATAATAAAATGGCAGGTCTTTTAATGTAACTAACAAACAGGCTGTTCATGAACTACATCATGTACCCCTCAGTAAAGTTTGACTGTGTCAGCAGGGGCCATACATTTATTATGAGGAGTAAATCACAGTAATGAATAGGAAAGAGAGAGTGAAATAGGGAGATTGTGAAATGCAGTTAGGGAAACCAGGGTTTCTATCAACATAGGGATGAATGAAAGTTTACTGGCCTCTACAATAAATCCATATACTTTGTCCCCCCAGGGGCAAAGATGTGGAATCGAGAATGCTGACAGAGCAAATAAAGCAACTCTATAAAGTACAGCCAAGAAGATTATTTCAGTCCCACTTCGCCACTTTTACTGTCGTCAGGCAGGGGAGATTTGACATTCTAGTTATTGATAAGACACAGAATGGAAAAATAGAGGTTATTGATGTCTGCTTGACTTGTGTGGAATGGGGAGGTATCTGTGTGATTGTGTGAGATTAAAAGTCCTTTCATGACAATCTGCCACAGGGAGATGTTGGAACCACTTTACATTAGGTGGCCTTAACTGCTATGTACTTAACCATTTGATACAATGTACTTATTCTGTACATAAATGTTGTTGCATTTAATTACATTTGTACTTGCACTGTTAACTTTACCCCTAACCCTAACCCAACCCTTACCCCAAAACCTACAGTAACTCTAACCCCTAATCCTAACCATAACCCTACCCTTACTCCTAAACCTACCCATACCCAGTGTTGAGGAGTAACGGAATACATGCAATGGGATTACGTATTTAAAATACAAAATATAAGTAACTGTATTCCACTACAGTTACAGATTAAATCATTGGTAAATAGAATACAGTTACATTCAAAAAGTATTTTGATTACTGAAGAGATTACTTTGCATTTTATTGTCATTTGTTTCATTTAATATTTAGTCCTTTCAGATGGAAAACATTTATACATATAAATGATGCGATCCAAAGTGCATTTGAACAGCGGTGAAACACTTTCTTATGATGTGTTACATTCATACGAGCACACAGAGAAGTAAGTTTGAAGTAAGTTTGGAGCAGAAGAAATAGAAATAAACCTTGTATAAATTGTCAGCTTTACGCTAAGCTAAAATGCTATTTCTAGCCATTTTACATGCACGTTACCAGGCACAATCATATTTTTATATCAAGAAAATTCACGTTAGATCATAATTTCTTTTTTTCTAGTAAGACCTTTGATATTAGGGCAAAAATCATATTCTTGATAATAATTTTTGTATTGTTTTCCTGTAAAAATATCAAAAAAATCCTTAAAACAAGATCAATTTGATATATCTTGTTTTAGAAACAACACTGTATAAGATATTTAGGTTTTTCAGAAAAAAAATATTTTTAACATGTGTATTTTGTCTTACTGTACTGGCAGAATTTTTATAGTCAAAACAAGTGAAAAAATCTACCAGTGCTGAAGAAGTAATCCAAAGTATTTAGAATACGTTACTGACCTTGAGTAATCTAACAGAATACATTACAAATGACATTTTACAGCATGTATTCTGTAATCTGTAGTGGAATACATTTCAAAAGTAACCCTCCCAACCCTGCCCATACCTCAACCTCAGTAGCAGCAAATGTGGGCATTTTGTAGAACAACATGTAGTTACATAATATGTTTTACATAGTCTTGTATGTATTTAATGTTAGTACACAGTACTTAATGACACCTAATATACTGTAAAGTGTTACCTAAAAAAAACTACATAACAAACATGAAGCAACATTTTACAACTCCTAAAAGTGAAGTGTGTAATTTCTGGACCACACATGCCACCATAAGAAAGCCAGATTTCTTAAAAAAACAAAATGGGTGGAGCTTACCCATGCAAAAATTGCTGCCACAATGCTCTGGGTGGTTGCTAGAATCTCAATATATAGTTATAAAGTTATAAATCTGAATATACATGTAAATCCTGAATATATACTGTAAATGTATCTCTGAATGTGTAGCTATAAATCTGATTATAAAGTTATAAACCCTGAATATTTAAATGTAAATACAAATATAGCTTAAAATCATGAATATATAGCAATAAATCTGAATATATAAATGTAAATCCTGAATATATAAATGTAGCTATCAATAAAAATCTGAAAATCTGAATATAAATATAAATCCTGAATATATATAATGTATAGTTCTAAATCTAAATGTCTTTTCCAAATCAAAATCCTAAATCCTAAATACATATATACTGTATATACAACATATACAGGCAGGGGCGCATTAAAGCACAGACTTGTATGGGCTGAAGCACAGGGGCCCACAACTCCCATGGGGCCCAGAACATGGCGTCCGCCACCCCATTTTCCCCTATCCATGTTCGCGGGAGGAACGCGTCTGAACACTTTCAGCGGGAGATGCAGTTGTTGATGCGGAGATGGTGCACATCCATTAAAGGCATCCGTGTAGCGCATGTTCAAGTTTACCTTTAGATGAATCTCTTTGTGTTACACTGGCAGCGCCTGCTATCTCTCCTGAATGCCGCCAGAGGTCACCATCTCCAGAGTACTAACCCTTCCTTCACAAACTACATTTCCCATTACCCTCTGCTCAGACTGATTACTCACCCACCTGTTTCACATTTTCTCTGTCTATTTAAGTTCCCTGTTAACACGCATTCAGTGCGAAGTCTTGTTCTGTCTAGTCTGCAATTCTGAGCTTTATTTAACTGTTTTCCCTGTGTTTTGACTCCTGCCTGTTCATCGTATTTCCCAGCCTGCTTGTGTGTTTTTGGACCTATTGCCTGTTTACTGGATTACCCTTCTGTCTCTCGGATTTACTTGGTTTGCCTTTCTTGGACTGTCTTCCTGTGTACCGATCCATTGCCTGCTTTTTTGTTTACCTATTGATTTGCTATTTTGTTGTACTGTTTACACTTTTATTAAACTGCATATGGCTCTTAACATTACTGCCCCAGCGTCTTCGCTACACTTTGACTGGGATTCTGTTATTTGATTTGCCTGTCATTATTCAGTCATTCAATTATTCAAGTAAATTGTGAAAATAAACAATTACATAAAATATTTGATTTCATATTTTACTTCAAACATCAAAAATACATTACTAACAATAATATCAAAAATACATTACTGAAAATAATATGAGATGTATTTTATACATTCTGTAAAAATCAGATGACCCCTGGGACAAGTTTACCCTGGGGTAAGATGCTTCTTGCCCCAGGTGGGGGGTCATCTTGCCCCAGTAGTGGGGGTAAGATGGCCCCTTTTCATCATTTTTAATTCTGTGCTATGACAACTAAATTAGAAAATGTTTCTATTTATTTCCCTTGATAATATTTTGGATGATGCATCATCATCCTGTATAAACATTTATCAGTATATGTTACAATTTAAAATAAATGCACATTGTTCCTAAGGGGGGCATCTTACCCCATCTTACCCTATAATAGAGAGAAAAAAGAGCTTTGGCTACATTACATGTAAAGTTCACGTGACACTCATCTAACAACCGTGCTCTCGATTCTATTCTGGTTTTGTAGGAGGAAGAGAGAAAGCAAGTGAACTGCAGGCACAAGCCCTGCATAAAACATGACACTTACAAGAGAGGAAGAGCAGGGCTTTTTGGAGGCTTTTTAGTATCCTCACCTTACAAACACTAATGCAAATACACACAAACAGAAGCAAAGATCCATGTTAAAACACACACACACACACACAGAGAGAGAGAGAGAGAGAGAGAGAGAGAGAGATGACTTGAACCAAAACCATCCAAAACATACATAAATAAAACCAGATTTTCTTAGCTAAGACCAGTCAATTTATTTATTTTTTTCAGCAAGGATACTGTCTACATAGGCAGCTTCCTTGTAAAGAACCTCTTAAGGGATCAACTTGGAACACTCTACATAGGCGCCACACAAATATCGCTCTGCATGGGAAACTCAGATACAAAGCGAGGCTTTGGATGCCCTTATAAGTACACAGCAGTGGTGATTTCTCAGGGCCAGGGCCTTCTCTGCTGGCGTAACATGCCTAATAAATAAATATTTTTCATCCTTTCATTCTTATTGACCTTTTTGCCTATGTATGTTAAATCACTTTCCACTCCTAATTCATCTACAAATGAATAGCAAAAAAACTAAAAGTTTATCCAATCAGAATTTATTCCTCAATGCTTACAAGCAAAGTGTGACAACTGTTTAACAAATCGCATGCCCGAAGCCATTCTCCTTAGATGAAGCAATGCGTGATTATGAGCTCCACCCCGTCAGGCCTTCAGAATTTCCACAGAATCCCTCAACACTGCAGTGAATAGGTAGCTAAAGTCAGATTGTCAGAATCAGCCAATCAGATTGATTTATTTGTTCTTGGTGGGTGTGGTCTTTAGGATATGTCCCAGTCCAGGCCTTCTAGCTGGCCTTGAGTGACGCAATCACGCTTTAATTGATGTACGTAATTTGAAAGCGAAGAGTGCGAGATCTCGCTGCTGTTATTGCCGTTGAGAAAGAGATCCTTATGGATTTAAAAACCTTAGATGTTCTGCATGATCGTGCGATTGATTAATTAAACAGGAAATGAGGGCTGATTTTCACTTCAAGCAAATTGGTAAGTGTTTTTTGCATTGTTATAGCAACATCAGGAGTTTTCTAAGTGTAAATTAGGTTGCTTGAGTGTTCAGTGTCGGATCAAGTTTTGAAAAGTAACCATGTACCCTGACGAAACAAAATTTATTGCAAGCAAAATTTAAATCGTAAATATTATTAGAGAGCTTTTTCTTGGTATTAGACCTCCTTGGTTCTGGTTTTCGTGCGTGGACGTGTTTTTAAAAGGTAAATTGGTATTATTAGTTGACTGCCACGTAACGCATGATATATGGCATACGGTGTCTTATTCACTGTGAAACTGTTTTCTCTTAATGGCATGAATCGCACTGAAGGCCTAGACTTAAAATGCACGGGCCGCCACTGGTATACAGTATATTGTATATATATAAAGCACACACACATTTTCGGTGAAATATATATATATTTTTTTTAATTAGATTTAAATAAGTTACTAATATTTTTCGATATTGAATGAATTATATTTATAATCGACATTTCTCTCAATTTTTATGCCATCTTGGATTTATTTATAACTGGCTTTGCTATCTCTTTGAAGGATACATGGGTGCTACCTTAGATTTGGTCCAAAACAGGCATGTGCAGATGGGGTGGCTTTAGGGGCTTGAGCCCCTGCCCTTTTGCTGAGGTGCCCTTCAAATGCTACCCAAATTAAATAATTTTTTTTTTTTTTTTTTTTTTTATGTTTAATAATAGCAATTAGGAAACTTCAAGCATCAATTGTGGAATTTAATTATCAGTTACTATGACTATAATAATACCCAATAAGAGAATATCTCAGATTACACTCTCACTTTCGCAACATACACAGCAAACGTGATTGAGGAAACAAACGTGCACTTTAAAGTAAGAATGTTTAGTTCGGATTTCTGTCTCATTGTTAAGAATTGCATGTATCTATCAGCAAAATAAGTTATTTATTTTTTTCTTCTTTCCCAATTATGAAAGCTATATCATGAATAATGTGAAAAAATTGGAGAATACACTTAAAAAGGTAGGCTATACTGTCCTACGCCTTTACTCATGATCATTATTTGTTCTTACACGGCATTGAATTTTTAGTTCCGTGAACCTGTTTGGTTTAAAGGTCAGACTTATCAGCCTGTATAGATGACAGATATAATTTATATTTCAATTATTGGTTCAGTAAATGTTCCTGTGATGATATGCAAATCTACCATTTTATTAAAATCATTGTCTTACCATCTGTTTATGTTAGTTTGCATAAAGTCAGACATGATATTATTCTTATTTCATATTGGCTCAATAATTAATGTAACAATAGTATTATTATTATTATTTATTCGTATTATTATTATGAAACAAACTTATCTGTACTCCTTAAATACAACGAATGTTCAGAATTGATTTGGCATCTTCTTACAGTTGTATAAGGACAATTTTGAAGTAACTGCCCCTAAAAATGGTTCAGAGCAGCTGCCCCTCAAAATGTCTGTGCACGTCCCTGTATCTATACATTGTATCTTAAGCCCAAAATATACTTCGGTGAGACATACAGGATGTGTGACCCAAATTTCTTCATCAGCAGAGTGCTCGAACACTGAACACGCGCAGCCCGGTTTTTCTAATTGCGCGTCTCTGAACGCACAGAATGCGCATGCATCTAGAATTTTTTGCACTAATTAATGGGTCTACAAGGTGGCAACACTCACAGTTGAGCTGCTGCTTTCATGAAGAAGAGCTAGAAGATGCATTCGCAAGTAAACAACAGCACATCTAAAGCACGTGTGAGAAGGTCAGGAGATACCTGAATTGATACCTGAATACCTGAAAGACATTTATGGGTCTAAAAACCTAAAGACAAATAGTCCAGTATCTCATAGCAGTCATAGCGTGCATGCGCCAACTGCCTGTGTATGCGTGCACAGTCAAATCAGGTGTACTTTGAAGGGCTAGCGTTCAGAGGTATGTAGTCGCTCAGCGTTCGCGTCAAAACCGAAGCATACTTTGGGCTTTACAAGGATGCAGCATAAATAAGTGCCTAACTTTTGAAACAGCCTTTGTTAAACAGCCTTTAAAATGCATGTCTCTATAGACAGCTGAAAAGGTTTTGAAACAGAGCTACACACTCCATTCTTTGACCTTTTCTCATCTATCCAGCTGTTTTTTCTCTCTCTCTCTCTCTCTCTCTCTCTCTATTTGGGGAAAAGAAACATTCTTATTCTGTTCACGAGGCAGGTGAAAACTCAATTTAGGCTGGTATACTCACTCCATTTACCAACCCATCCTCCGTTCAAGCCCCAATGTCCCCTATTTGTCCTCTATCCCACACACGCAAATACTGAAGCACCGTAGTCCCCCTCCTATCTTAATTACCTGTTTAGGGAAGGCAAATACCAGTCTCCAAATTGCTCTGTTAATCCAAACTCAGATTTGAGGCTAGCATATCATCCCACAGCTCACACACGGCTGCTTTAGATTCAGTGTGAGCTGTCACAGGTATTACCCTGCAAAAAATGAACTGATGGAACTAATGACAGCCCTCTCTCTTTCTCTCACTCTCTTGAAGCAAAACATCAATTTGATTAAAAATAGGCTTATCCTTATCTGCCATGGAGTTTGAAATGATGAGGTGTGGGTTTGGGAGAGACTAGTTTATTTTTACTTCACTTTCTTTGATAATATTAAAAGTAGCTCGTAAACAGAGATATACAGTGCATCCGGAAAGTATTCACAGCGCTTCACTTTTTCCACATTTTGTTATGTTACAGCCTTATTCCAAAATGGATTAAATTCATTATTTTCCTCAAAATTCTACAAACAATACCCCATAATGACAACATGAAAGAAGTTTGTTTGAAATCTTTGCAAATTTATAAAAAATAAAAAAAAATCACATGTACATAAGTATTCACAGCCTTTGCTCAATACTTTGTTGAAGCACCTTTGGCACCAATTACAGCCTCAAGTCTTTTTGAGTATGATGCTACAAGCTTGGCACACCTATTTTTGGGCAGTTTCTCCCATTCTTCTTTGCAGGACCTCTCAAGCTCCATCAGGTTGGATGGGGAGCGTCGGTGCACAGCCATTTTCAGATCTCTCCAGAGATGTTCAATCGGGTTCAAGTCTGGGCTCTGGTTGGGCCACTCAAGGACATTCACAGAGCTGTCCCGTAGCCACTCCTTTGTTATCTTGGCTGTGTGCTTAGGGTCGTTGTCCTGTTGGAAGATGAACCTTCGCCCCAGTCTGAGGTCCAGAGCGCTCTGGAGCAGGTTTTCATCAAGGATGTCTCTGTACATTGCTGCATTCATCTTTCCCTCGATCCTTTCTAGTCTACCAGTTCCTGCCGCTGAAAAACATCCCCACAGCATGATGCTGCCACCACCATGCTTCACTGTATGGATGGTATTGGCCAGGTGATGAGCGGTGCCTGGTTTCCTCCAGACATGACGCTTGCCATTCAGGCCAAAGAGTTCAAACTTTGTTTCATCATACTAGAGAATTTTGTTTCTCATGGTCTGAGAGTCCTTCAGGTGCCTTTTGGCAAACACCAGGTGGGTTGTCATGTGCCTTTTACTGAGGAGTGGCTTCCGTCTGGCCACTCTACCATACAGGCCTGATTGGTGGAGTGCTGCAGAGATGGTTGTTCTTCTGGACGGTTTTCCTCTCTCCACAGAGAAATGCTGGAGCTCTGTCAGAGTGACCATCGGGTTCTTAGTCACCTCCCTAACTAAGGCCCTTCTCTCCCGATCGCTCAGTTTGGCCGGGCGGCCAGCTCTAGGAAGAGTCCTGGTGGTTCCAAACTTCTTCCATTTTATGGATGATGAAGGCCACTGTGCTCATTGGGACCTTCAATGCTGCAGAAATTTTTCTGTACCCTTCCCCAGATCTGTGCCTCGATACAATCCTGTCTCGGAGGTCTACAGACAATTCCTTGGACTTCATGGAGGTACAGACAATTCCTTGGACTTCATGGCTTGGTTTGTGCTCTGACATGCACTGTTAACTGTGGGACCTTATATAGACAGGTGTGTGCCTTTCCAAATCATGTCCAATCAACTGAATTTACCACAGGTGGACTCCAATCAAGTTGTAGAAACATCTCAAGGATGAGCAGTGGAAACAGGATGCACCTGAGCTCAATTTTGAGTGTCATGGCAAAGGCTGTGAATACTTATGTACATGTGATTGTTTTTCATTTTTTATTTTTAATAAATTTGCAAAGATTTCAAACAAACTTCTTTCACGTTGTCAATATGGGGTATTGTTTGTAGAATTTGGAGGAAAATAATGAATTTAATCCATTTTGGAATAAGGCTGCAACATAACAAAATGTGGAAAAGTGAAGCGCTGTGAATACTTTCCAGATGCACTGTATGTGATCCAGAAGAGTTTTAAATCATATACGAAATAAATGCAGGGTTGGAGAGTAACGGAATACATGTAATGGCATTATGTATTTAAAATACAAAATATTAGTAACTGTATTCCATTACAGTAACAGTTGTAAATCATTGGTAATCAGAATACTATTACATTCAAAAAGTATTTCAATTACTGAAGAGATTTCTTTGCATTTTATTGTCATTTGTTTCATTTAATATTTAGTCTATTCAGTCTGAAAACCTTTATCCATATAAATGATGCAATCTGAGGAGCCTTTAAACTGCAGTGAAACACTTCCCTGATAACACATGTGAGACTTTCTTTAGATTGTTTGTTCATCTGCAATACATCTATAAGATGTTTCCTCTTGGGTGTCAAAAGGACATTCAGCTGATTTCTTTTATTTAATTAGAATGCGATGCTTCCCAGATGAAACACTCTTAGACATCTCAGAGATCTATCTGTGCTACCTTTCTTATGATGTGTTACATTCATACAGCAGACAGTGGGCGATTTGACACTGTGAAAAAGGTGGATTTGATGACATTGAGGAAAACAGAAACCAGTTATAAACACGAATATAAAAATGCACAATTACAATGATATAGTATGTCTTTTTTATGTGGCTTGGGTATTTCTTTAAAGAATAAAGTATGTGTATGTGAGAAATGCTAACGTCTCGGTTACGAACGTAACCTTGGTTCCCTGAGAGGGAATGAAACATTGCGTAATTACGCAGTTGGGACTATGTCAGTTGTCTTACAAGGTCTGAAGCCTGTATACAATCAGGACAATTTATTAACTGATGGCGCTTAAGCGACGCCCATAGGGAGCCACGTCACAGGCTCTATATACGCGAGCACTTGGCACCATCTCGCCAGATTTTCTGCAAAAGGCATGAGCCTATGCAGCAACTAGAGAGTATGGCCAGACACGCAACGTCTCGTTCACTCTCAGGAAACCTAGGTTCCATTTGTAACTGAGACTTTCCCTTTCGAAGGAAACTTTGATGTTGCGTAATTACGCAATTGGTACAAATGCCATCACGCCATACAAACAGTAGCTGCAAACTCTTTAAGCCCGTGTGGCAAGCTTATAGCGGTGCACAAACAAGCTAAAGAAATACAAACCTCAGGGGGCCTGGGTAGCTCAGCGAGTACTGACGCTGACTACCACGCCTGGAGTCACGAGCTTGAATCCAGGTCGTGCTGATTGACTCCAGCCAGGTCTCCTAAGCAACCAAATTGGCCCGGCTGCTAGAGAGGGTAGAGTCACATGGGGTAACCTCCTCGTGGTCACTCTAATGTGTGGTTCTTGCTCTCGGTGGGGCAAGTGGTGAGTTGTGCGTGAATGCTGCGGAGAATAACGTGGACCTCCACACGTGCTACATCTCCGTGCAACGTGCTCAACAAGCTATATAATAAAATGCATGGATTGACGTCTCAGACGCAGAGGCAACTGAGGTTTGTCCTCTGCCACCCGGATTGAGGCGAATCACTACACCACCATGAGGACTTAGAGCACATTGGGAGTTGAGCATTCCAAATTGGGGAGAAAAGGGGAGAAAAGAAAAAAAAAGAAACCTCATGAACTTACTCCTGCTCCAACATAGAGAACTTGGGAAACAGGAATCAAACTCTCGTCCAAATTATAAAATCTAACAAAAGTATGCAGAGAGGACCATCCTGCTGCCATACAAATGTCTTCCAAGTACACACCTCTAGCCAATGCTCATTAGGATGCCATGCTCCTTGTGGAATGGGCTCAAATACCCGGAAGTGAAACCACATGCCTCATAAGCACTCGAAATTACATCCACAATCCAATGGGATAGTCTTTTTTGGACACCGAAACACCCATGTTGCGGCCACCAAAGCACACAGACAACTGCTCTGACTTAAGGCATTGGCTAGTACCATCAATATAAAGCCACAGAGCCCATATTGGGCAAAGCATATGTAGCCTCTTATGCTCCTCCGACTCAAATGGTGGATGAGAAAAGGAATTAATAATCTGTGAGCAAAAGAATGTAGAGATGACTTTAGGAAAATAGCCCAAACGAGGTCTCAGCATGAATGATCGACAGGGCATGCAAATCACGAACCCTCTTAAATGATGCCAGTGCAAATAACAGGGCTGTTTTAAGAGTCAGAAATGTATCAAATACTGATGTTAAAGGCTTGAACGGAGCAGCCGAGAGTGACTCCAACACCATAGATAAATCCCATAAAGGGACACAGGCAGGACAAAAAGGTCTAAGCCTGCATGCTCCGCACATAAAACAAGAGACAAGAATGTCTTCCAATAGAAACTCCATTCACCAGCACATGCTATAGCAGCCACATAAACATTAAGAGTTGCTCGGGTAAACCTGGCCACAAAATGCTCTTGCAAAAAATCCAGCACTGAACCAGCTGGGTAGTGGACTGGATCCTCACTCTGTGCTGCACACCAAGAGGCAAAAATATGCCATTTAAATGTATATAACCTTCGCGTTGATGGAGCTCTAGCATTTAAGATGGTATCAATCACAGCGGGGGATAAACCATCATTCAAAAGAAAGCCGCATTGAGGGGCCCAAACCCAAAATTTCCATAACTTGGGCCGGGGGGTGCCAAATGCTGCACCGTGCCTGAGACATCATGTCAATTCTGACTGGAATCTCCCAAGGCATTCTCTCCAGGAGAGAGACCAGAGTTGAAAACCACAATTAAGATGGCCAATACGGCACCACTAACAGAAGCCGAACACGATCTTCCTGAATCCTCTGCAGAACCGAGTGCAGTAGGTTGACCATTGGAAATGCATAAAGATGTGCTGTCGGCCACAGATGCACCAGTGCATCGATGCCCAGTGGTGCCGGGGGCGAGAAAGAAAACCAGAGGGGGCAGTGTGACGTCTCACTTGACGCAAACAGGTCCACTTCCGCTCTACCGAACCTCGTCCAGATTTGTTCCACAGTCTGCGAATGTAGTGCCCATTCTCCTGGCATCAGAACCTATCTGGACAGAAGATCCACCCCCACATTCAACCGGCCCGGAACATGTACTGCTTAAAGAGACAGCACATTGTCCTGCACAGGGCGCACCCCTCCCTGACAGTTGATGTAAGCCACCACCGTCCTGTTGTCTGACCGGATGAGGTCATGACTGCCTTGAATTTCCGGAAGGAAGAACCTCAATGCCCACAGCACCGCTAGAATTTCTAGACAGTTTATGTGCCAATTCAGCCGCTGAACCGTCCATACACCTTGAGCAAGACGGTTCTCATACACAGTGCCCCAGCCCACATTATCACCTTGCGGCGACACACCTGTCCCAATGGAATGCCCATTCTCAGAAAGCAGTTCCATTTCCATGGTAATAGAGCTTGGTAGCACCCACGCGTCACTCTAATGGAAAAAACGCATGCCTCAGCGGTTGAAGTCCTTTTATGGAGTTCATCCAACACTAAAAAGGTCTCACATTCAACATGCCCAGGGGAATGACAGCGGATGTCACGATCATAAGCCCCAATAGCCTGTTAAACGTTCTTGCAGGGAGAACGTGTCCCACTTTAAACATTACTAGACACTGGCGGAATGACAGGACATGAGCTGGAGGCAGGAGTGCCTGCATTGCTCATGAGTCTAGCTCCACTCCTAGAAACAGCATCTGTTGCCTCAGCAACAAAATGCTCTTGTCTAGGTTGACTCTCAGCCCTAGACTGCTCAAGTGATTGAGAACAACATCTCGGTGTTAGGAAGCTAGACTCTATGATTGAGCTACCACCAACAAATCGTCAAGATAATTCAAAATGCATATGCCGTGAAGCCTCAAGGGTGTCAGTGCCGCATCCATGCATTTTGTGAATGTACGAGGTGCTAACGCAAGTCCAAAAGGCAGGATGCAAAATTGGTACTCTTTGCCCCCAAAAGCAAACATGAGAAAATGTCTGTGGTTCGGCATAATTTCAATGTGGAAATAAGCCTCCTAAAAATGTATTGTCACAAACCAGTCCCCCAGCTACACCTGTTGACATTATTTGCTTGAGGGTCAACATTCTGAACTTGCCTTTCATTAAAGTGAAATTCAAATGCCTCAGATCCAGAACAGGACGCAAGCAGCCATCTTTTTTCGGGACAAGAAAATAGCGGCTGTAAAAACCACATTCTTTCTGCACAGGGGGGACCTCTTCTATTGCCCCTTTTTGCAAGAGGGAGTGAATTTCCCAAATCAAAAACAGAGCTTCCTGAACAGAAACCTCTGTTGAAAAGACTCTGTTGAATATTGGCGGTGCTCACCAATAATCATGATTTATCATCCGAATTACCCAATTCGAAATGCTTTGTAACTGCTGCCAAGCCATTAAACGGGTAGACAGAGGAATTAATGCATGATTCTCTATTGTAGCGCAATGGTTAACCACAAGATGGTGCTGTTGGCTTCTTTTTGGTGGCTGCCGTGCAATCGGCCACACAGTGGAGGGGAGCATTTGTGTCTCTAACATTGTGGCTGATTGAATGGGGTTTAACAATGTTTTTGCCTTTCTTGTATTTAGGCATAAATAACTGTCGTCCTGAAGTGTGCTTACAGCAGGGACATTTACAGAAAAATTGTCTTTCCTGGTGTTTTGAATGGGAAAGAGTGTATGAACATTGGGGAAAATGCATTTTGGAACAAGCTGGTTTGCCACCATGGCCCCAGCATTCATTATGGGGGACAGCATGTGGGGTTTGTAACTGTGTGTTTTGTGAACACTTGTGCTCATGGAACATCAAATGCGGCCATGGCCATGGACATATAGGCTGAATTCGGGGATGGAATTTTCAATGCTCGTTCCCCAGTTGCTGGGGGAGACCGAGTCGTAATATGGATGTCGAGCGTTTGAAGCGTGTACAACAGCAAACATCCCAAGACTGATCAAAGGGCAAACAGGCAGAAACAGTTATGTTTGAATTGTCCGATTTCATCTGCTGAATGGGGGCTCACCCTTCGTTTCATCACAAGCTCGTCAGGCTCGCTTCTGATGTCCTACCGACCGTTTGAAAGGAGCTGTGCCAACCTCCAAATGCCTTCGTGGGTGTGCCCGTGATGGGGGGAATGTACGGGGACTTTAATCCTTGAGAGGGGGTGCAAAACTCATATCCGGCACCTTCTGCAGCTCTCTGGTAGGACATTGAGATGATGCTGAACGTGAATGCACCGGAGCTGTAGCGGGCTTCTCTCTTTCACAACGAGGAAGCATCTGTTGGAATGCAGCAATTTGCTGTTTCACCACGCTAAACTTTTCTACTACCATTTGGACTGCATCAACAAACAGGCCAGACTGTGACACAGGGGCGTTCAATAAAAATGCCTTATCCTTGCTGTGAATGTCCGTGAGCTTGAGCCACAAATTATGTTCCACCACCACGATGCCCGCCATAGTCAGACCAACAGCACGAGCGATGAGCTTGGTAGCTCTTAGCACCAAGTCCAAGGCTCTGCGCAGTTCCATGATTGCCTCAGCATCCAAATCAAAATCAAATCAAATCACTTTTATTGTCACACAACCATATACACAAATGCAATAGTGTGTGAAATTCTTGGGTGCAGTTCCGAGCAACATAGTAGTTGTGACAGTGATGAGACATATACCAATTTACAATAAACATCAGATTTACAACACAATTTAAAATCTAATATACACATAATTACACATAACACAATATACAAATAATAACGTATAATGTACAGTATACAATACACACAATATAGAATACACAATATACAATAAAAAAGTATATATAGTATATATAAAATGTACAGTAGGTTGTATTGTACTGTATTGACATTCAGGCTGTCGGTTGATAGTAAGTTGCCAGTGTGTTGTTAAGAGAGAATATAATATAATAATAATATAATTTATGACAGTCCAGTGTGAGATATAAAAGTAAGAGTAATAAAGTGCAGTGCTGATGTATTTTGATCGTGGGAGATCAAGAGTTCAAAAGTCTGATTGCTTGGGGGAAGAAGCTATCATGAAGTCGGCTGGTGCGGGTCCTGATGCTGCGATGCTGCCTGCCTGATGGTAGCAGTGAGAACAGCCCATGGCCCGGGTGGCTGGAGTCTCTGATGATCCTCTGAGCTTTTTTCACACACCGCCTGGTATATATGTCCTGGAGGGAGGGAAGCTCACCTCCGATGATCCACCATCCAGCCCAGCTCCCTCATCCAAATCACTCATAAAATGAGCCTGGTAGGCTTGCAAGACAGCTAGCGTGTGCAAATCCGACACCGCCTGGTCCAAAGCCAAGTAAGCTTTATTCAACAATGTTGAAGTCATCTTGCAAGGCTTCGAGGGAAGGGTAGGCCTCAGTTTCCATGTGGTTGCAGAGGATGGGGAAAGATGAGCCGCCAACGTCTCTTCCACCACTGGGACCGCAGTATATCCATGCTCAGCAGCATGGCATACATACGCAAAATCCGAGGCTGATTGATTTGTAGTATGGTTGATCCCAGGACTTAGAGATCTCATGGTGGAGGTCCGGCGTAAAGGTGAGTGGCCTGTGAGGCATAGCTAAATAGATGAAAAGCAGTTATCCAAAATTGATTTATGCTCCTCCGACTGCGTTTCATCTGGCCAATCCAGGTGCAGTTTTTCCACCACATGTGTGATCACTTCAAGCAACTCCTTATAGGTTGGCAAGGGTTTGGAAATCTATCGAATACAAAGCCGCCATTGATATTGCGTCCTTGCCCTCAGCGCTGAAGGAAACCGCTGCACGGACCTTGGGACTGGGACACAAATGCCCGTGTGCGAATTCCACGGGGGAACGTCACGCCGAGTCCAGAGAGAGGGACAGAGAGGACCGTAGGTTGACCTGCTGCTCACCTCCCTCCTTGGCGCCCACATCCTCCCACAAGTCAAGCGGCCGCAAGGAGCTAGCATACATCCTGTGTTGCCACTCAAAAGAGAGAATATGTATATAAACCTCACTTTGACATGAGTCGCTAGTAACAAACACGGGCTTAGACAAATCATGCACTGAAGAAAGAAAATCTGGCGAGATGGCGCCAAGCGCTCGCCTATATAGAGTCTGTGACGTGGCTCCCTATGGGCGTCGCTTAAGCGCCATCAGCCAATAAATTGGCATGATTGTATACAGGCTTCAGACCACGTGAGACCACTGACGTTGTCCCAATTGCGTTATTACGCAACATCAAAGTTTCCTTTGAAAGGGAACCAATGTAGCCTTTAGCATTGTTTAGAAAGCTACAAACAATATATTTTCTGCCTCATTTTATGAACAGAATCCACATATGGCAAAAAAAAAGATGTCATTGTATACACTCTGTGGGGTGTTCAAGTAAGTTTGGATCAGCAGAAATAGTTAACCTTGTGGAAATTGTCTTGTAACATTTAGCATTATGCTAAGCAAAAAAAAAAAAGTCTTGCCCTTACATGTGCCTGTTATCAGGCATGATTATTTTTTATAATGAATTCAGATCAAAGACGTACTGCAATTTGTTGTGTTGTTTTCCTGTAGAAATATCTAAAAATCATGATAAATTTACTTAAAGTAACAATGCATAAGATATTTAAAAAACAAATTTCAGAGAATGCACAAGTGTTTTTGTCCTACTGTACTGACAGATGTTCTCAACTGTTACTCACTCAAAACGAGTGTAAAAGAAGTGCCAGTGCTGAAGAAGTAATCCACAGTATTTAGATTACATTAATGATCTGTAGTAATCCAACGAAAGTTTCAAGTTACATTTTACATTTACAGCATGTATTTTGTAATCTGTAGTGTAATACACTTTAAAAGTAACCCTCAAAACCCTGAACAGAAATAATTTTCATTTTTGGGTGAACTATCCCTCTACTGAAAAATAAAGCTGAGTCATTTGAGGGATTTAACCATATGTTAAAAATTCTCACTGTACTCTCCTTTATTTAAAGGAAATCTGAAGGAAAATAAACAGCCTCCCACTCAGTTTGACAGCCAGTATCTCTCCCAGCTGAATCATAAACAAGCACACACACATTCACTCAACCCTTATGAAACAGATGAATCCTTTCTGTGCCTTGTCCCTTGAATACTGTTGCAGTCAATGCAGTATAAAGAAGGTTTTACTTGAAGAAGGTGGAAATAAATGAGTAGATTATCCACCTCTCCTTTCGCAAGATGGATATAGAGATGCTATATGTAGATACGAGCCTATTTGTTAGTTACACAAGGTACCACGTCAGAAGCACACTGTCGAATTCTGTCTGTAAATCTGAAGAATATTTTTAAGTGCCAGTTGCTCGTGACTCAGATTCTTGCATCTTCTACTCCTTTATTCATCTCTGCTATTACATGCGCACAATTGCTTCCAGTACAAAGAGCATTCATTAAAAGGTAGGAACAATGTGTTTCACCTTGGAAACAGGAATGAAAGGGAAAATAAACAGAGCCCGGTACATGGAGATCTAAGATGGTTTTATAGCCTACAGAAAAGCACTGTTTCAACTGAATAAGCTTCTAACTTTTTAAAGCCATGTTCCCTTGATGGCCTTTCATAGTTGATGAAGAACTTTTAATTAGGCCCTCTATCTTCTGATTACGGCTCACACTTTAAAGGAATTACAAATGACAGGCATTGAAGTTCCTCTGCCAGGTCATGGGGAATGAATGCAGAACTAAGGCTAAAACTCATTTAATTCTTCAATGATTGGAGCAAGATCTTTAATATTTTTAAATACAAATGGTACTAGAAAATAAAAGATAATACAATTTGTAACATGAAGAATCATCAAACTCACAACAAGACTTATAATATATAGCAAGTCATATGGACTACTACTTGTATGGTGCTGTTTATTGTCATTTTGGTGCTTAATATAAATCACAAATTCAAAACAAATGGCTGTTTGTTTTTTTGCTAGATTTTGTTCAAAATGACATCACAATCCTTTTTTTCTTTAATGTTGCTAGAAGCATATTGCTGCCCTTTTAATCTGTAGCATATATGACACATGCACTTTCCCCTGCACATTCCACATTTCAACCTTTCCCTTCATGCACCTCTGTGATGTTTGCATACAGAGAGCGCTTATCAAACTCTGCCTTAGCGACTCTTGGCTGAACATGGAGAATAGATGAGCGGGAGCAGAATTTTAATGCACAGCGTTGTGACTACAGAAATAAAGCCGATAGGATTTGTAAAGTAGAGCTGCATTTCTTCAGCTTTGTGGATGGATGTCCTTGGTGGGAAGGTGTATGTGGGGGATAGAAGAGTGAGAGTTACAAGATAGGACAGTTTTTCACCATGTTATTATCAGTGATTTGAAAAGAGGAGGAAAAAGGTAGAGAAAGTGAGAAGAGAAAGTGAGAAAGAGATAAAGGATATCAGGCAAAACAATACAAAATGAATGAGCATGAACTGTAAATTGTACAATTAGCAACATCCTTCATGAAAAATGAATTATACACTCAAAGAAAAACTGTTTATATGGCTTAAATACTTATAAAATTGAAATATTTTTCAATCTATAGGCTCTAGCATCCCCCGAGATTCTACACAGGATAAGCGGGAAAATGTATGGATTTTAAATTGGATGGATCTTAAATATTTAATAAGCTTAAAAACCTTTTGATCTTATTTACGCCACTATTTTTGGGGGGTGCGGCACAAACACAATATTAAAAAGCCTTCAGGGAGATTGCCATTTCCAGTCATGCATGAATTTCTGAATGAATTATGTTCCTAGATTTAAAACCAACACGATCTTGATGTTATCTAATCCTTATTAAATGAATTATGTGGAAATAAAAGAGTAATTTCGTCTTGTTTTAAAAATAAAATCTGAGTATCAAATCATCTTTCTGTGAAATGAGCATTAGGAATATTAGTAGAAGGTATTTAGATAAAGAAAAATACACAGTGGACTGGAGCTGTTTCTATGTATAATTGGATATAACAGGAAAGGATGCAGGAAATAGGAACAGATCTTATCATGCTATAAATAGTAAAATAAAACAACTAAAAGAATACTGAACATACCTGCAAGCAGCAATTACTGGGCCAAGCATACCAATAGCACATGGTTAGGTTAAACAATTCAATTCTAGCATCCCTGGATGTAATTTTAGGTGGGATTTTTAATAGTTCAGAGGCTATGTGTTACATTTTATACTGTATGTTATATATTATACTTATTATACTATATATTATACTATTATACTATATTATACTAATTTATGTTGTATATAACATTTGACTTTTGAACAGATTGTGGCACTCCCACCAAAATGATGTGGTATTCTCAGGGCATTGTAAAAATGATACCTACAAAGTTTTGTGCTAATGCTTGTCAAACACCAAAAATCGGAAAGGCGTATAGCGAACTTTGAAACATTTATAGTCATAATATTCTGCAAGCATAAAGGAATATTAGGACATTTAGCTTGAGTTTCGCCCAAGTTATTCCAAAGTAATAGTGATTCTTGTCTAGTCTTATGAAGTTTAGACCAGTAGGTGGAGCTCTCATCAAATCATGTATGCTCTTGCGGTCAACTCAAGTCTGTAAAAGTCAAACTTTTAAGTCTTATACAAGTTAAATGTCATTATTTAAACATTGTCGAAAGTACAGGCTCAGTTCATGTTTTGCATTCTTAAGGCTATTTTATACTTACTGGACGAACAGGCTTTGCTTAGTTCGCCCACAAATAATGATGAAACGCAGTGACATTTTTGTTCTGCCAATGTGTTAGTTTGGTAATATTTCTCCTGTTCACGCACCTAGGAGAACGTCATGGTTACTTGTGTAACCTCCATTCCCTGATGGAGGGAACGAGACGTTGTGTCGATGTAGTGACACTAGGGGTCACTCTTGGGAGCCCGAGACACCTCTGGTCTTTGATAGCCACTCCTTCGGACACACGGGTATAAAAGGAGCTGGTATGCAACCACTCATTCAGGTTTTATGCTGAGGAGCCGATATAAGGTCCGGCCATTTCAGCGGGTAGTTCAGCGTTGTGGCAGGAGGGACACAACGTCTCGTTCCCTCCATCAGGGAACAGAGGTTACACAAGTAACCATGACGTTCCCTATCTGTCACTCACTCGACGTTGTGTCGATGTAGTGACACTAGGGGTCCCTATACAAAACGCCACAACTGGCTGAACTGTGTTACGTGAACTGGCGGTGTGTGGTGGGCAGACTACTGTGTGCCTCATAGCCAGTACACCAGGTTGACACGTAACCTCACCCAACATAGTTATGAGTGTCGAACGGGCCTTTTTGGGGACAAGTCGACTACCCAAAAGATAGAGACAGGTTTAACCCAATTGTGGCCTCTTTTCCCCTTCTTTTTTTCCACTCCCTAAAAAAGAAGGGGGATTATCTGACTGGGCCGCCAGGTCTAGTTGGGGGGTGTCCCTCCCAAGGGGAAGACACCGCGGAGTCCACACCTCGCCCAAAGAGAGGGGGGGATATTTAAGTGGAGAAATACGTCACATGGTCTTTCCAACCATGTGGAGAGTCTTCAAGGTAGATCCTGCCCAATGGGGGAGGAGTTACTACAAACATGGAGACTGGGGCAGAGGGGCTCTGCCCAAGGAAGACGCAGTTTGACAACAGGGAAAGGAACTAGCGGACGATATATCGCATGGGGTTAGCCTTACAGGGAACCGCCACATGAGGAGCACCTACCCCAGAACAGGACTCTTAATTAGCACGTGTACTGGGCCGGCAGCGAGTCTCTCCGAAAACTCGACTGCCACAGGTCTCAGAGGAAGTCAACCAGGGAACAAAGTTTGTGAACACTACTGGGAATTAATGGCGCACGTCTTCAGCTCCAAGGGAGGTGGAAGGTGCTATGTGCAAGCGATACACCCAGCCAGCTATCCCGGGCTTATCCGCTTGTGTTGCATGCCACTACCTTGGAAGAAACCGGTTCCACCCGGAGGTTGTAGAACCTTGCACAGGTGTTGGGTGTTGCCCAGCCCACTGCTCTGCAAATGTCTGTTAGAGAGGCACCCCTGGCCAGGGCCCAGGGAGCCGCTACACCCCTGGTAGAATGGGCTTGTAGCCCTACCGGGGGCGGCATGTCCTAGGCGACATATGCCATAGTTATGGTGTCAATGAGCCTGTGGGAAATCCTCTGCTTGGAGACAGCGCTTCCTTTCTGCTGTGCACCAAAGCAGACAAAGAGCTGCTCAGAGATTCTAAAGCTCTGCGTGCGATCCAAATAGATGCGTAAAGCATGCACCGGACACAGCAATGACAGGGCTAAGTCTGCCTCCTCCTGGGGCAGCACTTGCAGGTTCACCACCTAGTCCCTAAAGGGGTGGTGGGAACCTTGGGCACATAGCCCGTTCAGGGTCATGTGAGAGTAACCTGGACTGAACTCCAGGCACGTTTCGCTGACAGAGAACGCTTACAGATCACCTACCCTCTTGATGGGAGTGAGCGCAGTCAGGAGGGCAGTCTTCAAGGAGAGTGCCTTAAGCTCAGCTGACTGCAAAGGCTCAAAGGGGGCTCTCTGTAGACCCTGAAGAACTACAGAGAGGTCAAATGAGGGAACGAGGCATGGTCTGGAGGGATTCAGCCTCCTGGCGCCTCTTAGGAACCTGATGAACAGGTTGTGCTTCCCTAAGGACTTACCGTCGACTGCATCGTGGTGTGCTGCTATGGCAGCAATGTACACCTTCAAGGTGGAAGGGGACAGCCTCCCTTCCAACCTCTCCTGCAGGAAGGAAAGCACTGATCCGACTGCGCATCTCTGGGGGTCTTCACGACAGGAAGAACACCACTTAGCAAACAGACGCCACTTAAAGGGATACAGGCGCCTCGTAGAGGGGGCCCTAGCCTGAGTGATTGTGTCTACCACCGCAGGGGGTCAGACATGGAGATTCCAGAGGTCTGGGCGTGGGTGCCAGATGGTGCCCCATCCCTGAGAAAGAAGGTCCTTCCTCGGGGGAATTCGCCAGGGGGGAGCTGTCACGAGGAGTGTGAGGTCTGAGCACCACATCTGGGTGGGCCAGTAGGGTGCTACCAGGATGACCTGCTCCTCATCCTCCCTGACCTTGCACAGGGTCTGTGCAAGCAGGCTCACTGGGGGAAACGCATATTTGCACATGCCAGGGGGCCAGCTGTGTGCCAGTGCGTCTATGCTGAGGGGGGCCTCGGTCAGGGCGTACCAGAGCGGGCAGTGGGGAGGATTCTTGGGAGGCAAACAGGTGCACCTGTGCTTGTCGAATCGACTCCAAATCAGCTGGACCACCTGAGGGTGGAGTCTCCACTCTCCCCTGAGGGTAACCTGTCATGACAGCGCGTCCGCTGTAGTGTTGAGGTTGCCCGGGATGTGAGTGGCTTGCAGCGACTTGAAGTGCTGCTGACTCAAGAGGAGGAGATGGCGGGCGAGTTGTGACATACAACGGAGCGCAGACCGCCTTGGCGGTTGACATATGCTACCGTTGTCGTGTTGTCTGTCTGAACTAACACGTGCTTGCCCTGGATCAATGGCTGAAACCTCCACAGGGTGAGCAGAAATTCCAACAACTCGAGGCAGTTGATGTGCCAATGCAGTCACGGACCCGTCCAGAGGCCGGCAGCTGCGTGCCCATTGCAAACAGCGCCCCAGCCCGTTTTGGAGGCGTCTGTCGTGACCACGACGTGCCTGGAGACCAGTTCTAGAGGAACACCTGCCCGTAGAAACGAGAGGTCGTTCCAAGGGCTGAAAAGACGGTGACAGACCGGCGTGATGACCACACGACATGTCCTGTGGCGCCATACCCATCTCAGGACTCGAGTCTGGAGCCAGTGCTGAAGCGGCCTCATATGCATCAACCCGAGCGGGGTGGCCACCGCCAAGCGTGCCATATGCCCCAGGAGCCTCTGAAAAAGTTTCAGTGGAACCGCTGTCTTCTGTTTGAACGCCTTCAAACAGGCCAGCACCGACTGGGCACATTTGTTCGTAAGGCGCGCCGTCAAGGAGACTGAGTCCAACTCCAAACCGAGAAAAGGGATGCTCTGAACTGGGAGGAGCTTGCTCTTTTCCCAGTTGACCCGAAGCCCTAGTCAGCTGAGGTGTGAGAGCACCAGGTCCCTGTGTGCGCACAACATGTCTCGAGAATGATCTAGGATTAGCCAGTTGTCAAGATAGTTGAGAATACGAATACCCACCTCCCTTAACGGGGCAAGGGCAGCCTCTGCGACCTTCAGAAAGACGTGAGGAGACAGGGACGGGCCAAAAGGGATGACTTTGTACTGATACGCCTGACTCTCGGACGCAAACCGCAGGAAGGGTCTGTGTCGAGGAAGGATCGAGACGTGGAAGTACGCATCCTTCAGGTCTACCGCCGCAAACCAATCTTGATGCCGGACGCTCGCCAGAATGCGTCTTTGCGTCAGCATCCTGAACAGGAGTCTGTGTAAAGCCTAGTTCAGAACTCACAGGTCCAAGATTGGCCGCAACCCACCGCCTTTTTTCGGTACGATGAAGTAGGGGCTGAAAAACCCCTTCTTCATCTCGGCTGGAGGGACAGGTTCTATCGCGCCCTTCTGTAGGAGGATAGCGATCTCCGCGCAAGGTAGCAGCGTTTTCGTCCTTCACCAAGGTGAAGTGGACCCCGCTGAACCTGGGCGGACACCCGGCGAAGTGAATCGTGCAACCGAGTTGGACGGTCCGGACCAGCCCTCGCAACGGATTGGAAAGTGCGACCAAGTTCCGTGCAAGGGGGACCAAAGGGACAACGTCATCGGACGTACCAGCAGGTGGGGCCTCGCGGCGGGGCGGAGCTCGAGGTGCCACACTACTTCGTGGCCATGCTGAGTCTAAGGTCATCGAAGCACTTACCTGGCTCCTTGTGACCACCCCCGGAACAGCCTGGGATGGGGGAGGAAGAGGCCTGTCCTCGTGACCTGTGGAGACTGTCACATCAGGGGCGGATTTGTGCCACAGCTGCCAAATAGAGTGGTGGACGGTGGTTGTGATGACGGCAGTGCACACCGGATACATGACCCAGGGAACAAGGAAACCGCTCTTGCTGAGCTCTTGAGTACTGCAGCCACTTGGGCATGCAGCGCAATTAAATGAAAAAAGGTAACAAAAAGATGGAGAGATCTGCTTACCAGCTCCAGAGCAGCGAGTTTCGTTGTCCCTGGGTCGCCCGTCTCAAGGGCGCTTTGAAGCCTTTCACGGGTTCTGGGCGGCCGCGAGACAGGTGGTGTCTGCTTCCTGAGGTGGGCTCCACGCCGGGGCCGGGCCGAAGGGGTGGGCTGTGGTGGAGCCGGTGCTGTCACTGCAGGAGGACGCCTTGGTGATGAGTAGACAGGGTGTGGGATCTTGAGACGCACCGTGGCAGGATATGCTGGCTAGCATCCTTCTACTGCTCCACCATTGAAAACTGCTGGGCAAAGTCCTCGACGGTGTCGCTGAATAGGCCCGCCTGGGAAATGGGGGCAGCAAGGAATCGTGTCTTGTCGGCCTCACCCATCTCGATCAGGTTGAGCCAAAGGTGGTGCTCCTGGACCACTAGTGTGGCCATCGTCCACCCGAGGGACCGCGCCGTGACCTCCGTCACTCGGAGAGCGAGGTCGGTTGCCGTGTGCAGTTCCTGCATCAATCCCGGGGCGGAACTACCCTCGTGAAGTTCCTTTAGAGCCTTGGTGGACTTGCAGGAGAGCCATGGCGTGCAGGGCGGAGGTGGCTTGTCCAGCGGCACCGTAGGCCTTGGCCGTCAGAGACAATGTAAACCTACAGGCCTTGGACAGGGGCTTTGGGCATCCGCGCCAGGTGGCGGCGCTCTGCAGGCATAGGTGCACCGCGAGCGCCTTTATCCACCGGGGGATTGCCGAATAGCCCTTGGCCGCCACACCATCGAGGGTAGTGAGGGCGGGGAAGCTGGCCTCATACCCGTGGGTAAAAGGACTGAGGCGGGGAGCCTCTGGGGTGGCTTGCTTTCTTACGAAGGTGAGCCATGACCGCAACGTTGCCATGGACATATCCTCGCAATGAGAACATGACCATCCACGAACACTGTCTCCATGTGAGCAGTGCCCAGACATGAAAGACAGTGATTGTGACCGTCAGAAGGCGAGAGATAACGAGCACAACCAGGAATAACACACAATCGGAAAAGCATCTTTAGAAAGACGCGTCTTTAAATAGACGTTCCGTGTGTGCCGCTCTTTTAGAGAAATATACTCTTATTTCTGCCAAAGCGCCCAGGGGCATTCTCTGCAGTGCACCAGTGCAGAGGGGGGAGAAGCCGCTGAAATGCACAGTCAGATCCAGCAGAGGTGAATGAACAGTAGTATTCAGCTCAGTGAGCATGACCTTCGGCTCCGAAGAGAAAATCTGAATGAGTGGTTGCATACCAGCTCCTTTTATACCCGTATGTCCGGGGGAGTGGCATGCAAATACCACTCGCCAATTTTCATTGGCATTTTATCAAAGACCAGAGGTGTCTCAGGCTCCCAAAAGTGACCCCTAGTGTCACTACATTGACACAACATCGAGTGAGTGACAGATAGGGAACTTGGCTGGTCGAAGAGTGTTGATGATTGGTTAAAACTAATCGGGGGTGTGGTTTGGACGTGAAATGTTTTTATTTACAATCGCGCGTGCCAGCTGAGGAGTTGTTACCTAGGTTACTATCGTTAAAATGGATAACTTTGAAGCTAATCTCTCAAAGATTACTTTTTTGTCTGATTATCAGCACAAACTCCACAAAGATAGCATGGCCATGACAAATGCGTGGAGAGAGATTGGAGTTTTTATGAACTCGGATCAAATAATTTGTCGCCAAGGGCTCCCTGACAAGTTTAATAAAACTAATAAAACAAACACTTCCATGGCTAGAACAGTACGTTAAACACTGTGACATCACCCTTAACTAACTAATTTTAAAACACCTGCTTCTTTTGCCTGGGGTGCTTTAGTTCGTCCAGGGATAAAAATGCCTTCTTCCATAGTATAAATCAGACTTTACTGTCAAATTCTTTGAGTTACATACAAATGGTTCGCTGCATCAATAAGGTTTTAATACGTTTCGCTTTTGATTTTTGGAGCTGCTATAGACTCTCATAAATGGCAGAAGCTGAAGAATAATAATAATTAACAAATCTAACAGATACAGTAGGTAAGACAATAGCTCGAATTCTTGTCCCATATTTGTCCTCTTACCTTTGCCCACCTACCGATTTCCATTTTTTTTTATCTCTCTCTTCCACACACACACACACACACACACACACACACACACACACACACATACACACCATTATGCCCAAAGACCACATAGTGACATTATTGCAGTATGCTAAATTTGCTTAGAGTACAAAGCCTGAACTGTCTGCATGTGTGTAATGGAGCGAGATGAGATTAGATAAAGGGAGTGAGACTACAGTTTAAATAAAATCAGTGCTATTTATAGGGTCAGACAAACTCAAGGTGACAGGCATCAGAGAAGGGGTGTTAGCCACAGCTGGAGACAGGACAGGATGATAGGATTGAGACAATAAAGCAAGAGAGAGAGAGAGAGGGAGAGAGAGAGAGAGAGAGAGAGAGAGAGAGAGATGTTGAGGTTTTGAAGAGTAACCCTAATGCGGCTATATTAGTGGTAGGTGAGAAGAGCTTCATAAAATGACAGAGAAAAGGTTTTTATAGCCTAAAATATCTGAATTAGTCATTTTAAACAAGTATGACATAAGGAGTGTTGTAACCATAACAGGCAACCCTACTCCTGGGGCCCAAGAGCCCTTTTACAGTAAATGGAGACAAGATGCTCTCAGGGTACTCACATGTTGAAGAGGTTGAGACCAATACGGTACAGGCGTTTTCGCATTACGTCAGTGGAGAGGGTTGGAGATTTGCAGCTGGTTGGGTTCTCGCAGTGGTAGCGGGGCAAGCTCAAGATCATGGCCTGCAGAGGCTCTTTGGGCGAGACCTCCGAAGCTGAGCGGGCGGATGTGGATGTACTGCTGCTGCTCATCTGCTCTGAGCTGTTGTCCGCTGTGTCCAACTCAATGCACTTAGCCTCTAGAACCTCAATAGTAGGGGTGGCCGGTGTCTCTGCAACCCCTTGTGAAGACAAGGTATCAGAGATTATTGCTGTTTGTGCCAGAATTGCAGGTTCTGGAGCTTCCTTTTTCTCCAGCACCAGAAGTGGTGGCTCCTCCCCAAGCTCCTCCTCACTTGGTGGAGGGGCCGGGAAGTCACCATCAGGCACCTCCTCAGCATCCAGCTCTAGAGGTGGTGGAGTTGGATCCTGGGGAGGTGGTGGTGGTTGTCCTAGTGGAAGTTGTTCCTTTGCTTCATTAACTGGAGGTTGTGGTGGGCTCTCAGTAACCATGGCCTCTTGCTGGACACAATTACTGAGAGAGACTGAAGTGGAAGATTCCATAACAGTAGAGGACATGCAAAAGTTTTGGCTGTCAATCTGAACTGTCACATCCCGGAAGGCCATCATCAGCTTGCTGGCATTCCGGGCTGTGTTCTCAGAGTTGTCTGCTTGGCCAATTCCACTCTGGAGTGAAGCAGGGTCCATGAGGCCACCTTCACAGACTTTCCCTGCTACCCCAGTTTTGTTACCAGCTGTACTGAAGGACTCTGAGCTAAACTGGTAGGTACCGCCTTCTTGGAGAGAACACATTGTCTCCATGCTCCAGTTGCTGAGTGCATCATCAATTGATTTGGCAAGAGACTGGACTTGCTCATTGAAGGAATCCTCCAGGTCTGTGAGTGTGCCGCCCACTGTGGTTGGCAAGGATGGAGATCGGACAAGTGGAATACTCGGCAGATTGCAGCCTTGGGCCAGGGCCCGTTCAGCTGAAATTCCCTCTGTATTTTGCACACGCACCTTTCGCAGGGATATACGGTGTGGCAAGCGACTCTCAAGGAGGGAGTTCCGGATCTTCTCAAAGTTTTTGCTGAGCTGGTACTGGCGGAAGGCCGTCTGGATTTTGCAGGCGGCACGACGTGAGATGAGGTGGCCCCCATATTTGTGTTCTAACATTTCGATCTGCAAGGAAAGAGAAAGAGAACAAGGTAAGATAAGGCAACACTATGGCAAACACAAGCAAATACAGACAATAAAAGCATGGTAGAGCATGAAATCAAATCAATAATAAGACTAACCACAAATAACTAAAAATCATGCTGAGACAAACCAATTTTCCAGTCTCCCACTTAGTTAATGCCTTTCATGCAGAAGCTTCTAACAAAATATGCCAATAAATGCAAATGCACAGGATACAGTGTCACAAGCAATTACCCCATTATTAAAAAAGGAGGGCAACACTCAGAGAAGGCAAACAGAATGCAAATTAAATAAATCTTGATGTTGGCTGGGACATTGATCTCTGAATAGGCTCCAAGTTGTAATGGTCAACAGTACATGTCAAATTAAGTTAATAAGACCACATACAAAGTTCTGGAATAAATATAACATATTTTTAACATAACATAAAACATTACTTTTATCACTCGAAATGCAAGTTTTGAGTTATTTAATACTAGGGATGTGCCTGAAGTTGAATACCTTATTCAGAAAGGCATGAATAATGACTTCAAAATGAATAATGGATTCATCCGAATAATAGAAAAAAATATTAATTTGACTGATCAAGAAGCACAAGGATAAAAAGACATTTTAAATAAACATATCCAAAATTACATCAAATTTATAAATCTGTAAAGCCAATATTTCTAAAGTGTAAACCTTATGAATGAAAATGCGCACGGTGGGAGCGGTCTCGACTCAGTTTACGGTCTCCGTTAATTGTGTGCATCTGGAGCTTGTCAAGTGTAACAATATTTAAGATACAACCTCATATACACTAGGGATGTGCCTGAAGCTGAATACCTTATTTGGAAAGGCACAAAAATGACTTATATATTAAGTTAATATATAATAATATAAAAAAATATTCATATCACTGATTATCCAAGAGGCACAAGGATAAAGGGACATTTTAAATAAACATACAAAATTGCAAAGAATTTATGAATCTGTGCAGCCAGTATTTCTAAACTGTAAACCATATATGAATGAAAATCTGCACGGTGTGATCTCGAATCCATTTGCGGACTCTGTTAATTGTGTGCATCTGGAGTTTAACATTAACTAACATATGACATCATGTACACTTTCCACTTCTTGAAATGTCTATGTTAAGTATCACACGATTCACATATGATTCCCATGTATTCATTTATAGCCTAAACCTGAGCGCGATGTTAAATTCCTGACCTGAAGTGATGATTTCACGTCGGAGCTTGTCTATCCATCTCTTAAATTTGACCACATTTATATTCACATCAGCAATTAAGGAAATTATCTGGTTAAGACTTTATTCTGTTAAAATTTAAGCCCGTGGAAGACCGGTGTTGAATGTGCGGGGGGGGGGGTTGGGTGCTCTGTTACGAACACAAGGACTTCTCCTGCTCACCACCAGAAGTCTCCCTCACCCGAGTTCTGAGGGCACCTCGAACTACACTTCCCAGCATGCCAACCTGGACTGATTACACTCACACCTGTTCCCTATTTCATAGACTATTTAAGCGCTGTTCAAACACTAGTCATTGTGAAGTCTTGTTTTACTCCTGCTAACATTTCTGAGCATTTACCTCTGTTTATACTGCTGCCTGCCTTGTTTACCTATCGTTTACCTGGACTCTTACTGTGATTGTTTGCTGCCTGCCCTGAGCTTTGCCTGTTTATGGCTATGGCTGTGTCTCGTTTGGAAGGCTGCGTCCTCCGGAGGTCGCACTTGTCATCGAGGCTGTCTCATTTCATTGTTTTTCATTATTATTTTTTTATTATTATTGGGAATGCAAAAAAGGTTAACAATTGTATAAATGTAAGTGCATACACATAAAAGGCATTGACAATAGATAAAAAATAAGAAAAAGAAAAAAAATCTTTTTTTTTAAAAAATACGCCTTGATGACGTATGCGGCAGACAAATGCGACCTCCGGAGGACGCAGCCTTCCAAATGAGACACAGCCTATGTCTCTCGTCTGCCTCTCTCGTCAGCCTACCATTACTCATGATTTACCCTGCCTGTCAGTTGCACGTTTACAATTAAACTGCATATATGAACTGCTCCCATTCTACCTGTTTTTAAGTCTTGGTTAAAAACGCACCTCTTTTCATTGGCTTTTAACTTACCTTGATACCTTGGCTTGTGTGTTTTCCTTTGTCTATTTTTTGTTTGATTTTATTGCCCTGTATATTATACTGTACTGTATATTTGGTCAACTTTGGTTGTTTTTAAATGTGCTCAACAAATAAACTTTTACTTGACTTTGAAATAATGGTGTCCTATCATAAAAATTCCTCATAGACTTATGGGACTTTCACCTGTTTGTAGGCTATATCAATTTATTTAATTGCTTTTAATTTTTGAATTTGTATTTAATATTCACTGCAAAATATGTGCTTGACATTTTACATTTTGCTTGACACCTCCTGCCCCCAAAGTAATATTATACATGCACAGACATAAACGAAAATACTGTTTCAGCAGATATTAATATCAGAAATACCAGGAGAAACCACAGTTAACGTAGCCTAAAAATTTAGCTTCATCTGGTAAGAAAAAATTACAATATTTTGTAGCCTATAATAATAATAATTATTATTATTATTATTATTATTATTATTATTATTATTATGCTATTATTATGAAAAGGTATTTACAAGGTATGTTTTATTTATAGAAAATATAAATGTAAGAGTAACATAAAAATGGGAGTTTCATTTAGTTTTGACACATTTCCGGTTTAAGCCTCACCCACATCTGGTTCTATCCGAATACAGAGACAGATAATGATAATTTTGTCATATTAATAGGTACAGATACAGTTACAGATAATGGCTTAGAGGAGATAAAGATTCAGTTTTCTAGAGTTTCTTGTACAAGGACAAACTGTGGTAGCTGTTCGGCTGAAACTCAAAAAGAAAGTCATTCTCTACTATTACTTTCAGAAATGATCGGATTTTGAGTACCCATGTGGTCAGAACAGATTTGCCTTTGTCTGGCACCTTGTTAAGCTGAAATGACAGAGCACAACATGCAATGTGCCATTTACGCGTTTAGAGGCTTCCTTCTATTAAGAGCATATTAGGCACAGTCATTTTCTTCAAGTCATCTGGCTCTCTCTGCCAATAACCATTGTCTGACAGCCAGTGGAATCTAAAGCACATTTTCATTAACAAATATGATTGCAAATTACATTGACAACACTATCCCTGCTAATGTATTTCTCTCATACTTTATTTATTTATTTATTTATTTATTTTTTAATCAGACTGGCAAATTTGTGATGCACATTCTAGCCTTTCCCAGTTTTGTGATTTTACGTTGTATATTCCAGAATGGAATCACATATTCATAAATGCTACAAGATCATTTAGAAATGACCAGAATATTGGGTTAAGGAGTTTGAAAAAGATTGTTCTGTTAATACAGATATTATTTTACATTCATTTCTTATCACAAAGTGTCAGATTAGGAAATTCTAATCATTTTCCAGACCATCTACGAATATCTCTGACCTGTATGGTCCATCTGTAGCCTCAACATTGCCTTCCAAGCTGACAAGAGCAATAATTTGCTCTGTCAGTCACGGATTCTAGCTGGAAAGGTTTGAAAGATAATTAAAAGCTCCCAGCTGATACTCAAAGCTGATTTTTACCTCCTTTCCCTTTGTGCACCAATCAGCTGTCAGTGGTCATGTCCCTTCCTGGGTGAGCTTAGATTAGAGGTCATTAAAGTACCGCCGTTTCAAACTATGTGATAAGAGCGACTGAGCTGATGCAATCTGAATCATTTGAAAATATCCAAACTCCCGGAGAGAAGTTTGAATAATACCGAAAAGCCATCTATCTCTACAATCTACATTTGTTTCAGACTAGGTGAAAAAGCAAAGTTTTGTCTGGGGAATATTAAGTTGTCTCTGAATAGGGCTTTGGCTCCAAGCTACAGTGAGTTTCTTATCAGATAGAGCTATGAGCAGGGAATGCTGCTGATCTCTGCCCCTCTAGATAGTTGACACCCTGCCTTGAATATTCATCATCTTTTCCATTGGTGCAGATAAACAGCAATGCTGCATCTTTTCAAAATTAAATTTAAACCCTAAAATGGCATCACTATTGCAATCAAACAAGGCTGTGTATGAGCCTCTCAACCAGAATTATTGTCAAAATGGCAAATGATGATGGCCTTGGTCACAAGATGGGGTCTCAGAAAGGAGTTTATATAGCCACAGATACATTTTTGTTTATTTCAGGACATAACCACTTTTTCACATAGTACAATCTCTCTGACATTCAGTGCTATTCAGTTCCAGAACCCTTCAAAAGGTAAGGTGAGTTTCTTATCAGAGAGAGCTATGAGCTAACAAGTAATTATTTTGTTCCCTGTCTGTCACTCACTCGATGTTGTGTCGATGTAGTGACATTAGGTGTTCGCTCTTGAGAGCCCCAATCACCTTTGCTTTGTTCAGAAAAGGCCAATGAAAATTGGCGAGAGGAATTTGCATGCCACTCTCCGCCCCGGACATACGGGTATAAAATGAGATGCCATGCACCACTCATTCAGACTTGTTCTTCGGAGCAGAGCGCATGTGTGTGTTCGTCCTGTCACCTTGCTATCGCTACTGGATTTTACAGCGCATATCAGCAGTCACCCTCATACGGTCGAGTGTTGTGCTTCCCCTGGGTGCTTCAGCGGCTGAGTCCCCAGGTGTAAAAAAAAAGAGTATATTTAAAAGAGTATGTTTTTTCTCTAAAAGAGCTCGCACAAATGATTGGCGTCTTTTTAAAGATATCCTTTCGCCTTTGTGCTACTGGGTGTGGCTGTTATCTCTCCCCACTGGATGGTCACGAAATCTGTCTCGAGTGCTTGGGTCACCGAGGCAGCTTTTGTGGATGGGTCATGTTTTCACTGTGAGAACTTGCCCATGAGAACGTTGCGGTCGCAGCTTTCTTTCTTCTCCGTGAAGCAGAGAGCCACCGTGGCTGTGGTGAAGGCTTACAATGCCATGGGTCAGACCGCCTCCGCCCTACACGCCATGGCAATCCTGCAGCTTCACCAGGCCAAGGCGGTTAAAGATCTGTACGAGGGTAGAACCAACCCAGGGCTCATGCAGGAACTGCGCACCATGACCGACCTTGCTCTACGAGCAACAAAAGTTACGGCACATGCCCTGGGTCAGACGATGTCCACTTTGGTGGTCCAAGAGCAACACCTATGGCTCAACCTTGCAGAGATGTGTGACGCTGAGAAGGTTCGCTTTCTCGATGCGCCCGTCTCCCAAGGGGGCTCTTTGGCGACACTGTCGAGGACTTCGCCCATCAGTTCTCGACAATGAAGAAGCAGACGGAGGCCACTAAACACATCCTGCCGTGGCACGACTCGGCTGCCTACTGGCCTCCAAAGTCCCGTGCCCTGTCTGCTTCTCGCCAAGGCCGTCCTCCAGCGGTGTTGGCCCCGGCTCCCCCACCATCGGAGCCCGCGCGCCAGCCTCTGAGAAGAAGATCCTCCCGCAGGAAGGCAGCACCACCTGCCCGTCATCCAGCCGCTAGGAACCCCGGACGGGCTTCAAAGTGGCCGTGGGACAGGCGACCCAGGGACGAGGTTGCTGACTCTGACTGGCCTGACCCAGGTAAGCGTACAGGCTCCACTCCCGCCCCTGAGCCAGCACGAGGTGAGTACCCTCACAACATCACCAGGTGCCTTCTGGGCCCTGGTACCCAGTTTGTCAGTAAAAGAGAAGAGTTTCCTCATTCCCTGGGTCATTCTCCAATGCTCGCGACAGCCAGGCGCTGGAAGTCTTTCCAGTCAATGAGTAGGATGTGAGGATCTTGCATTCCCTTGTTTTCCGTTGAAGGATAGCCGGCAAACAGGTAAGTACGGTGGTTCTTGGGGCCGCTCGCCCACCCCAGCCACTGGCCACCGTTGCGGGCTCCCGGGGCAGCACGCCTCCCCCGGACAATCTTCCCCATGGGGCATCTGCTCTGCCTCGCCGCGAACCACCCACCCCGGGCATGATAAATCCTATCGTCCCCCTGGTGCCGTTAGCACAGAGGCTGGAAGCCTGGTTAGCCTGGTCCTCCCTTTCAGTCTGTCCCTGTCCCCTCACGTCTTTACCAAAGTCGCAAAGGCAACCCTGGCCCCACTAAGGGAAAAGGGCATTCGCATTCTCAATTATCTCGATGACTGGCTGATCCTAGCTCACTCGTGAGGTCTATTGTGTGCGCACAGGGACCTTGTGCTTCGGCACCTCGGCCGACTGGGACTTCAGGTCAGCTGGGAAAAGAGCAAGCTCTCCCCTGCGTAGAGCATCTCTTTTCTTGGTATGGAGTTGGACTCGGTCACCAGGTCACCAGCCTTACCTAACTTGCGACATGGTCATGGAAGGTCACGACATGGTTGAGTGCTCGCTGCGAGGCATGCAGCAGCCTGCCCGTGTCCGCTCCTCCGTAACTCATGACACGGTTCAGCGCCTGTGGCGTTTCTTATAGGAACCCCTAGTGTCACTATATCGACACAACGTCAAGTGAGTGACAGACAGGGAACGTCTTGGTTACTGATGTAACCTCTGTTCCCTGATGGAGGGAACAAGATGTTGTGTCCCTCCTGCCGCAGCACTGAACCGACCGCTGACATGGCTGGGACTCTCTCTTGGCTCCTCAGCACAACTCTGAATGAGTGGTGCATGCCATCTCCTTTTATACCCGTATGTCCGGGGCGGAGAGTGGCATGCAAATTCCACTCACCAGTTTTCATTGGCCTTTTCTGAATAAAGCAAATGTGATTGGGGCTCTCAAGAGTGAACCTCTAGTGTCACTACATCGACACAAAGTCTTGTTCCCTCCATCAGGGAACAGAGGTTACATCAGACCAAGATTTGATTAAATTTTTATGAATTAATTTAATCAGACATTTTTTTTTTTATGGGGGCGGGGGGGTTTACGATGATTCAATTTAATTAAACTTTGAAACACGGAATTCAGAAAAAAATAATAAAGTAAAATAAAATAAAATAAATAAAATGAGTTGCATAGGGTCCTAATAAATTAAATTACATAGAGAGGAGGCAAAAAGAATACAATAAAAATTGACAGAACAGACAAATATAGTTGTGATCTATATAACCCTGAGGTGTGACAAGAACATAATGAATAGAGAAATTAGTGTGTATTAGAGAGGGGGCATTAAACTTGGGATGAGCACAAGACAAAGAGAGAATACGAGTAACGAATGCAGTCCTGCTGCAAATCCACACATTAGCCAGCTGTCAGGTCTGTTTCCGATCACTTCACTAAGCGGCGCCAGGGAGAGAGATCATTCCAGAACCACTGCAGCCATAAAGGAAAGAGTGTCTCGCGATGACACCACTCCCTGTCAACTCAGCTCAGACAAGTCTAAACTGACAGCTGGATCAGCACTCAGTCCAAGCTCAGTTCTTCACCATCCCATCTTAAAATTACATTTCAAACATACCAAAACAAGACAGCACTATGTAACAATCTTCATCCACTACACAAGAAAGGCGATGGAGACTGGTGTCAAGGGAAAATAAATAATAATAATTGTTCTTCAGGCTGGTGCACATGCACATTCAAAAATAGGCAATGTCTCTATCAAAAATGTGATGTTTCATGGTGTGTTCATTTAGCTTAGAGTTAGCAACAAGCTAACCAATTAGCCTGCTAAGCTTGCACAGCATAAGCAAGTTGCCACATAATAAAGGCAAACCTTCATGGATTTTGGTTCTCTCAGTATTAAACATCACATTATCTTAGAAATAATTTAATATTAGACTTTTATTATTATTATTATTATTAATATTATCTTCAATAAAGTACCCTTACGATAAAGTATTTTGGTGGTACCATGGTACAGTATCATATGGCAAACAATACCATGGTATTACCATAGTACCATGTCCAAAAACTGTTGTACTACTATAATAATATGGAAGCCAGCAAAAATAGCAAGATGAGAGGTAAAACGTGAAAACTCTTGAGTGAGATTCCTTGGACTTTGTTATATTTATGTTGTTGATGAACGAATGTTGTTGAAGTCTACCTAGAATTAAAAGTAGTATGTTGAGGATTTTAAAGGTCAGCTAGTACTCACTAATGCTTCAACATTTTCTTGCCCTTAAAAAAATAAACTTTTTATCAGGTTTTCCAACAAAATATCTAATAGCTGCCTTTTGTTTATGTACTGCCCATCTGGGAATATCTCTGCAGCTATCCTGATATTCTCTGCTTCACAAAGAAAATGTGACATAACTATACAATCTGAAAACACATCTCACACAGGACACACTACTGTAATCAAAGGGCACCCACTAGAAAAGGTTACTCTGTAAATGCAACTCATTAGCTCAGTTGGTCTTAGTTGCATTCTGTCACATGCTTGTCATTACTCTCTCATTTGCATTGATTTGTGTCTCAAGGATACATATTTATGAGGCCATCAGTGTAAGACAGGATAATCAAAGGTCTCACTGGGAGGTTAGGCACGCCTTCATTAGCATAAGGACGCAATCACACAGAAGAAATGCGGTATAGGTTATCTGTGGAGCCATCAGCCTCTGAGAGATCATGTCTAAAGCCAGATTATCAGCACTCAGGCACACTCTGTGGGAGCTGACGGCTGACAGTGGATCATGTCTCATGGTATTTTGCTCAGCTCAACAGATTTGTCAGTCAGGACAGTTTCGCCACTTAAACCTGATTAGATGAGGTGTGTTTATGGTTTAAGTTTGGAAATGTAATGAAAAAAAAAAACATTTGCTGAGAAGATGTACATTTCCTGAGGGACATTTTTGCAAGTCAGATAAAATAAAATAGTTGCTTATAAATTTATTTAATTTAAAATCTTAAAATTATACATTTATAGAATTAGTTAAGGAATGTGAAATGTAATATGTTAATGACACCCAACACTGGTTGTATGTAGATGTTGTATTATCTGACAAACAGCAATAAAGGACACAAAAGAATGCACCGTGCCACCAGTTTAAGAGGAAGCTCACCCCAGTGCCTTTTGTAACACACTTGATCTTCAGTACAATTTTTTAAAAAAAAGGTCAGAGAGATAAACAGTGTTTTAATAAACAATGATCTGTTCTAAGACCAATGCCCTGGCTTTCTTGAAGTCTTCAAAGCACTTGAGGATGAAGGTTGTGAGGATGGCCTGTCAGCATAGTCCTAATAAGAACTCCTACAGAACAGCAAAATCTACTGATTGTATAGACTTCCTTAATAGCTATCTGCAAGTACATACATAAACATGAAAAGCCTTTGCATTAGAGGTAGACCGAAGTATCGGTTTTATGATTAATCTGTGCCGATAGTTGCTTTTTGGAACTATTGGTTATCTGGAAAAATCTATAAAATGAAGTCGATAATTGCCGCTAGTTTAATTTTTTAATTTTTTATTATTATTATTCCTTTGTGTTCCTCTGTGGCTGAGTCTAGAATTATATCAACTGACTGATAATATATTTATATTATTTATAATATATTCATATTTTTATCCTCACTTAAAGGCTAATTTGGTTATTCTAATTAGATAAATAAAATAATTAAAATAAAAAATGTGACTGAAATCTGAAAACGTGACCACTCAGCACATAAGTTGTGTCTCTAACTTCATATCTTTTGAATAATAATAATAATAATAATAATAAAAACTCATCTGGTGAAATACATAGACACAAAATCCTTAATCTGGTGAATTTATAGGCTATAAAAAGCTTAATTCTGTGAATACTTAAATCTAGAGCACTGTAACGGAGCCAAGTCTCTGTCATTTCAAAATAAGAGTCCCGAAATAGTCCCGAAAGTAAGCGTACTTTGGGCTTGTCTATTGTCCCGCATTTAGCTCCTTTTTTGTTTTTTTTTTTTGTTTTTTTACAATCAATTCATAAAACGCAAGCAAAAAAAGTTTTTTTTAAAAAAATGCTTCTGTGTAAATCCTTCATTAAACCATTTTTTTTTTTATGATTTTTTCATAAATTGTTGCATTTAGTTCAATAAGAATGGTTTCACAAACAATTTACTCAAAAAAATTGTGCTTCTCATGTTTCATGAATGAGGCATGTGACAGATCATGGACCTGCAAGGGCCCTGGGCACACGTCTTTGGAGATATAGTGATCCCTGACAGTCGTAGGCCCCAGGGCATTGGCCCCACTTGCCCAGTCCATAATCCCATAATGCAGCCCTGACTGAGACCAAATGGTTTAGGCTCTGAATGTGATACTATAGCTTTAATTAAATAAAGTTTTTTAATGCCTCGTCATCAAAAATTAATTTCAAAAGAGAAAACAAACCTAAAATAAAACAAAATTTAATATTGTACAATACAAAAGTAGTATCTAAATTTCCCTTTTTGTTTCTGTGTTTGTGTTGTACATTTTATTTGATTTTTTTTTGTGTATCTGTAGTTGTTTTGTATAAATCTACAGCACTAGTATTGTCTAGTTGTAATCCGCAGTGTCAGGCTCTGTCCTCTTATCTGCCTCTGGAGAGATTTCACACCTCTGCAGACAGAAGATCAATGGCATAATGCAGACACACACAGATTTGTGCGTGTAAATGCATATACTCAACTTCTCATCCACAAACACTGTCACGTACATATACGTCTATGCAAGGCAAAAGTAACGATTCATAACATAGTGAGTCACACTGCAGCCACGTTTATGTCAAAATATTGATTTCTGTACAGATTTCAATGAACAATTGATTATGTGCACACAAGCTTTTTCATAGATGTTGAGAGACATAAACTCATTCACACATGTGCATTGTCAATGATACTGTAGGTAGACCCATACAAAACTCATTGAAATATGTCAAGATGGAATAAAGTTAAATCAATAATAACTACTAGCACTTAATGAGCAAATTACAGATGCACAAACAGATACATATGTGAATCTGTATAGTGCACAGTAGTGGCGGTCCACTTTTCAGGAAAAAAACATTAAAAATGTTAATTTTCTCTATAGGAATTTCAGAATATTCTTAAATTTCTAGTTGTAAGCCTTGACTCAAACCAGCCAGCTCCAAGACAAATCACAATATTACAAACTTTAAAGAGAAAAAATAAAAAAAAATTATAATAATATATTATTCATTTATTCACTTTGGCGCCACCCTCAGGTATAAGCACTTTATGTTATGCTTTCTCTGACTTCAATTCAAAGCATTGTTTACCGCCCTTTCATTCAATATTATATGTTCATTCACCTGAATCAGGCCCGCTACTACAAATGGCCAGGGTAAGCATGCTTATCTAAACAAGTAAGCCAATCACAAGCTCCTTCCTTCAGTCAAGCTATCTGATAGGCTAGATTTTTGTTTTGCGTGAACACATTCAAGTTCACGTAACTAATGCGTAATTTTTTTTTCCCTTTTCTCCCCAATTTGGAATGCCCAATTCCCAATGCACTCTAAGTCCTCATGGTGGTGTAGTGACTCAATATGGGTGGCGGAGGATGAATCTCAGTTGCCTCCGCGTCTGAGACCATCAATCTGCGCATCTTATCATGTGGCTTGTTGAGTGCGTTACTGCGTAGACATAGCACGAGTGGAGGCTTCACGCTATTCTCCGCGGCATCCACGCACAACTCACCATGTGCCCCACTGAGAGCGAGAACCACATTATAGCGACCACGAGGAGGTTACCCCATGTGACTCTACCCTCCCTAGCAAATTTGGTTGCTTAGGAGATCTGACTGGAGTCATTCAGCACATCCTGGGTTCGAACTCGCGACTCCAGGGGTGGTAGTCAGCGTCTTTACTCGCTGAGCTATCCAGGCCCCCACTAATGTGTTATTAAGCGCTAAAATGGATATAGTGTAAGCATCAACGACCTATGTGGATTTGGCAAAGAGTGGCTATCAAAACTTCAAGCGGGAGAATTTTACTACAAAGTGACAAAGATGTTCATTGACAAGGACAGACGCATTGATTTTGTGTTCAAGTAAAGGTTAGTTAATATGTTTATTAAAAATCTGTGTTATTGATACTAGGTCATAGATACAAGGTCATAGTTTCTGGTTAGTCTGAGGCTATGAAGTGGTGATCTGGCAATCATGTCATTCTTGTGTTATGTCTGTTTTATAGTTCTAACGTTACCAGTGTCTATTAAAAATATATATATATTAAGGGATGATTGCCGTGTTTATGTTACATTTGCCTTGTGCATTCAGGTTAAGATTGTTATCTTTGGTGGTCAGATTATTTTATTGCTTCGGTCCATTCCAGTGTTTCTGAACTGTGGGAAGAGTGACGCAGTGAAACTAGTAACTTGTAATCTTTTCTTTTTCATTTTGTTGTATGTTAAAACAAGCACTTCTGGCACTATGGTTCATTGTATGATTCAATGGCTCAATATATGACAATCTCCTGATCCTACCTGAAAAAAAAAAAAAAAAAAAAAAAAAAAATTAACCTATGACTTAAAGAAGAACTGCATTTGCATCAAGCATGGGATTTTTAGATTCTTGTTCACATGAATTTGACCGAGTGGATTGGATGGTTATTCTCTGTATTATGTATAGCTGATTTGTTAAGGTTAAATAATGATACTGTATATCTGGATGCAAAATTAACCTAACACATCTAATTCCTGAATTGTATCATTTATATTTAAACCAAAGCTTTATGTGATATTCATGTGTTTGTGTCGCATCAGATGTATGCTTTTAATCATATACAAAATAGAGGCATTCTGACCTACTATAATACAAAAAAAAAAAAAAAAAAGAACAGTGGCATTCCCATAGAACAGTGACCACATCAGATGATAATACCATCGTACTTTGATATATACCATAGTAATTTCATGTACCATAGTGATTACATGGTACCCCAAGGTAATTCAAAGACTACCATGGTATTACCAAGGTACAAGTCCAAACAGCCATGAAGCTACTGTGGTATCAAGTCCAAAATACCATAACAAAGGTCATGGCACTTTTTGGCAATTTTGTGTATTTATGAAAATGTATCAATGTAGAAAATTATCATTATATGAATCATGTCACACAACATGAAGTTTAATTATTTAGCAATTCAAAGCAATCCTACAGTGAGAACCTTTACCTTCAAGAGGGACTATTTACTGTGAAAATATGATAAACATACATGACAAAATATATAAAAAATAAGTTTATATTTAGAAATATAGAAAATATATAAAATTGTTTCACTAAAATAAAGAGTTATAAGGCAGTGATGCTCTGCAATTACAGAGATAAATTTAATATTAGATCTCAATACATTTCTACATAATGTCTAAGCATTGTCTGAGCTGACTCTCCACCAATGCATATGAGCATCATTGGTAAAAGGAGCAAATCTTTCTGCAGTACACACTGTCAAATGACACTGCCCACTATATATATTAATACAGTATATACACTGTATAAATAAACTGAATAGACCTCTAATAAAAAAAAAAAAATTGTATCTATAGTTTCAAAAACAGTCGTAAGAGTTACTGAATTGCACTGTTAAACAGGTTTTAAGCAATTTGATTGTGTAAGGCCTTTATTTATATTCAAAGCAGAACAGATCACTGTTAGTCATTCTGTAATGCAAACATAACCCTATTAGATAATTAATCTGAGCAAAAACAATAGGGGAGATGGAGGAATCCAATCTGCAATATGAACACTCAGCAACAAAATTACAAAAAATGAGGCATGGGGATTTTATGCTGCCTCTTTGTTGCCATGACAACACAACCTTTTCTCCACCACCATCCATCTCCCTTTCTGCCGCTCTTGCCCTTTCTATCTCTGTCATCTCAGTCGCTTTCTCTCTAACATCACCATGTACCTTTCCCAGGAACCTTCTGCTTCTGAAAGAGTCTGCCTGCGTGTGTTCTGTCTTTAAACCACAGAAGCATGCCTGTGCTCTAACTGAAGCCTGACATATCACTCTGTTCCAAAACCCAGTGAGCTGCTTAGCATACAACCGTCTACTTAGACTGCATCCTAACTGTTTTTAAACCTCACATGTAATTTTGTCCACTCTACTTCACACAAATAGCACTCCTTATGTAAAGCACTAGGGAGACTGGACTCACAATTGATTTTAATAGAGTTTGACATTAGCATGTTGCTAAGCTAACAGCACAATACACTCATAAGCATAAAAACACATAGCAGATATTGGGCAAAATAGCTGATTTTTCATTAGAATGAAGTATCAATTCTTTTCATGACTGAATTACGTGTACATATAAAGCATCTTTCCAGTTCCTATACATCAAAATAAGACTGATAGGTAGGGCTGCATGGAATCTGTGAATCTCTCGAATTTCTCCTTTGCAAATTTGTTCATTGCATGTTATGGCTACTTTGATGCTGCTTACAGCTACCAATAAAAATCTAGCATTCTCAGCTCATTTTTAAACATGATCCATATTTAAAAACTCCATGAAATCCCTTGACAAGAAAAGTTTGTGTTGATATGTTTCCTATTATAACAGGAAGTAGAGTGGGACATATTAGGGGCTTGTTTCTTTTCTTAAAATAGCCTGTAGACTTTAGATAAACTCACATCCATGAACCATTTTTATTTTATTTTTTTTATTGGCAGATAGTTTTAGCGGAAGGGGAAATTCTCATTCTGCAGAACATTTTATTGGACATCAAATTGGACATGCCCATGAGTGTAAAATTAGTCATCAATATTTTTTTATTTGTATCTTTAGTACATATATCTACTAAAAGTTGATCTTGTCAACTTTTTCGAGTGCACTAGCATATAGATTAGGGCTGTCAACCGATTATGTTTACGTAGTTTTCAGCTTTTCTAGTCACTAACGCTGCATTTCATAACGATGTCTCAAGCAAAATGTAGTTTGAAACTTAAAAAAACACTTCTTGTGTCTCCAGCTGTATTTGATTAGCTTTCGATTTGTTGCCTGTAGAGCTGAGTTTGCGCTTACTGCCCCCTACTTCAAGCTTGAATTGCTCCGGGAAAAAAAAGAAAAAAAAAAGAGACCTTATTATGGAATTTATGTATGGTAAGAGGGCATGAATAATTGTGTATTTTTTATGTTGTATGTTTTATATAATTAGTCAGAATGAATTAATGTGTGAAGTCAACAGCCGTAATAAAGAAAAGCCACAAAACTCAAATTTTGATTTAATGGAGTCTTTAAAACTAGAATTCTGCATAGATTACACCACAGAACAGATTCCATGTAGGCCTAGTGAAAGGTTAGAAAGCTGATGGAGATGGTGATGGATGTGTATGAGATGAAGATGAATGGTGAACTCCACAAAGGTTCAGCGTCCTTTTGGACCTTGAGGTAAAGTCCAACTTAACCTCAAACACACACACACACACACACACACAAAGCAACCATCGGAAACACACCAGCCACCAATCCCCATGAGCCTGAAGGACTCACTCACATTTCCCCAAGACCACAATCCCACACTGCCTTGCTCCCTACCTGCTTGTTTTTGAGGTCGAGTGAGAGTTCATAGTCAGACGTGGTGGAGTGGCTGCAAGCTCCGTTCCTCTGCACTCTGATTGGTGAAGCTGTGTGATGCAAGCTTGGTCTCCTTCCTGCAGCCCCCGTACTTGAGGTTTCTCTCTCTTGCTCCTCTATCTCCTTCTTTTGCTCCTCTTGCAGTTGTTGTGGTGGTTGCACCTGTAGTTCTTCTTCCTTCTCGGCCATTTCTTCCACTTTCACCTCTTCCTTCTGCACCTCCACAATCTCAATGTCCTGTGCTCCACCTCGATCTTGATCATCTCCTCCTCCATCGATAGACTGTGTTACGGCTCTCCCTACAACCTGAGGTTCAACTTTCAACTCCGGCTGAGCAGTGCTGGCGGCAGTTTCCCTAGGCGATGCAGCAGCTGTGGAGTCCCCAGGTGATGGTGTCGCAATCGGGGAAGGGGGGAGTGGCTCTTCACTGCGGAAAGGAGGAGAAAACGAAGAGTCAGCCTGCAGCCTGGGCACCATTTGACCTTGTCCTCCAGTTCAGGGGGGGGGGGGGGGGTTGGTGTGGCCCAGAAACGGGTCAACATCAATCTCTCCCTCACTTTTCTCTCATCAACTGTGCCCTTCAGGGCAAAGAGAAAGAGAAGAAGTGATTGTCAGGGGTCAGTAGCCCCTACTGTCCATTCCAGGATGGACCCCATAGAGTTACCCGACAACCAGAAGGGAAGGGTGAGAAACACAGTGACTTGCGACACCTGACATGTGACACACAGATAGGAGACACAATCATGCAGCTGTGTAGTACATCAGTGTGGTACATTTTGCAGCTCTTCACAGCAGTTCACGAGTGCTGTTCTGCATGCTCTGTTGTAAAAATACCTATTGCAGTTGTTCAGCCTAATTCAGTTGCATTCTGTAAATCTTTTGGGCCCCTCCTCTGAGACAGACCCACGTTCGCAAGAGGGGTGAAATCATGGTGCAACAAGCACCAGCACCAGTTGCACTGATGGTTATTCTGGGAAATCTAACACTATCCTATTAGGTGATTTTATCTTTCTGTATTTCTATGATTTAGAAAGTTTAAATCTGGCAGTTTATAAACTTATCAGTCTTGCCAACTTGCCATTGTTAATCAGAACACATTTTGTTTTTTGTTGGCTGTACGCAACAAACAGAAAAGGTTTTCAAGGTGCTCTATCAAGTTCTAAATCAATTAAACCTACCTACCTCCCTACCCTAAACTTTATACCTAAATCTAACCGATGGTGTCATAAAAGCAAATGTGAGATGAAAAGCACAATTGCAGAAGCAACCACATCACCTCAAGGTGCTTATATGAGACTTTTGGCTCACGTGTCAATTCATGTGCTCTTCAGGACTCATACCCTGGTCTTTTGCTTCAGTTCAATGCTCAAAAATTTTGCACACAATTTGATTGTGTTTGATCAAGCTTGTACAATAACTGTTGTTGGTTATGTAATGAAAACGTTTAAATGTACCACCTAACAATGAGCTATAATAAAATTCATTGTTGTTGTAGCGCCTCTTGAGTTTATTTTGCCTAGTGTTTCTAGTGTTTATATAGACAGCTTTGAAAAAGCATATAATAAACTCATAACCCCATGAGGGAGCTACCGCACCATAGGCGCTGAGTTGGTGTCCCCCAGGTCAGTCGTCTCTCGGTTGAGTCTTTGGGGATGTAGATGACAGTGGGTGCTTTTGTTTTCCTTTGGTGGGAGGCTGTTATTAGTAAGGGACCATGGATCACCCTGTCTGTTTTAGTTCTGTCCTTCACCATGTCACTTTAGATCATTCTCTCCATTATTTTCCACCTCTCCATTTTTTCGTTCTACCCATGCATTCCCTTGTGTCCTCTACCCACATTATTTCTCTCTCTCTCTCTCTCTCTCTGTCCATCTCTTTTTTTTAGAATTTGCTATGTGATTGGCTATGTTCAGAATGCAATACAAGATTTCTACTTCCTGAATACTGCACTTCAACCGATACTGGGAAAATAAAACACATTGACCCATGTTTGCGGTCTGAGTAGTGACTGCATCTTGTTTTCATCTTATTGCATCTTGTTGGTGTCACCAACAGGATTGAAAGGAGCTATAGTGTCATGTTATAGCTATGTTCAGAATGGAGTTCAAGGTTACTACTTATTGAATACTGCACAGTATATGCAGTATACTATTTGTAAAACTATTAAGTGTAACTGTAGCCATTATTCCAGTAGTATGCTACATTGCTTTTACATGACCTCATCACGTTGCCTGTTTTATACCAATTATATACTTTGGCAACATAAAGACTAATATGGCAGTATGTTATTCTGAACATAGCCTAGGTGTAATGTGTGGTGTGTAAGACACTCAGATGCATTAGAAGCACTCAGGGTCTGTATACATTTGTCTAAGCACAGTCTAATATCACAGAGTGCTGGTGGACCTGGACAGGTCATAGACAGAGTTTTGCTCACAGACAGGCTTTTAAAAGGGTCTACCGGCATCAATTTATGCATGAAGCAGCGAAACTCAATTATCTTCCCATTCAGATGGCATGGCTATGGGGATAAGGAAAGCAAAAAATCTGCAGATCTTGGATGGAATCGGATTTAATGTTGGATAGGCTTTAGGATTTTACCCAAAGTTTGTGTGTGCTATGTATTTCTATGCTGAATAGAGTATTGTAATGTCAGTGTAGCAACATGCTAACATTAAACTCTCCAGGAATCCCATGTAAAATTTGCATGTGAAATGCACTTCATGTTAGGAGCCCTATTTGTGTGGCACATGAAGAACATTTCAAATCAGTCACTTATGAGGTTTCATTTGGGTTAGAATGTTGCCTTTGAAGACACAGTAGCTCCATATGTAGAGAGTAGACAGCAAGGCAGTTCACTAGGTTTTAGAACAGAGCTATTTTGGTTTCTCAGGCAAAAAAAGATCCAAGCAAACTGTTCTTAATCTCAGCCTTACACAAAATGGCAAGATTTAATGGCTTGCCTGGTGCACACAAGTGAGAATAAAGAGATACCCTGATCAAAACCTTCTTACCCAGACATGAGAGGGGTTGACAAGCTTGTATGAAAGAATAAACCTAGAAAAACTGGGAAAAAATAAAACACATTGTCCCATGTTTGCACATAAATTGCAGTTTTAGAAGTGCCTGTATCTTATTTTAAGAATTTTTGGCATCGCTGGCAGGATTGAAAGGAGCGATAAAGATCAGCTCCTTCCAGAAATGACTAGGGCAATAAGACAGGAGTCAGTGAGCATGAAATCAGAACATTACAGGGCACATATGCAGCACGGCATGCGCACACGGGATATCCCCAAGGGGGTTAAGGGATTGGAGGAATAAAAGTGAAAAGTAGAGAGCTTGACAGAGTAATACTAGAGTTCAGGGAGAAAATACTGCTAATCCATTCCGGAATAAAGAGAAAAAACCAAGTTACATATTAGCAGGTATGTAGACTTTTGCAACATAGATCCACTTCTCCAACTACAACAGGACAGACAATAGAAACTTGTTCCATCCAAAGTCTTTATAAAGCCTGTTTAAAACAAATAAGCGCACATGAGTGTCGCAAATTGAGCACACCTCCACAAAATCGTAATTACCAGTAGGAAACTCTGGATTTTCGTTATGCCCGATTTGGGGGCATGTCGGTTTAAGAACCATGGCGAAAGTAAATTGGTATTGGTAAAAATTCAGTTTTACTTGTAGATTTTGACTGTTCAGTTGAGTTTGTGTGCATATTTTGTACTGTTAATAAAGAATAGTGATTTAGTTTGTCCAAAAATAAGACCCACTTAACTGGTTTATAAGGCGACTGACATGTGCAACTAAACAACATTCCGAGAATGATAAAATAGATTGATAATGCATTAATAACACACCTAATGCGTGGCTTTGATCTTCATTTTGTTACATTTGTGCTAAAAAATCTTCATCTCTTTGTCAGTAAGTGAAACAGAGAGAAAGAAATATTAATAGTAAAAAGGTCAATTCTTTCCAACTTAAATAACTGAACACGCATCACATCGTATTTATGACTTCCAAACTTAAGAACTTTCTAGGAGGACTTGAACTCCAAAATCTTAGAATCACATGCACTGATGAGGTGTGCACAATAAGACAAGTTCTGTCTATAAATAAATCACATAGGTTAAGTAAAAGAAATGCAGGTGTAAATAGATACAGAAACGAGCACTTTTGTCAGATTGTTTACTGTTTAAAGTTGTTTATAAAATGCTTCCGGGTTTTCTTTCCAACTTGAATTTGTGACATTTCGTAATAGAGTGCAACAGTGCCCGCCCACTTTTGCAATGGTCTTGGTTCAGGAAGTATTTTTCCATAATTTTTTTTTTTCATAGAGATTTCATAAAATCTTCATTAAAAATCTTCACCTTCATTAAAGAGTTCTAAGACATGAATCAAACCAACCCGATCGAAGGTGAATCACAACATTACAAACTTTGATTAGAAGCAAAAAAGTATTTGAAAATCAGTTAGGGTTAGGTACAAGAATTTGTACTTAATGTCTTTCATGAGGGAGTGAACTAGAATCCCATGAAGCATTGCAAATTAAAAACAATGGAAAAATATAAAACTATTGATTTGTTAATTATAAGTATAGAAACAATACATTTTAATTTATTGCTAAATATTCTGATTTATACAAATATATACATAGTTTGATAGTATAGAGACAGACTAAATTACGTCACTTGCAATGCATCATGGAAGTGGACGGTCGCTGCAGAGCTCTTTTGGCATGCTTTGTTGGCTGTCATTCTCTGATTGGTGGATCTGTCTCTTCAGGACTATGGGTAGTGTAGTTTTTCACCTGAAATTCCACTTTTTAGCAAAACATTTTTGTTGAAATATTGTAGACTGATAGATCCAACAGAAGCATATACCATCGATTAACAACGCCCGGAACCACAAAGTGGCACACTTAAATCTCCGAGATGTCTGTTTAAGAGCATATCATCTGGAAAGCATCACATTCTAATTAACATCTTAAAAGATCAGACTTACAAACATTATCAGTCATAAACATCTCATGGACATCTGCTGAAATTCTTAATGGCATCCAAGAGAAACATCTTTTGGTGGTTTGCTCATCTGCAATACGTCAATAAAATGTTTCATTTCGGATGCCAATAAGACATTCATCAAATGTCTTTGAGATGTTTACAATTTAGAATGTTTGTTAATCTGACCTTTTTAAGATGTTTAGCAGATGTTATTTAAAATGTGCTGCTTTCCAGATCAAAAGATCTAAAACAGACCTCTCAGAGATCTACGTGTGCTATCTGGGTAATAACTGCCTACTTGTTGGAGCATACCAGGTGTGCTAGAGGGCAGCATACGAAAGTAAACAGGGACAATTTTGATTTCATGTTTTCTTAAAAGAGAAACTCTGCTCTGTACACCACCACACATTGCTGTTCAGAGCTATTTTAAGTGATTAGAGAAGACGTGTTAGTTGAATCCATTTTATCTGAAAGTTCCAGTGAAGTAGAAGCTGTGAATTATTAATGCTGATATAAAGCTTCCCCTTAGCAGGTAGCACAGCAAAGGAATAAAAATAGACGATGCTAAAAACACAGAGTGCCCGTTGTATAAGAAAAACGCTGCCCTTTTTTAAAACTGCCTTATCTTTTTTTCTCTTGCTGTTTATCTTGCGTGTTTTGCGTCTGTGACTTGTAAATATTTAGAACCGCTGGGGTAGTAAATATTGTTCCTTCACTTGCATTGTTTTTTATTGAGTGCAGCCGCATCGCTCTCTCTGGGACAAACAGTGAACAAACAAAGAGCGATGGAAGGGGTGTGAGAGAATGTGAGAGCTGCCATATAGAGGTGAGGAGATATGGGGCTGCTGGGAAATCATAACACAAAACATAAGAACTAAAGAGTGCGCAAACACATTCCAGGTGAGACGGCACAGAAAGACAAGTGCCATGCGGGACAACAAACAACAACAGAGATATAAATTTTATCTGTGTTCTATGAGCTGCCTCGCTTCTTACCAGTGTTGGGGAGTATTAAACTAGCAACACTTCTAACTTGACAGTAGTTGAGCTATTTTCACAATAGTGTAGCGTTTAAAGTTACAAACTACATTTTCCAACGAGTGGAGCTGTAGCTTCACAAAACGCTATTTGTCAAATAGTATTGTGAACGTAGCAATAGAGCCAAGGCAGTAATCAAACATGCTCACTTAAACCATCATCATCTCTCTCTCTCTCTCTCTCTCTCTCTCTCTCTCTCTCTCTCATGTAGCGCAAAAAAATCCAAAACAATGAAAGGAATCTGTTCTTTCGGATAGTTCATGTAAATGAACCAGTTAAAATAAACAATTCTATTTTATTTTGCTTTGGGAACTCTGATTAATTTTAGTGGGTCAGTTTTTTCAGATCGTTCCGTTTTGTAATGAAATATTTCGTGTATTGCAGCTGTTTATCACTATATTTTGATTCAGTTAAATAAAATAGGGTGTTTTGTAGTTTATGTATTTTAAGTATAGATTTATGTTCAATTTGATGCTGTCACCCCATTTGATTAACCCTTACGAAAACAAACTTTTGGCAACAATAGACACTTTGCCGCAAGTTTACAGTGAACTTGCAATTTTTGTAAGGGAGGGGGCCCCCTTGTGGCCCGAGAGGTAAGGGAGAATGTAACTGCAAGGACAGAGTTGTTCGTTGTCATGCCTTAAACTGAAACAAATAGTTATCTAACATTATGCAGTTATGTCCCGTTGTAATCATTGCATTTTGTGTAGTTAATATATTCAGATTTGAGACTATATTGTGGTGTCATTCTTAGGTGGGCCTGGATCTGGCGTGGGGGAGATGTGGGCTCTGGGGATGGGGCCTCCAAGTAAGATTTCGTTTAGGGCCCCCATATGCTCAGAAATATCACCTGATTATTATATATAGTTTAAAAAATATATAAATAAATAAAAATTAATAAAAAAAAATTGTATATATATATATATATATATATATATATATATATATATATTGTATTTAAATTAGCTACTTTTTGTTAATAGACTGTAGTGTAGCTAACATTTTTTTATAAGAGTAGCTTGACTGTAGTTTAAATACTTTAAGTTATGAGTTTATAGCTAAAGAAGCTACAGTTTCAAAGTACCTTCCCCAACACTGCTGTTCACTGCCTAGGGGATCACCCTTTTTGTCATGGTACCCTATAATTGACAGACTTTTAGTGCTCTACATAGGCAGAAACTTTACACATTTCTGTCTACGAGAGATTCAAAATAGATTGTAATGTAGGCATTTTACAAAACTAATGCTACATTTAAATGTACTTTTATTTGACATTTATCTCGCTTCATCAACCATCTTGGTTTTATATTTTCACCAAGCTTGTTGCAATGCATCCTGGCATTGTCTTCTCTGTGAAGTATACGTGCTATTCAGTCTTACATTTTGCTCTAAATGAGGTATTTTAGGAGGCATGGAGAGTGCACATATGGTGCCTTAAAAAGCTGCTTCTGTAGGCAGCTCACTACATTTTGAAACAAAGAAATTAAGTGAAAGCACAATGGCAGTAAAAGCAAGCAAAGTGCTGTCTATTTTTGTAAGTCGAAGCTTCAGTTAAACTTAGATGAACTCTGTCACTGTCATTCTCTCTCCCTCTTGAGTGTCCTTTGTCATCACCTTCAACATCCACATCACCTTTTTTTTTTTTTTCACTTCTGACCCATTCTCAGCAAAGTGTCAAAACGTTCTCCTTTCACTATGATTCTCTTTTTTCCTGTTTATATCACCTCACTTCTTATTTCTTTCCCCACTTTCTTCACCCTTCTTTTACTTCCTGCACAATTCCATCTTTTGTTCCATTACAAGGTTCCATTTTTTTTTTTTTTACATGAAATATATTGTTCTTGACAAATCACTAGAATACTGACACATTATGTATTGTGGTGTCATGATATTTACTAGTTAAGGCCAATATTAGCCATTTTACACTCTAAAATTCAACCCCAAAAACATTTTGAATGTATCAGGGTTGAAAGAGAAATATCATGGTAAATGGTAAATGGTGTGTTTATATCAATATATAAACAAGGCACACTAAAACGTATGATTCTCCTAGATTGTACTCAGTTGTCTATTCAAATTATCAGAATTCCAAACTCACTGTGCTATAGAATTAGCAACAATAAATAACTATTGGTATTTTGGAAGGCTGTAACCTCATAATTAGGATCAGGGGTAATATTTAAAAGAATTTGGCCATTAAAAAAAGCGGTGCTCCCCAATGTTTTGACCCCAGAATAGGTAATAGGTAACTGTCCCCATGTTGTATTTTGACCAAAATGAAGCTGTCCCATATGGGATGCCTTTTGACCCACCTTCCTATCTCACCAATGAAATGCTGGAAGTTACCAAGCATGTTTTGTCCTGAGAAGAGAATTTATGGTTTCTTGAAAGTTCAGCAGTAACCTTTTCTTTTCTAAGGAAATAAAAATAAAATATAAAACACTGTACTGGTTCCTCAAAATGAGAGAGAGAGAGAGAGAGAGAGAGAGAGAGAGAGAGAGCAAATGCACTTTTAGGGGCCGTTCAAACAGGACACATTGTCACATTTCAATTCAAACATTTTATACAAACAGTACGCTGCAGACAGACATCTTTGCATTTTTTTTTTAAATGCCGTGTCTAGTTAAAAGTAGTTTGGAAAATGTGTTTTGAGACGCATTTAATTCCATTGTGTCAATTTGTTCTAAATGCAAGAACGTATCCTGCGTGAACCGCCCCTAAAAAGAGACACTAGATGTGAAATGTTAGAGATTTAAAACTAGCAAAATACCCAGCTGGATTACTACTGCGACAGAATGCAGGCATCATTAGTGAGTGTGTGGGGGATGTTTATGTTCCTGCACTTTGAGGGGTGTGTGTTTTGCTCGTGCATGTGTTTCTGCATGTGTGTGACTCCCTGCTGCTCTCTCTGCCTCCACATTGTCACAGATTCAGCTCAAGTGCCTGGGGAGATAAAAAACTTCTTTTTGTTAACATCTCCGTTAGTGTTCCATGGACAGAGCTTCCACGGTCATGGAAGACCTGGAAATATTAGAGATTTAAAAAAATTGTGATTTCCAGGCCAGAAAAAGTCATTGAAATTAATTAAATATTAAAAGTCATGGAAAAGACATGGACATTTCTATAGTGAATGTAAATGTTTATAAACTCTAAAAAAAATAATAATAATATCTTATCAGCTAGATATTGCTATTGTTTAACAAAAGCATTCTTGTGCTAAAATAAAAAGCAGCACAACAAATAAAACAATACTGTAATGTTGGGAAGGAAGTCGTGGGAGCTGGATCTAGGTGCAGCGAAACAGTATTTAATAAAATAAACAAAGTACAGAATAACGGGGTAAACATAGGAACAAAGAAAACATCCACGATGGGAAAACACAGGAACAAAGGAAACATAAATGATTGAAACTGGTCAATAAACAGGAGGTCAAAACACATAACAACTGACAAAGGTAAAACAGACATCAGGGCAATATATACACAAGGATAACGAGGTAAATGAAACACAGGTGAGGAACAATGGGGAACAGCTGGAAGTGATCAGAGCAGGGGATTATGGGAAGTGTAGTCTGGGGAGAACAGATGACAGAGGCAAAACACAGGGCAGACAACAGTGAATCATAACATAGCCCATCTCCCCCCAATGGGCAGCTCCTGATGCCCAAGGAAGGCTGGTAAGGGAAGAAGGGCCAAGATGAAGCCGGAGACCAAAGAGAACAAAGCGGATCAGATGGAGAGCCAGAAGACCAGGGAGACCAGTGAAGATCGGGCAGACGGCCGAGAGACCAAGGAGACCAGAGCAGATCAGGAAGGCGGAGCCTTGAGAGGCTCGAGGGGCGAAGCTGTGGAAGGCTCGAGAGGCGAAGCCATGTAAGGCGGAGCCGTAGGAGGCTCAAGGGATGAAGCCATGGAAGGCAGAGCCGTGGAAGGTGGAGCCATGGGAGGCTCGAGGCTAAGAGTCCAGGATGACTGGGAAATGACCTCAGTGGTCGTGAACATGAGCAGAGTCTTGAGAGTGACCTCTGTGGTTGTGGGCATAGACAGAGACTCGGGTACGACCTCTGTGGTCGTGGGCATGGACTGAGACTCGAGAATGACCTCTGTGGTTGTGGGCATAGACAGGGACTCGGGAATGACCTCTGTGGTTGTGGGCATAGACAGAGACTCGGGAATGACCTCTGTGGTTGTGGGCATGGACTGAGACTCGGGAATGACCTCTGTGGTCGTGTACATGGGCAGAGACTCAGAGACGACCTCTGGTCATGAACATGGGCTGAGACTTGGAAATGACCTCCATGGTCGTGTACATGGCCAGAGACTTAGAGAAAACGTTTGTGGTCGTGAACATGGGCTGAGACTCGGAAATGACCTCCGTGGTTGTGTACATGGGCAGTGACTTGGAGACAACCTTTGTGGTCGTGACCATGGGTTGAGAAATGAAAACGGAAGCCTTTCTCCTCCTCCTCCTCCGGGAGGCCGATGTAGGTAACACTGGCTCTGGGACGGACGAGGCTGGTAACGCAGGCTCTGGGATGGATGAGGCTGGCAACGCAGGCTCTGGGATGGACAAGATTGACAACGTTGGCTCTGGGACGGACGAAGCTTCCAGCTCGTTGGCAGTGGCAGGCATGGGCATTGACTCGTTGGCTGTGGCAGGCATGGATGTTGGCTCATTGGCTGTGGCAGGCGTGGCGTCGGCTCGTTGGCCATGGCAGGCGTGGGCTCTGACAATTTGTGGGGAAGGGTTTTGTGGCCCTACGCACTGATATCAGTGGCGAATAATTCAACTTTGAGATAAGGGCCATGAAGGGCTTCGAGACAGGGGCCGTGGAATGCTTGAAGCAATGAGTCGCAGAAGGCTGGACTGTGACATGGCGTGGAGCTGACTCAGATTTGACTGCAATGTGGCGTGGAGCAGATTCAGACGTGGCTGTGACATGGCATGGAGCAGGCTGAGGTTTGACTGTGACATGGTATGGAGCAGGCTGAGGCGTTGCTGTGACATGGCATGGAGCAGGCTGAGGCGTGGCTGTGACATGGCATGGAACAGGCTGAACAGGCTGAGGCGTGGCTGTGACATGGCATGGAGCAGACTCAGGCGTGGCTGTGACATGGAGTGGAGCGGACTCAGGCGTGTAAGACTCGGAAACCAGAACCGGGATTGAGAGAGGAGGATCCTCTGAAGCAAGTGTCTCTAAGGTTAGCCTTACATATTCCTCCCACGTGTAGTCTCCGGTCTCCGGCAATTCCCTCAACCGGCGTGTTGGGAGTCCGATTCTGTAAATGGATTTCAGGGTTTCATCATCAAATCGGACGGCAACGGTGGAGAAGAAATGAGAGTACTCCCTTATAGATAAGTCTACCTGGCTCAGTTGCGTGAAGTATGCCGCTAGATCCATTTTTTATGGTCAGTTGTTCTGTAATGTTGGGAAGGAAGTCACGGGAGCTGGATCTAGGTGCGTCGAAATAGTATTTAATAAAATAAACAAAGTACAGAATAATGGGGTAAACACAGGAACAAAGAAACATCCACAATGGGAAAACACAGGAACAAAGGAAACATAAATGATTGGAACTGGTCAATAAACAGGAGGTCAAAACACATAACAACTGACAAAGGTAAAACAGACATCAGGGCAATATATACACAAGGATAATGAGGTAAATGAAACACAGGTGAGGAACAATGGTGAACAGCTGGAAGTGATCAGAGCAGGGGATTATGGGAAGTGTAGTCCGGGGGGAACAGATGACAGAGGCAAAACACAGGGCAGACAACAGTGAATCATAACAAATACACAGGTGTCTCGATATGTGTTTTTAAAAGTTGACATTCTTTAACTTCACACAGAGGGCACTATTTCTATAAGCGTGTAAAGCGCAGCACTATGTGCTTCAACAGTGTGCAACATCTTGCTGTACATTGTATGTTAATGAAGTGCCGCAAAGCTCAATTTCCTTTTTTCCTGAGAAATAGGTCATTGTTTAGGTTAGGACATTTCAAAAGCAGGTTTGTTTTCAGCGCAAAGCCAAAATTCAGTTCCTACATTTGCAGTTTGGAGATTCCACCAGGAGGTGGTAAAAAAGTTAATGTCCAAACTCTATAATTTATATATATATATATATATATATATATATATATATATATATATATATATATATATATATATATATACGGCATAGTGGAATATAAAATTATTTCACTGACAATCATAGTTGTACCAGTTTATGGAAAAACATGTTATACTTGTTTTAAACTATCTATAAGTCATGGTCTATTATTCAATAATGTTTATATTTACAATTGTATTTATGATCTAATTTGTATTGGTATTTTTCCACCTGTTGTCATAGAGTGATTTTTAAGTCACTGCAATAAGGGCCGGATTCATTTAGAGAGGGTAAAATGTTTGGATTTGGTATGATTTTTTTGAACACTTTATTTTTTGTTTATATTTCCATTTCATTTAAAGTGCAATTTGAATGTAGAAATATATATATATATATATATATATATATATATATATATATATATATATATATATATATATATAATTTTATTTTTTATTAATTTAATTGTTCAAAATAAAAATCGACCAGTAGAAGAAGTGCGTGCCGATATAATCACTATTAATACTAGCCATGATTTGTGTGTCAGTAGACAAAAAATGATGAAAAATACTTACATTCTCTATAATTTAACGAAGCGTACATATAAATCCTGACAAGTACAACATTTTTCATGCATATAAAAGGAGATGTCATAGAAATATGCCTGCCATTCAACAATGGCGCAGTTAATGCACAAAAGAATGCAAGTCCGTATTTCTATTCTTCGAATTTATTGCACGCAGTCAATTTACACTGCCGACTTCTAATGAATGTACTGTCTTTGTTTATATCGCTGGAGCTTGAAGGAATGGACTATATAATAGGACGCAGATGCTGCAATAACTGGAGAAGAACCTCTGAATTAAAGTGCACTTGATCCAGCCCATTAGCGCTTTGCACACAATTTCACCAAACCCACTTGTGCCTAGATTTAGTGCATGCTTGTACAAAAATACCAAAATTTTATGGCCATGATCTCTGACTTTGCATGTATGACTTAATGCATAGCTCTGCGCTTAGTGCTAGCACTCTTAAAATAGGGCCAATGTTTAAAAAAAACACACCGCTGTAGCGTGAAACGCTGAAAAAAAGACGTGACATAGCAGTCAAAGATGTCTGGCTATTATGCATGTTTACATAAAAAAACTATTGAAAAACAGTGCAGATTGTTGGAAAAACATGTTAGTTTTGAGCGTCCCCTAAAACTTGTTCAGTAGTGATGTCTGATTTGTGAGAGAATCGTTCGTTTTAAGTCGATGATGGGTCAAAACAGCTCACAAATCAGTCTGTCTGATTCATTAGCAAATTGGTCTAAATCAAAATGCTTTTTAAAATTTTGTATCCAATAATAAAAAATGCCTGGAAAGGTGAACAAAAGAAAAAAGTCAGAACAAATCAAGAATACATTGAGAAATCTCTCTTTACCGCAGTTCATTTTACTGATCTGCGGAATGGATAGATTGCATCCTTGCAACTAGAGTAAAGGGAGAGGGAAATAAAGAAAGAATGTGCTTTAAAAGAAGAAAGACAAAAATATGCCCAGTGATCATGAGAATGCAAAGTAATTCAAATTCCCAGTGGAATTATGATGCAATAAACTGTCTTTGAACCACACCACAGATCCAGAAAGTGAGTTCTCTGTGTGGTTACTGGCAAAAAGTGCTGACATCATCAGTAATTCATCGTCTGGATAGATTACTTTTGAACATCATTCCTTACTACTGGGGAATATATTTTTAAAGCCATGGCCAAAGGGAATGAATGTTTACTAAGTGATGACCTTGCTCAAAGGGAATTCATTCACCACCCATGCCAGAGGGAAATTTGTGGGGTGTGTTTTTAAAGGGGTATTGACATGAGAGATACATTTTTTCTTGATCTTTTGACATATAAGAGTTCATTTTACTATAAAAACATATAAGTTTCAGAACTCAAAACTTTCTCCCCAATGCAAGAAAAGCATTTATTGGAACCAAGCAGCCAAAACGCCTCGTTCTCTACTTCCGCGACTTAATGCATAACTGCCTCCACAGAAAGACATCAACACCTGCTTTTACATCATCACACCCTTTGCCCAACCACTGACTGAGAGAGCCGGACAGATAGGCCTAATATTCCTCCACACCAAAGGGGACTTACAAAGAACATCTTCTTGTGCCCATCGGGACTATTTTTAATTATTTTTTCTATGTAAACTTGCACTAGACAGACGTCCTTGACAAGCTCCGCTGAGATCGTTGCCATGTTGTTTTGTTGCATAAGTCGGTGCATCAAAGTTTTAACCCTTTACTGACAGCCCAGACGGTCCTGAACTGAGGTCAGTCAGTTTAAATGGAATTAAATTATGCATAGCATATATCGAAGACAAAACACAATGTCTGGACAGGAGGACGTGAGGTCACCTGAGGATAAGAATCAAAACTGGTTTTGAACCAATTAGATTATCAGCACTGTTCAACATCTGAACAATCATTATTATATCTGTAAATAGTTTTTATAATGCAGGCATACTGAGGGTTAGGATTTTTGTCAAATCCCTAATCCTAACCCTACCTTAACCCTAACCCTAAACCTAACTATTAAACTTGAATATGTTACTTGTCCTACACCATTTGTGCTACAGACAAGAATAATACCCAAAATCATGTGTCTAGGTGAGGAGTACTATTATTTTTCTATATTTTTCGCCTGCCATTGAATAAAATTGGGGAAACAAATCCCCTAGACTTATATTGAAGGAGGGACCCAAGCCATATCTTGAGACCATATACTGTATCATAAATACTTGTGCTCTTGGGCTCTTTGGACTTTGACCAGTAATAAACCAACAAGAACATCCTAGCAACCAAACAGCAACACTCATGAAACCACCCACAATACCGAAGCCTAGCATTGTTGCTACACGATGAGCCCTTGCAAAAATCGAGAGCTCATAACAAATTTGATGCAAACTTGCCACAAATTCGCCACTGATCATTTTCACATGCAAATCAGCTTTGCATCAAATTTGCGGTAAATTGTCCATTGTTGCCAGTTCTTTGGGTCTACAGTTAACAATAAGGACATAAATAATACAACATGAGGGAAAATTAAATTACAGTTTATTGAAAATCAATTCAGTAGTCGTCAATAAAATGGGGTTCCCCTTCTGTCACTCACTCAACGTTGTGTCTATGTAGTGACACTAGGGGTCGCCCTTGGGAGCCCCAAACACCTCTAATCTTTGAGAAAAGGCCAATGAGAATTGGCGAGTGGAATTTTCATGCCACTCCCCCGGACATACGGATATAAAAGGAGCTGGCTCGCAACCACTCATTCAGATTTTTGCTTCAGAGCCGAGCGATTGTGTGTCAGCGAGCTGAATTCCACTGCCAGTCCATTCACCTCGAAAGAAGCGTATGCTGTTGGATATACGGCACATTCCAGCGGCTTTCTCTCCTTCTGCACATTTAGTGCAGACTACGTAATTCCTGGATGCAGTCGTTATCTCTCCGCCTCCGATGGCCACGGGCGCTGCCTCACGTGTCTGGGCCATGCTCACACTGAGGCAGCGTTTGTGGATGGTTCGTGTTCTCATTGCAAGAACATGACCATGGCAACGTTGCGGTTGAGGCATTCCTTCCTTGGAGGGAAAGCCACTCCTTCTACCTATGGGTATGAGGCCAGCCCGGCTGGGGCTGGGGGTGATTTGGGGACTCCAATGGGCTCCCGTTCCCCAGCATGCTCATTTGCACCCGTCAAGTTCCAAGGTGAGACCAGCTCACCTCACGGCCAGCTTAATGTCTCCTTCGGGGCTTGTGAGCAAGATGAGTCCTCGATCGCTGCACCGGAGAGCACGCTGGCGATGTCGGATGCCGAGGACTCGACTGGGCTGCCACCTTCGGGTGTGCCCGCCCAGTCTGAGTCCAACGCAGAGCTGACCGCCATGCTTTCCCAGGCCCCTGCGAGTGTCGGGTTGGACTGGAACCCTCCACCCTCCCCTGAGCCCTCGTGGCTAGATGATTGGTTCATGGGTGCGGGGGGCCGCTCACAGCCATGCCCCCCACCCGGTCCCCTTCTTCCCGGAAGTGCACGATGAGCTGACAAGGTCATGGAGGGCACCTTTTTCTGCCCAAACCCGACTTCCCAGTTCATCCGCTCTCACTACCATGGCCCACAGGTACACGGAGATCACTCAGGTGGATAAGGTGGTTGCGGTGCATCTCTACCCACAAAGTGTCGCCACCTGGCGGGATTGTCAGGTGCTCCCCTCTGGGGCCTGTAGGACTACGTCGTCTCTGGCGACTAAAGCCTACAGTGCCATGGGGCAGGCCACCTCTGCCCTGCATGGCCCTCCTGCAAGTACACCAGTCCAAGACACTGAAAGAGCTGCACGTGGGTAGTCCTGATCCTGATGTGATGCAGGAGCTGCGCTCGGCGACCGACCTCGCCCTCCGAGCGACGAAGGTCACGGCGTGAGCACTCGGGCAGGCGATGTCCACCTTGGTGGTCCAGAAGCGCCACCTGTTGCTGAATCTGGTCGAGATGAGGGACGCCGACAAGGATCGCTTTCTCAACGTTCCCATATCCCAGATCAGCCTGTTCGGCGACACCGTCGAGGACTTTGCCCAGCAGTTCTCGGCGGTGAAGAAGCAGACTGAGGCAATACATATCTTTCCTCGGCGCGGCCCAAGGCTCGCATCTTATTGAATCATAATATATGTCACTGTGCATTTCTTATTGTGAATAAAATTGGCAATATACAGCTTTATTAATAAGAGGTAGTTTGTTTTTTTGTGAGTTAAAGATGGATTGAAGTGAACAGAAAGGTGAGAGAGGGTAGTCTTTGCCCCATTATACACTCCAACAAAATACGTTTTTGATTTGTTTTTGATTTGGCTTATTTACCATTATAAATATCTAAAACTCCATTAAATCAAAATTGAAAAAATTGTTATCTGAGAATGTTGAATATAATATTCGCACTTGCAGAAGTATAACCAAGTGAACAAAATACACTATATACAAAATACACTTATATTTAAGATACATTCTCTTAAAGCAAGTCTAAATATCTTATATGTTGTTTCTCAAGTAAATGTATCTTGTTTTAAGGATTTTAAAAAAATGTTAAATGGAAAACAAGACAAAAACACTTGATAACAATAGGATTTTTTGCAGTGAATTTCTTTACTGAATTAAATTTAATAAAAAGTATTTTTTCCCTTTAATTCAGTGAATGTCATTTAGAGGCATTTTTAAAAGATGATTTTGTCCTCTGTATTGTTAGTATGCACGTTTAATACAACCTTTTAAGTCGAGGTACAAGCTGAATAATCGGTTAAGAACTAATGATTTATTGTTGCAATAATCGCAGAATAGCCGAATAATCATTCTAATAATCGTTAGATTAATCGATTATCAATATAATCGTTAGTTGCAGTCCTAGTTGGTAGTATGAACTAATTTCTGTTTCCAATACAGAGTCTATGCGGTTGTCACGTGAAAAATGAACGAAAGTCTCAGATCCGAAGACCGACTTGTGTGGTGAACTAATTATTTCTGTTTCCTGTAGGCTACTAACCCTATGGGTACCTATGCGGTTGTCATGTGTCAGATGAACGAAAGGCTCATACTCGAAGACCGATTCGTGAAGTGAACTAATAATTTCTGTTTCCTGTACAGAGCCTATGCAGCTGTCCCGTGTCAAATGAACGAAACACGAGCACAGATTTTGTGCATGTAGGAACGACAACAGGAAAGAATCACTCTCTGAGACTACTGTAAACTAAAAATGAATGAATCGTTCATGAGCGATCCATCACTACCAGAACTCGAGATTTTTTGTAAGGGAGCATGTACATGCCCCATTCATATTAGCTTAATTTTTTTTTTAAATCTTGTTGTAATTATTAATAAAGTTAATAATAATAAAATTAAAGGATATTCACAAATGCTCCACAATACAAACAAGAGTTAAGGTTCAAGCAACTCTATATAACTTAATGACATTAATCGCGTGCAACTCTGCCTTGTCGAGTAAAATGTGCTAAAGAACAAATATAGAAACTGCTGGAAGTTTGTATCTAATGTTTCTTTCCATTTTTGAACTCGTAACTATGATGTAACAAAGCTTTCTCCGATATGCTATTAGCTTAACATGACACACAAGACAAATGAGATGTACAGAAACTGTATTCTTGCTGTTGGCACCCATATATCTTGAGGATGACATAATGGGGGAAAAAATGGCATGCACCTGTTCAAGAGAGTTTGAGAATATGCAAATGTACGTTACAAATGGCAGTGTGTCATAAATAAAAATAAGTCTTTAAGGGATAGTTTAATCAAAAATGAAATCCTGCCATCATTTGCTCCACCTCAAGTTGTTTCAAACCTGTTTGACTTTCTGCTGTGGAATACAAAAGGAGGTGAATGTTAGTCAGAATGTTAGCCAAAATTACCAGTCACTTTTATTTAATTTTTTTATTGTTATTATTTTACCAATGAAAGTGAATGTGACTAAGGCTGTCAGTCCCTAACATTATGCTAAAAATCGCCAATTGTATACCATGGAAGAAAGAAAGTCATACAGGTTTGAAACAACATGAAGGTGAGTAAACGCAGAATTTTCTTTTTTTGGTAAGGTGAACTGTTCCTTTAAATGAGGCCTTGATATATGTGCAACACCTGTAAACCTCTTTCTTTATCAACCCGTGTCCATCTCACTGGTTCGTGCTAATACGGTGTCCTGTGCAAGTGTAAGAGAAAGAAAAAGAGGAACATAAGATATGTCATTAGAAGGTCATCCTTGGTTAGATGAATGGGGGTCAAGCCCTTGACCTGACTGATAACACATGATGTGTGAATGAGACGAGCTGCATCGGTAATAAGTGTGCTGAAGTGTTGCCGTCAGCGCTATGGTACTGGATAATTACAGCAAGTTGTCAGGGCCAAAAAAAGGAACTGATTGGGGAAAATGAAATAAATAACCTCCGATCATGAAAGCAAGATCATATTGCTGTTATTTACAGACTAGTGACTTTTCACGTAAAATGTATGTTCCACACACACATGCACAGATATATACACAAAGAAACATGTAGCTACTATATCAAGACACATTATAATATCTTCTAAATTGATCTTGTTTTTTGAAACAGCTAAGTATAATCTGATTTTTTGTCTTTCTGTAGGTATAGCTTCTTGTCTCTTGTATTGCTATTTTCCCAACTTGGTCTCTTAGTATCACGTTACTATACATTTTTGCGAAATGGTATTTATGTGGCTTGCTGTACATATTGCGGCAGTTTACAACTATGACTTCTATTCACTTTCATAGCTCTGTTCCTCACACAATGCTATTTTGACATCTACACACTTTTACTGTAGCACATGTCTTGTAAGCAATACGTTTTAATGTTTGCATTACATAACATGGAGTTAATTAACAGAGGTTCGGGAGGAGCATGTTAATTTTAATCGGACAAATCACAGCCCACGAGCAGGAGTATATAAGCCACTGCTTACCTGCTTCCTGTGACAACTCTCCTGACATGAGAGTCTTTCCGGCATTCAGCCCCGCCCATTTCCCCACAAACAGACCCAGGCAGACGGATCATCGGATGCAACTTAACCGTAAAGCATTCGGCTCCACCAGAACAGCTCTTCCATCCAAACAGTCTCGTAATTCAACAGAAGCTGCCACAACAGCTCTTTGTTTTTTAACAGTATTGACGGCTATCGCATTAAGAGTTTTATATATATATATATATATATATATTTTTTTTTTTTTTTTTTTTTTACCCTGTCTTTCTATGCTCCATTCGATGAAGCAGTTTATAGCGCGAAGTTGCTGCTGCAAACTGGCTGCTCCTGCACTTTAAAAAATGTGAAACAGCTCTCTACGACTGCTCATATGTTCTCTTATCTAAACTTTCCACCCGGAAAGCAGTGCCAGCTGCCTCCGCGAAAGGGCACCGTTCCGGCTTCATGCCATTAGAATTACATTTTATTTGAAAGTGAAAGAAACAAAGATTAACTATTCAATCCAACCTTCATTTCAACCCCAGCATTTTTAATCAGGTTCTGCCGCACAGGTGATGCCTGTCAGCCTCATTACCATGCCACAGCTTGTTTAAGGGGTGTGATTTATTCAGCGATTATTCCTCATCTTCTAACATGAATATCACGATTGTTTCTCCCTCCAAAGTGCCCTTCGGAGTGTGATTTATTTCATTCTGAACACAGGGGCATCATGCAACACAGAACTCCCTTCAATCGACCGATAATCTAATGAAAAATTATTTTCAAACCAACACAGACATTTTAACAAAAGCTCACTGCCGCGCAGCACTGGCTCTGACCATTCCACAGCACACTGCAGTTATACACGGCCTCTGTCCGAACTGCGAGAGGCGGATCATGCGCCGCGTTCCAACTCATTCATAAACGTTCTGCAACTCGCTTCCTCTCAGCATTATTGACATATATTGATGTATATTATACAGCAGGGGGCAGTCATTCTCCTAAGGAGCGAATGACCACAACTGTATCCTTCAGTAATGATTGCAAGTCATAAGCTCTTATTTCTCAGATCATTTTATGCTGTTTTTCTCATTGTTTATTAAGATGTATTGTATGTCCCAGCACATATCTCCTGCATTTCTGTATGCAGTGCAGAGCTGCAACTCAATGCATTCCTAGATAATTCACACCTATTGCTATACGATGCATTTCCTATGCAAGAAATATACTGTACTACAGGTGACAGTTATACTCCTAAAGAGCATATGGCCTAAAGTGAATCCTTCAATGATGATTGAAATCCATGCATATCTGTATGCAGTACAGAGCCAAAGCTCTTATTTCTCAGATCATTTTATGCTATTTTTTCACATTGTTTATGAAGATGTACTGTATTCCCTAGCACATTTTTTCTAAAGTTTCACCTAAATATGATTATTTTGTCTTTTCTACAGCAACGCCTGAAATTGTGCCTTCCGCAGGGTCTCACCAATATTACTTCCAGCAGGTTTAAATTCCTGTCACTGGATTGTACGCAGGTTTACCTCTCACTTTCTCTATCTAGGTGACTTTCCAAGACTTCACCACAACTTACCAAGGAGCCAAAGATGGCAACCATTTTAGTTAAGAAAGCACAACTGCGGTGCTTCTGCCTTCGGCTCAAAACATCCCTAAGCAGCGCAAATGTGCTGTACAGGTGCCACAACTGCAGTGTCCTTCGGACTATGCGACAAATTCTCACCACACTGCAAAGCAGCGCAAATGTGTTTTTTCCAGGTGCCGCAACTGCGGAACCTTTCAGGCCCTGCCACTAAATCTCCCACAACACCGCAATCATGTTTCCTGTTTCCTCTTATGTTTCCTCTTATTAAGACTTGAGGGGCAGATGTATACCCATCAAACCGCTATTCAGCAATGTTCTTTACTCTGCGCCACCCACCATTCGAATGCAGTGTGGGCCCTCCCGTTCGAACGCTATGCAGGCTTTCCCATCGATTTGCAGTGTGAGCTCTCCCGTTCGAACGCAGTGTGAACCTCAGCACATTGGTCGTAGGCTCTCCCGTTCGAATCGCAGTGTGGGCCCTCCCGTTCGACCGCAATGCAGGCTCTCCCATTCGAATCACAGGGTGGGCTCTCCCATTCGAATGCAGTGTGAGACTTCACATCATTCATTCTGTGGGCTCTCCCGTCCGAAACGCAGTATGAGCTCTCCTGTTCGAGTGTAGTGGTGGTGCAGTAATCTTAAGAGCCTTTTAGCTTTTCCCATTAACCGTGGCATTGGCATTTCCTTTGCTCATGGTCTAAATGAGCCCAACACACAATAAGATGTGCCTAAATGTGATAAACTATGTGTTTCCTATTTGATACTACAGCCACAGTGCCCCACAAGATAATGTGCTGCAGCACCCGCCCGCGCTCGATACTGCCGCAGCACTGCCCGCATACTCTCAATTATGCCACAGCATCTCCCCTTTCGCATTCTGATACTGCCGCAGCAGTGCCCTGCCATGACAAACGTAATAAAGTTGTATTCTTAACTAACCTTTCGCTTCCCTCAAAGTTGCATATAAACGTAATTGACACATTTTCCATAACTAACCTTCTGCTTCCTTTACAGATGTATATAAAGGTACATATTCCTAACTAATATTTGCTCCCCCTACAGGTAAGTACAAACTAACATTTGCTTCCCTTACAGGTGTTGATGATTCTAATGAAGACTTTTGTGCCCTACTTAATACCGCAGCAACAGTGCCCCACCATGACCAATATAATAAAGTTGTATTCTTAACTATATTTTTGCTTTCCTCAAAGCTGCATAGGAACATAATTGACATGTTTTCCATAACTAAACTTTTGCTTCCCTTAAAGACGTATATAAAGGTAATAAATGTACATATTACTAACTAACCATTTGCTCCCCCTACAGGTAAGTACAATCTAACCTTTGCTTCCATTACAGGTGTTAATAAATCTAATGAAGTCTTTTTTGCCCTACTCAATACCACAGCAACAGTGCCCCACCCATACCAATCATGTGTACACAGTTGTTAATATTTTCTCCACAGGCGCTTTCAATGTCTAAGTTCCATACTTTCATAGAAGTGCATCTACAGCAATGGAAACACAGCAGCGCTCCCACAGGAGTTCCTTCACTATGCCCCCAAATACTCAATCCACTGCCGCCGCAGTGCTTTAAACTCTGCTCTCACAGAAGGCCCACTTTACTCTACTGCCGCAGCAGCTTTTTTACTATGCTTCCGCCGAAGCCTTTTTTTTCTTCGCTTCTCAGCAGCTGCAGCTAGCATTACAGGAGATAGCGGTCACCACTTCCTCTTCTCAAAGCACCATATTTCCTATTATGGGTAGTCTATTGAGTGAGGCTACCCCCACAAACAAGCCCTGTTCCTCTCGTTCTCACTTTCCCAGTTTGACTGCTAGCTGGGCTTACCCGTTCGAATGCCATGAGCACTCTCTCTTTATAGAGCAGTCTCCCGTTCGAATCGCAGTGTGAGCCTTCTCCCCGTTCGATTGCTTGCTGGGCTTACCCATTCTAATGCCGTGAGCACTCTCTCTCTCTAGAGCAGTCTCCCATTCGAATCGCAGTGTGAGCCCTCCCTTTCGAACACAGCATGACCAACTAGTGCCCACTTTCCCTGTACGACTGCTTGCTGGGCTTACCCGTTCGAATGCCGTGAACGCACTCTCTTTATAGAGCAGTCTCCCTTTCGAATCACAGTGTGAGCCAACTCTCATTCTCACCTTCCCCGTTCGACTGCTTGTTGGGCTTACCCGTTCAAATGCCGTGAGCTAAACCTCTCTCTCTTAGAACAGTCTCCCATTTGAATCGCAGTGTGAGCCCTCCCTTTCGAACGCAGCATGAGCCAACTCTAATTTTCACCTTCCCTGTTCGCATACCATGAGTCCACCCACTTCTACGATGAGTGGTGGTCTCTCGTTCAAATCGCAGCATAGCCCTCTAAACCAACAATCGTACAAGAACGCACCTTGAAACAAATGCTTAAAGCACTCCCCCTGTACACATTTTTTTGGGGGAAAAACAAGCCAAGCATCTGCCAAGCCAATTTGCCATACAGAATTGTTGCTGGCTTGCTGTCCTAAATACTTCCTGCCATAGTCATCTTAATGTCTTTTTGGGAATGTCTTAATGTCTTTATACGGACAGCAAGCCAAATACATTTACTGCTTCAACACAAGATTACATTAACATACAAACTACTGAACAACTACATTTTTACAATGAGCACGGTAGGGCTGTCAACTGGGCTGAAAAACAAAATTAGTATTTTTACCTTAAATATTACCAAAATTCAAATTAAATTGGAATTTTAAAAGTCTTTTTTTTTAAGTCTTTAAAAGTCTTTATTTTTAAATGTATGTTGTTTCCTTAGTCCACAAGAGGGCGCAATGAATACATACAGTATTTAAACCATACAGCATCATGTTAAATATTGCTAAGAGCATCCCTGGCTGTTAAAAAAGAGCATTACATTTTAAACTAATTAGCATAAAATAAAAAATAAATATAAAATGTTTTAATTGGTTCATATTTTAAAATGTTAAGTAAAAAATAAAAAGTTGGTGTAAAACTGCTTCAATAGACAGTTCTATGTTGGCATGCATGTACTACCTCAGACTCAAGTTTAATAATAATGGCAATACCACAGTGTTTTTCATTCAATACACTCATATGTACGGTAGTAATATTACCAGATAGCAGTACTGTTCAGCTGAACTTGGCGGAGAATCGACTCAGACTATGAGCCCAGAGGCTGTTCAAAGAGTCAGAGCACAGAATGGAACAGAACGTGAAGATCTCGAGACACACATTTCCAAATTAAACTCCTTTCCTGACAAATAATTTAAAAATCAGATTGCTTTATCTGAGAAATGTTGATAAGAGAGCAAGACGCAACAGCAAAAGATCTCTACCTTAGGGGATGTTCACACCAAATGCTTTTGCAACTGTCCAGTTTACCATTTGTTTACTATTTAAATACGTGCTAGACGAACGTCTTTGATTGTTTCACCAGTTTTGTTGTGTATTCAATGTGTCGTTCAGGAGTGCTGTGTTTTTTAGATGCTGTGTCAAGTTAAAAATAAACTCTTTTTAATCTTTAACCTTTTAAAATGTGTCTTCAGACACCTGCTTTCTGTTAATTGTATTTGTGGTGCTGCATCTAGCCTTTTTAGCACAAGTTTGCGATTGGTCTGAAGTCAGCGTTAGTGCTTGGCACACATACAGAATTATTTTTCTTTTTTTTTCTTTTCTTAAATTTGACAAATATTTGAATTTTAGAATTTTAATTTGACAGCACTAGAGCGCGGTAGATCAACTGAAAAGGATGGGAGTCGGCATGTGAGCCGGAAGTGTCATAGAAGCACCACAAAATAACATGGGCTGCGTTTCCCAAAAGTATCGTAAACCTAAGTTGATCGTAGAAACTATTAGTGCCAGTGGTCTCTAGGATCAGCTTAAGCTTGCGATGCTTTTGGGAAACCTAGTCGTGGTTGTTTCAGCAACTGTGTTTTTCATCTCACATTTTCTTTTCTGACACTATCGGTTAGGTTTAGGTTTAGGGTAGGGAGGTAGTTTTTGTTGATTTAAAACTCAATAGAGCATCAGCCTTAAAAACCTCATCTGTTTTGGGGAACATTTAACTTGCTTTTAGCACCACAGAGTGGACATTTCATCTCGGAACAGGCAATATATTGTATGTAAGGATGAATTATCATTTCGCAAAAATGTCGCCACAGTCACGTTATTTTCATGAGCTCAAACTCTAGATTCTACTCACTAGTCCTTATTATATTGCAATGTTGCTGTCAAATTGCTGATGACCTGAAATGTTTTTTTGGCAACATAAATAAAATGAAGGATGTACTTTGAATAATTTAATGAAATAACTGAAAAGTTAAATTAAATAATTAAATCTGGCATTCATGAGACATTTTGCTGTTTGTTTTTTGGACTGCATGATTCATCCAGTTTTGGCACTGTGAAGGTCAAACTGAGCCAGAGCAGGTGCACAGCAGACTCAATTTCAAAAGCCCATTTGTAAATAGCACAAGATTTGCAGCTAAAGGGGCTTTTTATGGATTATGAGCTAAAATAAAATAAATTATCCAAAAAGCTAGGAAGGTGGCACAACCTGAACCTCTCTAGAGTTTTCAAACTGCTCCTGAGAACTGAAAATCATTACGACTTTTCAACAAAGAAAGTGAGAAATGGAAATATTTACAACTCACCCACAGCTTTTGTCTGACACAAAAGAAACTAACATTGTTTGTAATGATATGAGGGTGAGTAAACAAAGGCAGAATTTTCATTTTTGGGTGAACTATCCCTTAAACATGGAATTGTAGGAAAATTAAGCATTGCTTTAAAAACTACTATATTCATTATTAATCAGCCTTTATTAATTTACAGAGCATCCCAGTAAATACAACCATGCTGGGCTATTTTTACTGCCCTCACACACTGAGGGAGGAAGTTGGCCACTTCTGCGGGGGAGAGCAGAGGACCGGAAACCTGATTTGACAGTATCATTATGAGTCAGGAGGAGAGGAAGGTCTAACCATCACTTCTAACCTCCTGTTTTTCTTCTCCAAATAAAGATGAGTTCCTTGAATTTCACTAATTTTTACCTTGTATAATTAGCATGGTTGGGAAAGGGTAAACTGAACAGGATTTGTTGTATTATTATTTGTATTGTATATTTAGCTATTTTTAATGGTTTAAACCTAAATGAATAATTTACCTAAAAATTAAAATTCTGTAATTATTTACTTATACATTACCCATGTGCTGTTATTTGTTTGTAACATAAAAAGGTGACCATGTCCGTCAAGCTCTAATCCGTGTAGGGTGTAATCTGAATACAGCCTATTTAATTACTGTAATCTAATTACTTTTTGGTAGATTAGTTTAAAAATAGATTAACATTTTAAAGATGCACTACGTAAGATTTTTTGGTTACAAAATGAACAAATTAACATTATTGATTAAGTACATAAACAAGCAGTGTTCAAAACAATGTCCTTACATTACCCCGATTCATTTTGGTAAGCCTATAAAAATAATTTGTATTTTGAGCTGTCGGGTCGGATTTGGTCATACCTCTTTCCGTCATGACATCATGTCCGTAAACACAGGAAAGAAGTGCCGGCTGTCACGTGTTCCGGTTGAGGACACTTTTCAGTTCAGTCAGTCACAATCACACAGTTCAGGATGGCATCGCTGCAGTCTGGATGGATGTTTATCTGTTAATCGTTAGGCGAAGTTGTTTACCTGTTACAGTGCTTGGAATTGGATGCAGTATGTTGTTGGTAGGGTTGTCATGCTTTTATGAATTGAACATTACTCGTGTGTTTACCGATCACAATTTATTGTCGGGAAGTTACTGTGCATGTTTACTAATATGTATGACTTCTGAAATTGACTTCTTGTACATATAATTTCAATGTTTAATAAAGTATATTTTATCCCCATTATTGCTCGTTTTATGTTTTTAGTTTACAGTGTTATCAGGCCTACAGTTTCACTTGCTTTATCAACTGCTGTGTTTATTTTTTAGTCACAGTTTTAATTTTTTGACAAAAACTTCCTTTAAAAATAGTCAATATTTTGTCATGTTATATTCATTAATTTTAGTCAGTTTTACAAAAATGACATAACATTTTAGTCAAGAAAGTAATATTTTACTTGATGATGACATGCAAAATGGACAACAAAGTGTCAAACTGTAACAGACCAAACTTTAATCAATTATTCAAATATATATTTATATATATATAAGTATAAACATTTTCTAATGTAAACATGTATCAAACATACAGTATAAATGTACATAGGCCTATACTGTCCTTGTTGTGAAAAACCTGAGCTCCTGAAATAATAATGAATAGACTGAAGTATTAGCTTTTAGAAATTAGCCTACTGTACTCTGAATTCTTCATGCTTTAGAGACTTATTAATTTTCCATGCAAGGATATTACATTGTGTGTGGCATGTTTCTTATGGAAAAAGTGTATTCACAACGCAAGTTACGCAATGCAAATTACAATTATTCTGACTAGCACATCATTTAATTCAAGTTCACATGATCATTCATTTCATTGTGCAGATGTAAGTTGTTCCATAAATGGATATATTGATGAATCTCATGTATAAATAGGATGCGTCTGAATGAGGTATTTACCCCGTTTTAAAGCGGTTCATTTTGCCAGTGTTAGCGCATTCAACTCGCACAGTTAAAGTGGAGAAATGCCCAACACATTGGATTAACGGATTAAATCTTCTTCTATTTACAGATTATCAAGATGTTTCTTATTCTGTTTATACCTTGCCCTGTTAATATCTTGCAGTATAATTTTTATCATCAACAGTATGCTTTAATAAAATAATTTAATAATCTTCATGATGTGCCCTTTTTTTCTTGTTGTTATTGTTGACAAAATCAAAAAACCTTTCGTCAACAAAAGTTTTCATTGACAAGATTAATAATGTAAAAATAATGAAGTCTTAATTGAAACTTAAGTTTAATATAACGTTTGACCATTAGGTGGCGCTGTCCAATAATGCATATGGTGCCGTCATGAGGTTGTCATTATGACACACACAAAGTTTCATGTCAATACGCCAAAGTATTACCATGATACAGCTTTAGATAATTTTAGACATCTTGCCAACTACTTCGTTGGTGTGCTTTTCAAGAACCATTCAGTCAATAACAAAGCTTTTGATAACATTTTCTCGTGAGTGTCCCTAAGTGATACACAACAGATTCTGTGCAAATCGGATGTATGAGGAGTTCAAAAAAGTACGTTTTCTATTACATTAAAAATAGTGGACTGAAGTATGGCCGACCATGGCCACATTTTAAAAATACTCCCCCCCCCCCCCCCCCAAACAAAATGGCAACCAACAATGCACAATGTTTTTCACTGGGCAAACAAAGTGCATATAAATGCATATAGATATACAGTATCTGATCCTCCGCACCCTTAAATTATCTATTTAAAGCAGACTCTGTGATAGCTAAACTGTATGATAATTTAATATCATTATACAATCGTCAGAGAGAGAAGGAAAAATGTCAATAACTTGCATCCGTGCATGAAAATCATCTGTATATTGCTCCTCATCCTCATCTCCTCTTCATCTCTGACACCTAAGGGTGCTCTCACCCGCACCACGCAATGTGTAGTATCGCACCTGTTATGCTGCTGTTACCGTTATCACTTTTGCAAGTAAAGAGCTGTCCTCCCTTTGATTGGTGAATGTTCCTAAAGCGCAGCTTCCACGCGTCTCATTTTGTGCTACGCAATAACGCAAATCTCGTTATATTCAATTAATGCTTGTCATTGGCAGGACCATACACAGGGCCTCCGCTGTCTTCACTGATCCATCTCGACCAATGAGCAGTTTGTGAAAATGGAATATTACAAATGAATACCTGATGAACGAAGCAGTGATTGAGTAAAATAAATAGATCGTTCAACACAAAATTATTGCTTATAAAGTTACGCACAAATATAATGAAGTAACACTGACGAGCAGCACTCACAAACGGACAGCAACTCATGAAGCATTTAAAGCGCGTCCTCGCTTGTTTATGTTAAGTGCAGTTTTGGGAAAGGCACATCATAAAAAATAACGAACGTTTGTAAAATTGCTTGTAGAAAACGCTCTTAAAAACTAAGATCAAGATTTCGTTATTAGGGCCCAGATCAGTCCAGAGCCTTTTGCAATACAGTTTTGCAGGGAATCAAAATTCAAAACGCACCATATAACTAGCTTATCTAATCTTTCACAGCAGTCAGTTCAGTTCACCAAATCATACCCACATATCAGACTAACCAGAAATAAAGCTATGCAACTGCTATAACCTATAGTCCTTTTGTGAATTTTTGTGAACATGAATTCCATGCGTCCTGCCTTTAGAGTCTCCACAAATTCGTTGTAAAAGTCATTACGTTCACCACTTATCTATTGAAATCAAAAATTAGACACGGATGACAGCATCAGGATCTTTCCATTCTGAGTGAAAAGGTCTTTTATATCATATTTTTGGCGGCCTTTGGACAGCAATTCCCTTTTAGCTCTGAAATTAACGTTGTCTTTTTTCCCTCGTAACAAAGACGAACAGTTAATAGGCTACTGGTCATTTTATTTGAATATTCTTTTGTCTCCCTATCTGTTAAAATAGACTAAAATAAAATGAGATAAATAAACGTTAAAAATTAGGAAACTCAAAGACAAAGAGGATTGATTCTTTGTACATTTTAGGCTAAATATAATAAACAAATATAATTTACTTACACGACTTCAGCTGGTGTGAACTTCGCTAAAAAGTGATAAAGAGCTCAAGTTCAAACACTCAATGTTCTTGTTTTTAGGGGAAAGATACGTCATGGTTACTGGTGTAACCTCCGTTCCCTGATGGAGGGAACGAGACGTTGGTGTCGATGTAGTGACTCTAGGGGTCACTCTTGGGAGGCCGAGACACCTCTGGTCTTTGATAAAAGGCCAATGAAAATTGGCGAGTGGTATTTGCATGCCACTCCCCCGAACATACGGGTATAAAAGGAGCTGGTATGCAACCACTCATTCAGGTTTTACACTGAGGAGCCGATATAAGGTCCGGCCATTTCAGCGGGTAGTTCAGCGTTGTGGCAGGAGGGACCAACGTCTCGTTCCCTCCATCAGGGAACGGAGGTTACACCAGTAACCATGACGTTCCCTATCTGTCACTCACTCGACGTTGGTGTCGATGTAGTGACACGAGGGGTCCCTATACAAAACGCCACAAGACTGAACTGTGTTACGTGAACTGGCGGTGTGTGGTGGGCAGACTTGCTGTGTGCCTCATAGCCAGCACACCAGGTCGACACGTAACCTCCCCCAACACAGTTATGAGTGTCGAACGGCCCTTTTTGGGGACAAGTCGACTACCCAAAGATAGAGACAGGCTTAACTCAGTCGTGGCCTCTTTTCCCCTTCTCTTTTTCCACTCCCTAAAAAAGAAGGGGGATTATCCGACTGGGCCGCCAGGTCTAGTCGGGGGGTGTCCCTCCCAAGGGGAGGACACCGCGGAGACCACACCTCGCCCCAAGAGATGGGGGGATATTTAAGTGGAAGAATACGTCACATGGTCTTTCCAACCATGTGGAGAGCCTTCAAGGTAGATCCTGCCCAATGGGGGAGGAGTTGCTACAACATGGAGACTGGGGCAGAGGGGCTCTGCCCAAGGAAGACACAGTTTGCCAGCAGGGAAATGAATTAGCGGAAGATATAGATCGCATGGGGTTAGCCTTACAGGGAACCGCCACATGCGGAGCACCTACCCCAGAACCGGGCTATTAGTTAGCACGTGTACTGGGCCGGCAGTGAGTCTCTCCGAAAACTAGACTGCCACAGGGCTCGGAGGAAGTCAACCAGGGAACAAATTTTGTGGGACACTACTGGGAATTAACAGCACACGTCTTCAGCTCAAAAGGAGGTGGAAGGCGCTATGTGCAAGCGATACACCCGGCCGGCTACCCCGGGCTTATCTGCATGTTGCGTGCCACTACCTGGGATGAAACCGGTTCCACCCGGAGGTTGTAGAACCTTGCAGAGGTGTTGGGTGTTGCCCAGCCCGCTGCTCTGCAAATGTCTGTTAGAGAGGCACCCCTGGCCAAGGCCCAAGAAGCCGCTACACCACGGGTGGTCGTATGGGCTCGTAGCCCTACCGGGGGTGGCATGTTTTGGGAGAGATATGCCATAGTTATGGCGTCAACGAGCCAGTGGGCGATCCTCTGCTTGGAGACAGCGCTTCCTTTCCGCTGTGCACCAAAAGCAGACAAAGAGCTGCTCAGAGATTCTAAAGCTCTGCGTGCGATCCAAATAGATGCGTAAAGCATGCACCGGACACGGCGATGACAGGGCTGGGTCTGCCTCCTCCTGTGGCAGCACTTGCAGGTTCACCACCTAGTCCCTAAAGGAGTGGTGGGAACCTTGGGCACATAGCCCGGTCAGGATCTCAGGATCACGTGAGAGTAACCTGGACCGAACTCCAGGCACGTTTTGCTGACAGAGAAAGCTTGCAGGTCACCTACCCTCTTGATGGAAGTGAGCGCAGTGAGGAGGGCAGTCTTCAAGGAGAGTGCCTTAAGCTCGGCTGACTGCAAAGGCTCAAAGGGGGCTCTCTGTAGACCCTGAAGAACTACAGAGGTCCGATGAGGGAATGAGGCGTGGCCTGGAGGAATTCAGCCTCCTGGCGCCTCTTAGGAACCTGATGATCAGATCATGCTTCCCTAAGGACTTACCGTCGACTGCGTTGTGGTGTGCTGCTATGGCAGCAATGTACACCTTCAAAGTGGAAGGGGACAGCCTCCCTTCCAACCTCTCTTGCAGGAAGGAAAGCACTGATCTGACTGTGCATCTCTGGGGGTCTTCCTGACGGGAAGAACACCACTTAGCGAACAGACGCCACTTAAAGGCATACAGGCGCCTCGTAGAGGGAGCCCTAGCCTGAGTGAACATGTCTACCATCACAGGTGGGAGACAGCTTAGGTCTTCCGCGTCCAGTCCAGGGGCCAGACATGGAGATTCCAGAGGTCTGAGTGCGGGTGCCGGATGGTGCCCCTTCCCTGAGAAAGAAGGTCCTTCCTCAGGGGAATTTGCCCCGGGGGGGCTGTTGCGAGGAGCGTGAGGTCCGAGCACCACGTCTGGGCGGGCCAGTAGGGTGCTTACCAGGATGACCTTCTCCTCGTCCTCCCTGACCTTGCACAGGGTCTGTGCAAGCAGGCTCACTGGGGGAAAACGCATATTTGCGAATGCCAGGGGACCAGCTGTGTGCCAGCGCGACTATGCCGAAGAAGGCCTTGGTCAGGGCGTACCAGAGCGGGCAGTGGGGAGGATTCTTGGGAGGTGAACAGGTGTACCTGTGCCTGTCGAATCGACTCCAAATCAGCTGGACCACCTGAAGGTGGAGTCTCCACTCTCCCTTGAGGGTAACCTGTTGTGACGGCACGTCTGCCGTAGTGTTGAGGTTGCGCGGGATGTGAGTAGCTTGCAGCGACTTGAGGTGCTGCTGACTCCAGAGGAGGAGATGGCAGGTGAGTTGTGACATACAACGAGAGCGCAACCCACCTTGGCGGTTGACATATGCTACCGTTGTCATGTTGTCTGTCTGAACTAACATGTGCTTGCCCTGGATCAACGGCCAAAACCTCCGCAGGGTGAGCAGAATTGCCAGTAACTCGAGGCAGTTGATGTGCCAATGCAGTTGCGGACCCGTCCAGAGGCCGGCGGCTGCGTGCCCGTTGCAAACAGCGCCCCAGCCCGTTTGAGGCGTCTGTCGTGACCACGACGCGCCTGGGGACCAGTTCTAGGGGAAAACCTGCTCGTAGAAATGAGAGGTCGGTCCAAGGGCTGAAAAGACGGTGACAGACCGAAGTAATGGCCACGCGGTGTGTCCCGTGGCACAATGCCTGTCTCAGGACTCTAGTCTGGAGCCAGTGCTGAAGCGGCCTCATATGCATCAACCCGAGCGGGGTAGCCACCGCCGAGGATGCCATATGCCCCAGGATCCTCTGAAAAAGTTTCAGTGGAATCGCTGTTTTCTGTTTGAATGCCTTCAAACAGGCCAGCACTGACTGGGCACGCTTGTTCGTAAGGCGTGACGTCAAGGAGACTGAGTCCAACTCCAAACCGAGAAAAGAGATGCTCTGAACTGGGAGGAGCTTGCTCTTTTCCCAGTTGACCCGAAGCCCTAGTCAGCTGAGGTGTGAGAGCACCAGGTCCCTGTGTGCGCATAACACGTCTCGAGAGTGAGCTAGGATTAGCCAGTCGTCGAGATAGTTGAGAATGCGAATGCCCACCTCCCTTAACGGGGCAAGGGCAGCCTCTGCGATCTTCGTAAAGATGCGAGAAGACAGGGACAGGCCGAAAGGGAGGACTTTGTACTGATACGCCTGACCCTCGAACGCGAACCGCAGGAAGGGTCTGTGTCGAAAAGGATCAAGACGTGAAAAGTACGCATCCTTCAGGTCTACCGCCGCGAACCAATCTTGATGCCGGATGCTCACTAGAATGTGTCTTTGCGTTAGCATCTTGAACGGGAGTCTGTGTAAAGCCCGGTTCAGTACTCGCAGGTCCAAGATTGGTGGATTTGTGCCACAGCTGGGTGCTCAGGGGCGGGAGACCGCCGCTGGAGCGCCAACCTGCCAAATTGAGTGGTGGACAGTGGTCGTAATGCCAGCCGTACACACCGGATACGTGACCCAGGGAACAAGGAAACAACTCTTGCTGAGCTCTTGAGTACTGCAGCCACTTGGGCATGCAGCGCAATTAAATGCAAAAGGTAACAAAAAGATGAAGATCTGCTTACCAGCTCCAGAGCAGCGGGTTTCGTTGTCCCTGGGTCGCCCGTCTCAAGGGTGCTTTGAAGCCTTTCACGGGTTCTGGGCGGCTGTGAGACGGGTGGCATCTGCTTCCTGCGGTGGGCTCCACGCCGGGGCCGGGCTGCGGCGGAGCCGGTGCAGTCACCGCAGGGGGATGCCCTTGGCGATGAGTAGACGGGCTGCGGGATCTTGAGCTGTGCCAGGGCAGGATATGCCGGCTAGCATCCATCTACTGCTCTACCATCGAGAACTGCTGGGCAAAGTCCTCGACGGTGTCGCCGAATAGGCCCGCCTGGGAAATGGGGGCAGCAAGGAATCGTGTCTTGTCGGCCTCACCTATCTCGACCAGGTTAAGCCAAAGGTGGCGTTCCTGGACCACTAGTGTGGCCATCGTCCGCCCAAGAGACTGCGCCGTGACCTCCGTCGCTCGGAGGGCGAGGTCGGTCGCCGAGCGCAGTTCCTGCATCAATCCCGGGGCGGAACTACCCTCGTGCAGTTCCTTTAGCAAACTTGGCGGACTTGCAGGAGAGCCATGGCATGCAGGGCGGAGGAGGCTTGTCCAGCGGCACCGTAGGCCTTGGTCGTCAGAGACAACGTAAACCTACAGGCCTTGGACGGGGGCTTTGGGCACCCACACCAGGTGGTGGCGCTCTGCGGGCATAGGTGCACCGTGAGCGCCTTTATCCACCGGGGGATTGCCAAATAACCCTTGGCCGCCCCACCATCGAGGGTAGTGAGGGCGGGGAAGCTGAAAAGATCGGGACCGGGCAGTAAAAAGTGCCTCCCGTGACCTTGTCAGCTCTTCATGCACTTCCGGGAAGAAAGGAACGGGGGCGGGGCGTGGCTTTGAGCGGCACCGCGAGCCCAGGAACCAATCACCGAGCCACGAGGGTTCAGGGAAGAGCGGTGAATCCACTCTAACCGACGCTCGCAGCTGCCCGGGAAAGCATGTCGTCATCTCCGCGTTAGCCTGTGACTGGGCGATCGACCCCGAAGGGAGGAGCCCAGCTGAGGCTTCCGACTGGACGAGCCCGCTCTCCGATGCTGCACTTGAGAGCTCATCACTTTCGCGGGCTCCGAATAAGAGGTCGAACTCGCCATGAGACGAGCCGGCGGACTCACCCAGAAGCCCGATCGGGGCAGACGAGCGTGCTGGGGAATGGGAGGTCCACGGGGGGATACCGGCGGAGGCGGTCCCATTGGGGTCCCCAAATCGCCCCCAGTGCTAGCCGCGCTGGCCTCAAACCCGTGGGTAAAAGGACCGAGGCTGGAGCCTCTGGGGTGGCTCGCTTTCTTACGAAGGCGAGCCGCGACCGCAATGTTGCCATGGACATATTCTCGCAATGAGAACATGACCATCCACGAATGCTGTCTCCACGTGAGCAGTGCCCAGACACGAAAGACAGTGATCGTGACCGTTAGAAGGCGAGAGATAACGAGCACAACCAGGAATAACACACAATCGGAAAAGCATCTTTAAAAAGAAGCTTCTTTAAAAAGACGTTCCGTGTGTGCGCTCTTTTAGAGAAATATATACTCTTTTAGAGGGGAAAAATGCTCTTTCAGAAAATATACTCTCTAGTTTTTCTGCCGAAGCGCCCAGGGGCGTTCTCTGCAGTGCACCAGTGCAGAGGAGGGAGAAGCCGCTGAAATGCGCCGTCAGATCCAGCAGAGGTGAATGAACAGTAGTATTCAGCTCAATGAGCATGACCGTTCGGCTCCGAAGAGAAAATCTGAATGAGTGGTTGCATACCAGCTCCTTTTATACCCATATGTTCGGGGGAGTGGCATGCAAATACCACTCGCCAATTTTCATTGGCCTTTTATCAAAGACCAGAGGTGTCTCGGGCTCCCAAGAGTGACCCCTAGTGTCACTACATCGACACCAACGTCGAGTGAGTGACAGATAGGGAACTGCATGTCAGTGTATGAAGACTGCATGAGCATGGGGCACATCTTATTTTATGGTTTGACTATCTCTTTTTGTTAGCCACAATTTGGTTATGATTTATGACCTAGAGGTCCCAGTAAGACTCAGCAGTGGGAGACTCAACAAAGTTAAGCATTAGCTTATATACATTACATTGCATGAACTCATTCCATAATATTTCCATAATAAGTTTTAAGTAGTCATAAGAGTTTCATGCAAAAGTTTTGGGCATGTGTAAAATAATTAAAATTAAGGAATTCAAGACAAAACGTCATGGTTACTGGTGTAACCTCCGTTCCCTGATGGAGGGAACGAGACGTTGGTGTCGATGTAGTGACACTAGGGGTCACTCTTGGGAGCCCGAGACACCTCTGGTCTTTGATAAAAGGCCAATGAAAATTGGCGAGTGGTATTTGCATGCCACTCCCCCGAACATACGGGTATAAAAGGAGCTGGTATGCAACCACTCATTCAGGTTTTACGCTGAGGAGCCGATATAAGGTCCGGCCATTTCAGCGGGTAGTTCAGCGTTGTGGCAGGAGGGACCAACGTCTCGTTCCCTCCATCAGGGAACGGAGGTTACACTAGTAACCATGACGTTCCCTATCTGTCACTCACTCGACGTTGGTGTCGATGTAGTGACACTAGGGGTCCCTATACAAAACGCCACAAGGCTGAACTGTGTTACGTGAACTGGCGGTGTGTGGTGGGCAGACTTGCTGTGTGCCTCATAGCCAGCACACCAGGTCGACACGTAACCTCCCCCAACACAGTTATGAGTGTCGAACGGCCCTTTTTGGGGACAAGTCGACTACCCAGAGACAGAGACAGGCTTAACCCAGTCATGGCCTCTTTCCCCTTCTCTTTTTCCACTCCCTAAAAAAGAAGGGGGATTATCCGACTGGGCCGCCAGGTCTAGTCGGGGGTGTCCCTCCCAAGGGGAGGACACCGCGGAGACCACACCTCGCCCCAAGAGAGGGGGGATATTTAAGTGGAAGAATACATCACATGGTCTTTCCAACCATGTGGAGAGCCTTCAAGGTAGATCCTACCCAATGGGGGAGGAGTTACTACAACATGGAGACTGAGGGGCTCTGCCCAAGGAAGACGCAGTTTGCCAGTAGGGAAACGAACTAGCGGAAGATATAGATCGCATGGGGTTAGCCTTACAGGGAACCGCCACATGCGGAGCACCTACCCCAGAACCGGGCTCTTAGTTAGCGCGTGTACTGGGCCGGCAGCGAGTCTCTCCGAAAACTCGACTGCCACAGGGCTCGGAGGAAGTCAACCAGGGAACAACCTTTGTGAACACTACTGGGAATTAACAGCGCACGTCTTCAGCTCAAAAGGAGGTGGAAGGCGCTATGTGCAAGCGATACACCCGGCCGGCTATCCCGGGCTTATCCGCTTGTGTTGCGTGCCACTACCTGGGACGAAACCGGTTCCACCCGGAGGTTGTAAAACCTTGCAAAGGTGTTGGGTGTTGCCCAGCCCGCTGCTCTGCAATGTCTGTTAGAGAGGCACCTCTGGCCAGGGCCCAAGAAGCCGCTACACCACGAGTAGAATGGGCTCGTAGCCCTACCGGGGGCGGCATGTTTTGGGCGAGACATGCCATAGTTATGGCGTCAATGAGCCAGTGGGCGATCCTCTGCTTGGAGACAGCACTTCCTTTCCGCTGTGCACCGAAGCAGACAAAGAGCTGCTCAGAGAGTCTAAAGCTCTGCGTGCGATCCAAATAGATGCGCAAAGCGCGCACCGGACACAGCAACGCCAGGGCTGGGTCTGCCTCCTCCTGGGGCAGCGCTTGCAGGTTCACCACCTGGTCTCTAAAAGGAGTGGTGGGAACCTTGGGCACATAGCCCGGTCGGGGGTCTCAGGATCACGTGAGAATAGCCCGGACCGAACTCCAGGCACATTTCGCTGACAGAGAACGCTTGCAGGTCACCTACCCTCTTGATGGAAGTGAGCGCAGTCAGGAGGGCAGTCTTCAAGGAGAGTGCCTTAAGCCCGGCTGACTGCAAAACTCAAAGGGGGCTCTCTGTAGACCCTGAAAAACTACAGAGGTCCGATGAGGGAACAAGGCGTGGCCTGGAGGGATTCAGCCTCCTGGCGCCTCTTAGGAACCTGATGATCAGATCATGCTTCCCTAAGGACTCACCGTCGACTGCGTCATGGCGTGCTGCTATGGCAGCAACGTACACCTTCAAGGTGGAAGGGGACAGCCTCCCTTCCAACCTCTCTTGCAGGAAGGAAAGCACTGATCTGACTGCGCACCTCTGGGGGTCTTCCTGATGGGAAGAACACCACTTAGCGAACAGACACCACTTAAAGGCATACAGGCGCCTCGTAGAGGGAGCCCTAGCCTGAGTGAATGTGTCTACCACCGCAGGTGGGAGACGGCTTAGGTCTTCCGCGTCCCGTCCAGGGGCCAGACATGGAGATTCCAGAGGTCTGGGCGCGGGTGCCGAATGGTGCCCCTTCCCTGAGAAAGAAGGGCCTTTCTCAGGGGAATTTGCCCGGGGGAGCTGTCACGAGGAGCGTGAGGTCCGAGCACCACGTCTGGGCGGGCCAGTAGGGTGCTTACCAGGACGACCTTCTCCTCGTCCTCCCTGACCTTGCACAGGGTCTGTGCGAGCAGGCTCACTGGGGAAAACGCATATTTGCGAATGCCAGGGGACCAGCTGTGCCAGCGCGTCTATGCTGAGGAAGGCCTCGGTGAGGGCGTACCAGAGCGGGCAGTGGGAGAATTCTTGGGAGGCGAACAGGTGCACCTGTGCCTGACTGAATCGACTCCAAATCAGCTGGACCACCTGAAGGTGGAGTCTCCACTCTCCCCTGCGGGGAACCTGCCGTGACAGCGCGTCCGCTGTAACGTTGAGGTTGCCCGGGATATGAGTGGCTCGCAGCGACTTGAGGTGCTGCTGACTCCGGAGGAGGAGACGGCGGGCGAGTTGTGACATACAGCGGGAGCGCAGACCGCCTTGGCGGTTGACATATGCTACCGCTGCCGTGCTGTCTGTCCGAACTAGCACGTGCTTGCCCTGGATCAACGGCCGGAACCTCCGCAGGGCGAGCAGAATTGCCAGTAACTCGAGGCAGTTGATGTGCCAACGCAGCCGCGGACCCGTCCAGAGGCCGGTGGATGCGTGCCCGTTGCAAACAGCGCCCCAGCCCGTCTTGGAGGCGTCTGTCGTGACCACGATGCGCCTGGAGACCAGTTCTAGAGGAACACCTGCTCGTAGAAACGAGAGGTCGGTCCAAGGGCTGAAAAGACGGTGACAGACCGGTGTAATGGCCACGCGGTGTGTCCCGTGGCGCCATGCCCGTCTCGGGACTCGAGTCTGGAGCCAGTGCTGAAGCGGCCTCATATGCATCAACCCGAGCGGGGTGGCCACCGCCGAGGATGCCATATGCCCCAGGAGCCTCTGAAAATGTTTCAGTGGAACCGCTGTTTTCTGTTTGAATGCCTTCAAACAGGCCAGCACCGACTGGGCGCGCTCGTTCATAAGGTGCGCCGTCAAGGAGACTGAGTCCAACTCCAAACCGAGAAAAGAGATGCTCTGAACCGGGAGGAGCTTGCTCTTTTCCCAGCTGACCCGAAGCCCTAGTCGGCTGAGGTGTGAGAGCACCAGGTCCCTGTGTGCGCATAACCCGTCTCGAGAGTGAGCTAGGATTAGCCAGTCGTCGAGATAGTTGAGAATGCGAATGCCCACCTCCCTTAACGGGGCAAGGGCAGCCTCTGCGATCTTCGTAAAGACGCGAGGAGACAGGGACAGGCCGAAAGGGAGGACTTGTACCGATACGCCTGACCCTCAAACGCAAACCGCAGGAAGGGTCTGTGTCGAGGAAGGATCGAGACGTGAAAGTACGCATCCTTCGGGTCTACCGCCGCGAACCAATCTTGATGCCGGACGCTCGCTAGAATGCGTCTTTGCGTCAGCATCTTGAACGGGAGTCTGTGTAAGGCCCGGTTCAGTACTCGCAGGTCCAAGATTGGCCGCAACCCACCGCATCAATCCCGGGGCGGAACTACCCTCGTGCAGTTCCTTTAGCGCCTTGGCAGACTTGCAGGAGAGCCATGGCGTGCAGGGCGGAGGCGGCTTGTCCAGCAGCGCCGTAGGCTTCGACCGTCAGAGATGACGTAAACCTACAGGCCTTGGACGGGGCTTTGGGCACCCACGCCAGGTGGCGGCGCTCTGCGGGCATAGGTGCACCGCGAGCGCCTTTATCCACCGGGGGATTGCCGAATAACCCTTGGCCGCCCCACCATCGAGGGTAGTGAGAGCGGGGAAGCTGAAAAGATCGGGACCGGGCAGTAAAAGGTGCCTCCCGCGATCTTGTCAGCTCTTCATGCACTTCCGGGAAGAAAGGAACGGGGCGGGGCGTGGCTTTGAGTGGCACCGCGAGCCCAGGAACCAATCACAGAGCCGCGAGGGTTCAGGGAAGAGCGGTGAAATCCACTCTAACCGACGCTCGCGGCTGTCCGGGAAAGCATGTCGTCATCTCCGCGTCAGCCTGTGACTGGGCGATCGACCCCGAAGGGAGGAGCCCAGCCGAGGCTTCCGACTAGACGAGCCCGCTCTCCGATGCTGCGCTCGAGAGCTCATCACTTTCGCGGGCTCCGAATAAGAGGTCGAACTCGCCGTGAGACGAGCCGGCGGACTCACCCGGAAGCCCGATCGGGGCAGACGAGCGTGCTGGGGGATGGGAGTTCCGCGGGGGGATACCCGGCGGAGGCGGTCCCATTGGGGTCCCCAAATCGCCCCCAGTGCTAGCCGCGCTGGCCTCAAACCCGTGGGTAAAAGGACCGAGGCTGGAGCCTCTGGGGTGGCTCGCTTTCTTACGAAGGCGAGCCGCGATCGCAACGTTGCCATGGACATATTCTCGCAATGAAAACATGACCATCCACGAATGCTGTCTCCGCGTGAGCAGTGCCCAGACACGAAAGACAGTGATCGTGACCGTTAGAAGGCGAGAGATAACGAGCACAACCAGGAATAACACACAATCGGAAAAGCATCTTTAAAAAGACGCGTCTTTAAAAAGACGTTCCGTGTGTGCGCTCTTTTAGAGAAATATATACTCTTTTAGAGGGGAAAAATGCTCTTTCAGAAAATATACTCTCTAGTTTTTCTGCCGAAGCGCCCAGGGGCGTTCTCTGCAGTGCACCAGTGCAGAGGAGGGAGAAGCCGCTGAAATGCGCCGTCAGATCCAGCAGGTGAATGAACAGTAGTATTCAGCTCAATGAGCATGACCGTTCGGCTCCGAAGAGAAAATCTGAATGAGTGGTTGCATACCAGCTCCTTTTATACCCGTATGTTCGGGGGAGTGGCATGCAAATACCACTCGCCAATTTTCATTGGCCTTTTATCAAAGACCAGAGGTGTCTCGGGCTCCCAAGAGTGACCCCTAGTGTCACTACATCGACACCAACGTCGAGTGAGTGACAGATAGGGAACTAGAAGCCTCATAACTTTCTATAAACTTTGGATTATTTTGCTTGATTTTAATGAGTTTATTTATTTATTTATTTATTTTATTTTATTTTGCATGATTTTCCAACATGTTATATCAAAGAAAAGGAAAAAAAAATATATCAAAGCATGCTTCATCATGAATCAGAAATTACAGAAAAGTGTTTTCAGGGCACTGTAAGGTTTACTCTCATAATTCTGTCAAGAAGATAACAAAATGAACCAATATCACCATCAAAACATCACACACTGCCAAACTGCAATTTTCTTGCACTAAGAAAACACTCTCTGACACATGACTACAGTGGTTAACAAGGCAGGAAGTCAGCATGTTCATATGCAGGAGAATAATAAGAAATGATATAAAAATAAAAAAAAAATATAAAATGCAACAATGTCACACTGCTTAGGAAACAAAAGGAGGAGAACTGAGACAAAGGCGAGAGAGAATGTGTGAGAGATTGTTAAAGAGACAGAAATACAGTTGTAGATCCAGATTAAACATGTATTGCTTTATTCTTAAGACTCTGATGAAGTGAGTCCATACTGGGAGAAATGAAAAAAGAATTTCAGTGCTTTTGAAAAAGACCAACGGGCAAGCTGGTTGTGCTATAAGAAGGTACTTTGACTACAAGTGCATAACAGTGTAAACCTGGACACAAGAGTGTAGAGAACAAAGAAATGTATTAAAGGAACATTCGTGTGAGTGAAGAGGAGTTGTCTGGAGTTTTGAAGCCATGACCAATAGGACATTGACAGTGGTCATCCTCCTGAGCATCTTTGTGGCAACAAGTCATACCAGAGGTTAGTTCAAATAGATTTCAATTTGAAAATGTCTGTAGCTGTAAATTTATGGAACATTTCACCCTAACCTTATGGGATGTAAACACTAACTTCAGCAGTTTTCCATTTTATGTATAGGCCTATGCAGGTACTGTATGTGCATTGTGGTCAAAATCTCATCCTTTATTTTCTATCACAAACTATAAGTCAAAAGTTTGCAAGCACCTTTTCATTCTTTATTATTACTATTTTCCATATTTTAGAATAAAAGTAAAGTCATCAAAACTGTGTAATAACACTAACTGATGTATGGGAGTTCTGTAGTGGTTAAACAAATCAAACTGTCTTTCATTTTAGCTTCTTCAAAGTAGACACTCTTTGTCTAGATTACAGCTCTGTACAGTCTGGGCATTCTCTTAACCAACTCCAGGAGGTTAATAGCTATTAATAGCTATTTTTTGCAATGTCTGTTTAGGGCATGGAAAATAATTTGATGCAAATCCAAAATCTCAACACCTGTTGAAGACAAATCAACCCAGGTAAGTTTTATTTATTTATTTATTTATTTATTTATTATGTTTACTACAGCAAGATTGACTTGGCTGGGCAGTATTTAAAATGATGTTTTGTTTACACTATCAGTCAAAAAGTTTCTCATGATCTTAAACGCCTTATAAACTAAAGGCATATCCTTCAGTCCTTCCTATTAGTTTTTCAGACAAATATGAATATATGAATTTCTTTACAAAACTAAAATTTTAATTTAAAGTATATGGAAGCAATCATCTGTGCCTAGCACTTAAACAGCAGAGTAAGCAGCTAAGCAAACATTGCCAAATAATCTAATGAGACCAAAATCATAATTTGTTTTGTAGATATAACCATTTTTATAGCTTTTGTCCGCAGTGCTTGGCTCATAATTATGGGGTCAATTACTCCAACTGCATGTAAGGAATTATAATTGGACATCACTCATTATGATTTTAATAAAAGCAGTTTAAAAAAAACATTTGACCAATACTTATATGGTGCCATCAGGGTGAAGACAGTGACACAGACAAAGTTTCATGGCAATATGCCAAAACCTTGCAGAGATATAGCTTCAGATCCTTTTTTGCGTCTTGCCATCTAATTAGTTGGTGTGCTATTCGAGAACCTTTTGGTCTATCAAAAAGCTTTTGATACATTTCTGTTGAGAGTGTCCTTAGATGATACACGATAAATTTTGTGCAAATTGGATGTACAGCCTAGGAGAGGTTTGAAAAAGTAGGTTTTTAATTACATTCAAAATGGCGGACAGGAAGTATGGCGATTTGGGAATCATCGTACTCGGCAAAACCCAAGGAGGCTACTCCTGAATCACTTGTTGCATATGTGTACTAAATTTGATTAAAACTGGATTTATCATTTAGGAGTTATAGGCTTTCGGGTAAACTAGGCCACGGACACATTTTTAAATGACCCTGTTAAAGCCACACCAAATAAAAAGCTAGAGCTATTTTTTGTTTGTCATTGTTATAGTGCCACCAAGTGGCCGAGGTGTGCAATTTTTTCATGTGTCATCAGTTTGATCCCGTACATAAGTGTACTACATTTGGTGAAGATATCTCATTCCGTTTAAGAGTTATAACCATTTGGGGGCCTGGGTAGCTCAGCGAGTATTGACGCTGACTACCACACCTGGAGTCGCGAGTTCGAATCCAGGGCGTGCTGAGTGACTCCAGGGGTTCTCGCTCTCAATGGGGCGCATGGGAAGTTGTGCATGGATCGCGGAGAGTAGCATGAGCCTCCACGTGCTGTGAGTCTCCGTGGTGTCATGCACAATGAGCCACGTGATAAGATGCGTGGATTGACGGTCTCAGAAGTGGAGGCAACCGAGACTTGTCCTCCACCACCCGGATTGAAGTAACCGCGCCACCATGAGGACCTACTAAGTCGTGGGAATTGGGCATTCCAAATTGGGAGAAAAGGGGATAAAAAAGAATTATAACCATTTAAGTAAATGTGGCCATGCCCACTTCTTATGTTTTGGCATGACTAGGGACTCCAGATAATCTTTCTGCACTGGTTTGGTTCCGATCAGGCGAAAAGCCTAGGACAATTTCGAAAAAGTAGGTTTTGCAAAAAATTAAATACGGCAGAAAATGTTTTATGTCATAAATGGAGATAAACATTTTGTTTGGCTTGAGCCAAAGATTACAATGAGATAAGGCACTTGAGTCTGTGACATAAACTTCAGAAGTTAAACCATAAATGTGTAATTTTTGTTTACTGTAGGACCCTGCACCACCCACTGTATGAGATGTAGAATCAGGTGTTGACTCAGCCTGATCCCCAATGGTGTAGTAGTGTCTGAAGAGGTGGGCATACTGTGAATTTATGTGAATTTTATACAGTACACTATTAAGAACCATGGTATGTTAACTTGATGTTATGTTTTCAAATTAATAGGTCTCATTAATGTTGCTTTCTATGAAAATTGATAATACTTTATAATAACTCTAATTAATAAACACATACATAATACGCAATAAACTGTTAAGCATTGTATAGCTTATATGAGTATAGTAATGTTCACATTAACAACACTATCTTGTATGACCATATACTTTATAGACTACATAAGAATTAATCTTTTTTTATTATTATTTATTATTATTTGTGTACTATTATGTGCTTTTCTATGTATAGTGAAATTGTTTTCCTACTAAGGAATATAAATTTATCATGATAAATAGGCACCACCGATAGCAGTAAAAGACAGTATTAGACAACAGTATTAGACGCTGGAAATGTCCTGCCCCTTAGTGAAACGGAAATATCCATTTGAGTCTGAAATGAACGTTCTGATTGATCTGCTCGTGCCATCAGTTGCGCTCCCGCCTACCACTGCTCTGTGAGTATTTAGAGAGAATCTCTGTACCCTTAAAAAAAAAAATATATATATATATATATATATATATATATATATATATATATATATATATATATATATATATATATATATATATATATATATATATATATATATATATATATATATATATATATATATATATATATATATAATGTATATATATACACACACACAATTCACTCAATGGTGCTGCTGCATCGTGTTAGTAGATTGAAAAAGTTCAGGGTCAAAAGCCTACTTTTTGTTCTGCCGGCCATATGTATCATCACTTATTTTAAGTGGGCAAACACAAAATCACAAGAAAGATAGATGGGCATATGGCATATGCCTGCGTATGCCCTAGACTACACTACTGCTGATACCTAACATTATCAGTGTCAGACGTATTCATTTTGTGTATGAAAATACTATTCAGGAACTTGTATTGCAAATTATACAATGTACTTAATTAATTTGATTCATATTATTAGTTTTCACAGAATTATCAGTACGAGCAACCATCTGTAACAAACTGTCTTAGGCTTATACATACTCTCAATAGTTACTGTAAGGATTCTGGAATAGTGCAGTCAGATTAAACAAACATATACAATATATTATCAAACTGAAACATTTCAAGGCCAAACACAAAAACTTTTACTTAACAAACAGTCCCTATATGGCCTAGTGAGTCCAATAGTCCAAATGAAAATGCTGTCCTTCACAAAAAGGATAAAATAAATAAATTAATAAAACCAAAATACTCACAAGGTCCACACACAAAAAAAATAAATAATAATAATTATAAAATTTATAAAATAAATCCAACAAAGAGAACTTAAAGAAATCGAGTTTCGAGAAACTAGAAATATGAGGTTCCTACTCGGAAGTTGCACATGAATGCCCCCTCAAGTGGTAATTACGACTTATTGTTGTTGTGGTAAATACTAGTTTGTGTGTATAGACCTAATGTGGTAGTCACAATGTGATAAATGAAGAAGAAGAAGAAGAAGAAGAAGAAGAAGAAGAAGAGGAATATATTTTGGATTATTGAACCACTTTATTTGAGAGAAAAAAAAATGCTATGTTATAATTTAAATTACTGTATTTTTATTTAATAAAAAATTATTTTGAATAGTTATATTTTCATTTATTTTCAGTTGTTAAAGTGTTATTAAAATGTATAAAAGTTATTAAAGTTTTTTATTGTTGTGTATTCATTTGATATGATTTTTAATGATTCAATTGAATAAAACAGAAAACAGGAGTATTAAATCAAGAAAACTGAATTTGAGTAAAAAGTAAAACAGATTTCATGGGGCCCGACTGTTGTTACATATTTTTTTATTTTTTCCATGTAATTTTTACGCATTACTTAGTTGGAGCAAAAACACAAAGTCAAACAAGATTTACAAGGATTTCTTATCTTGTGCCTCCCTCTAGTGGACAAAATCAGTAGTACATCCATCATCTGTCATTCACAGTTGAACTAACTTGCTGATCATTTTGATTTCCTGTTGACAAACTGATATCGATTATATTTGAGTCATCAGACTATCCTTATTATTATGAGAGGAAGAGTATATTTTGGATATTGAATCACTTTATTTGAGAAAATATGCATTATGTTGTCAATTCATTACTGTATTTTTATGTACTTAAAGATATAGTTGTTTCAACAAACTGTTATGAAATTGATAACATTTTGTGTATTCATTTGATATGATTTTTTAAACATGACATTGAATAAAACACAGAATCCAGGACAACTGAATAATAAATAAATACAAATATCATGGGGCCCTGCTGTTGTTTGATAGTTGTTGATGTTTCCTGTTATTTTGCACATATCACCACATTACAAGTGCAAAAAAAAAAAAGAAAGTCAAAGAGAATTTACAAAGATTTCTTATCTTGGCGCTCCATCTACTAAACAAAATCGGTAGTACATACTTCGTCTCTCTATCTCAGTTGAAATCATTTCATTTCATGACCTTTTTTCTTCTGTTGAAAAAATGGAAATTTGGCACATGTCCTCAGACCATCATTGTGTGCCTATGTTTTGTGCATATGTACCTTGTCCACACAAGATAAAGTCATATTAGTAGTTATTGTTTAGACCCAAACAATGTATTGGTTCATATCTGCTGGAATAAAAAAGAATAAAATTCTTTGAACCAGTTTTTGTCAAGATGATGTGTACCATATTTCGTGCAAATTGGAAAAATAGCCTAGGTGGTAGAAAAGTTTTCTTGTGGAAATTGAAATCCGCATGACAAAATTATTTTGGGGGTAGTGATGGATTCAGAGGAAACATCATTTTTTATTCTTGCCCTTACTGTTCCAAAGTTATAAGCAAAAATGCTAATTAATGATGTGAACATGATGTGAAACCTTGCATGGGCATTTCAACAAGCCATTTTGGTAGTCCATTTGACTTTTGTAGTCCATTTCTGAGCTACAGCAGAGTGGAAGGTTATCACTGAATAATGATTTAAATTCATTTAAATTTGGTCTGTACCACACATTAAGCAAATCAGAAAACGTGGAATATAGTGCATGAGTTGTATGGACTACTCTTATATTGCTTTTATAGTGCTTTTATAGTGCTTATTTTATTTTTTATAGTCCTGTAGCCAAGAACGTTGCATGAAAATGCTTAAAGATTTATAGTGCATCCAGAAATTATTCACAGCACTTCACTTTTTCCACAGTTTGTTATGTTACAGCCTTATTCCAAAATGGATTAAATGCATTATTTTCCTCAAAGTTCTACAAACAATACCCCATAATGACAACATGAAAGAAGTTTGTTTGAAATCTTTGCAAATGTATTAAAAATAAAAAACGAAAAAAATCACATGTGCATAAGTATTCACAGCCTTTGCCATGACACTCAAAATTGAGCTCAGGTGCATCCTGTTTCCACTGATCATCCTTGAGATGTTTCTACAACTTGACTGGAGTCCACCTGTGATAAATTCAGTTGATTGGACATGATTTGGAAAGGCACACACCTGTCTATATAAGGTCCCACAGTTAACAGTGCATGTCAGAGCACAAACCAAGCCATGAAGTCCAAGGAATTGTCTGTAGACCTCGAGACAGGATTGTATCGAGGCACAGATCTGGGGAAGGGTACAGAAAAATTTCTGCAGCATTGAAGGTTCCAATGAGCACAGTGGCCTCCATCATCCGTAAATGGAAGAAGTTTGGAACCACCAGGACTCTTTCTAGAGCTGGCCGCCCAGCCAAACTGAGCGATCGGGGGAGAAGGGCCTTAGTCAGGGAGGTGACCAAAAACCCAATGGTCACTGTGACAGAGCTCCAGCATTTCTCTGTGGAGAGAGGAGAACCTTCCAGAAGAACAACCATCTCTGCAGCACTCCACCAATCAGGCCTGTATGGTAGAGTGGCCAGACGGAAGCCACTCCTCAGTAAAAGGCACATGACAGCCCGCCTGGAGTACACTCAGACCATGAGAAACAAAATTCTCTAGTCTGATGAAACAAAGATTGAACTCTTTGGCCTGAATGGCAAGCGTCATGTCTGGAGGAAACCAGGCACTGCTCATCACCTGGCCAATACCATCCCTGGTGCATGGTGGTGGCAGCATCATGCTGTGGGGATATTTTTCAGCAGCAGGAACTGGGAGACTAGTCAGGATCGAGGGAAAGATGAATGCAGCAATGTACAGAGACATCCTTGATGAAAACCTGCTCCAGAGCGCTCTGGACCTCAGACTGGGGCGAAGGTTCATCTTCCAACAGGACGACGACCCTAAGCACACAGCCAAGATAACAAAGGAGTGGCTACGGGACAACTCCGTGAATGTCCTTGAGTGGCCCAGCCAGAGCCCAGACTTGAACTTGATTGAACATCTCTGGAGAGATCTGAAAATGGCTGTGCACTGACGCTCCCCATCCAACCTGATGGAGCTTGAGAGGTCCTGCAAAGAAGAATGGGAGAAACTGCCCAAAAATAGGTGTGCCAAGCTTGTAGCATCATACTCAAAAAGACTTGAGGCTGTAATTGGTGCCAAAGGTGCTTCAACAAAGTATTGAGCAAAGGCTGTGAATACTTATGTACATGTGATTTTTTTCATTTTTTATTTTTAATACATTTGCAAAGATTTCAAACAAACTTCTTTCATGTTGTCATTATGGGGTATTGTTTGTAGAACTTTGAGGAAAATAATGCATTTAATCCATTTTGGAATAAGGCTGTAACATAACAAAATGTGGACAAAGTGAAGCGCTGTGAATACTTTCCGGATGCACTGTACAAAAAAATATGGGTTTGTCACAACATAAAAGTAAGCAAATAATGAAAGAGGTTTCATTTTTGGGTTAACTGTTCCCTTAATTTCAGGCGATCACATTAGACGTTGTACATTTACAGTATGTTTTTTTTTTTTTTCTGCATCAGGAGTGTGAGTATATGACAATTACATGAAATACACTAGCAGATGGCACATTTCTCACACACAGGTGGCACATTCATCTGAGAGCACATAAACCACAATCCAATCAGCTGTGAGCAAATAACAAATCACACACTGTGTGCGCTTACAGAGATGGAGAGAGAGAGAGGAAGAGAGTAGGTAATAAATGGATGAAGGAATAATAAGAAAGAGAGAAATGGCATATCTGGGAATTCGGAACTCTACAAACAGCAATATAAAAGCATAGGAAAAAGGATGATGAAAAAGCATGAAAAAGAACTCAAAAGGATGAAGAAGTTTTAATTAAAGAATAGAACAAAAGGTTAAGGTATCACAGGAAACTGATGTGGTACGAACAACGAGCCACGTAAAAATCATTTTGCAAAAATGTAGGTATAGTAATGTGATCCTATGAGACCAAGTTATTGTGCATTGTATATCTATCCAGTCCAAAGTGTGTGTGCAGTTTGAGTAACAAATTGAGTGGAATAATTACATTTGTACTTAGACAGAATGTGTTTAAAAACCAAAGAACCCAAGTGATCTGAAATCCCTAGCCAATGTGAACAAACATCTTTCAAACAGCATTTCATTACTGTAAAGTATTCAGCTTTCTTGCTTACACACGTTCTTAGTTATTTTCTGTAGAGACACTCCATCTAGAATATTACAAGCGTAATTCACGACTCTTAGCTGGCATATTCAGGCTTGTAACATCTCGTCACATTGGCAACCGTCTCCTTGTGACAGTATATGAAGTGACATGTTCAAACAGCTGACATGCACATACAACAAAGACAGGACAATGAGAAAGTGACATCAAATCAGCACATGTTGGAGCATCTTTGATGAAGACTGACTCATGATTTAGTCCACAAATCAGCTGCGCTCTGTGTCTAGTAAAGCAGATGCGCTTGGCAGATTTCACAGTGACTAACATTTTATTACAGGGTTTGAAATCCGATTGGTGTGTTATACTGGGAAAAGAGGACAGCGACCATGAATAACTGTACAGTGACACTCCTGTATCACAAGCATAATTTCAGATGCTGCCTCTGTTTAAATAACATATGTCGAGGTGATCTAACTAAATCAAGTCATCACCATACAAAAGACAGATGTCACATTTAACAGAAATAGCATTTGTGAAATAAGACAAGGAGGTATAATGCAGCAGACAAGGAAGTGTTGTATTCACATAACCTTATTAGGCATCTTTAGCGTAAAAGCAATTAGTTGTATGAACATGCGACTCCCAAAATTTCAAATGTATCACAGATTGTGCGTTATACAAATAAAGTTGATAAATATCTTTGTTGGTGGTTTTGAACAAAGTCAGTATGAAATCAGAACCAATTCTATTCACTTTCTTCATACACATCTTAACTCTTAAGCTCTGCGGCATATTTTGGCTCCCGCCTGCATTTTTCACACCTAAATTTAATGTCTTACCTTACACACATACAGTGGACAATAGGGGTGTGCAGCAAAGTCATTATCTGTATCTGTTACTATGACAGAATTATCTATAACTGTATCTGTATTTGGACAGAACTGGATGTGGTCGTGGTTTAAACTGGAAGTGCGTCAAAACTGATTTTAAAATGTAAATCTCTTACATTTAGGATATAGATTCTGTATATAAAGTATGCCTCAGATAGGCCTATTTAAATATTATTATTATTATTATTATTATTATTATTATTATTATTTAATTATATTATTGATATATTCTTTATTTTTGTCTCACCAGATGAAGCTGAATATGTAGGCTACATAAACTGTGGAAACCACAAACTCCACAAACTTTTGGACATTAATATCTGCTGAAACAACACTTTCTTTCATGTCTGTGCAGTGTGCAAGTAACAATGTTATTTTGGAGGCACGAGGTGTCAAAAAAATTGTAAAATGTAAAGCACACACTTTTCAGCAAATATATTAAATACAAATACGAATATTAAAAGAAATTAGAATAAATTCATATAGCCTACAAACTGAAAGCATTGTAAATCTTTATCACAAAGTTTTAGGATACACTTGAGGCTTATTTTGTGTTCACATATTTCTGTGGAGGACATAATTAATTAGTTAAATTACATGTACGGAATTAGTGAAATGCAGTGGAATAAATTGCAAGATCGAGCCTCTATATATTTCTAGAAATGAAAAGTGAAAAAAAAATGTTGTAATCCTCCGTGTGCAGGAATATCAGACATTTCAAACAGACATTTCAAGGAAAATGTGTATGATATAGTTAATACTATTTACAAACTTAGATTCCTAAGATGCACAAAATTAACGGAGACTGCAAACGGAGTCAAGAATGTGGCCATCCGATCTGAACTTAAAATCTCCATGCGCATTTTCATTCATAAGGTTTACATTGTAGAAATACTGGCTTCATAGACTCAATATTGCTTTGTAATTTTCTATGTGTTTATTTAAAATATCGCTTTATGCCTTTGCTAACTGATGATCAGTCTTCCAAATATTTTTTTCTATTATTCGGATGAATTTGTTATTCGTTTTGAAGTCATTATTCGTTCCTTTCCGAATAAGGTACTCGGCTTCGGGCACATCCCTAGTGGACAAATTGCAAACTATTGGTCTCATTGTACAGATTGAGTAAAAAAAGAAAGAAAAAAGATTCTATTAATTCATAAATAATATTGTATATCTTTACAGTCTTATGAATATACACTTTTCATCCTGTCTTTGAAAGCCTGTGATTCAGGCTCTGTTTGCTATTTGTCCCTGCAAAAAATGTTAGTTAATTCCACTACATGGCAGCAAGTACTAGGAAAAACATATTTTCCTCTATCACCTTCCATCACAACACACAGGTCTGAAATGAACGTGGTGCTCTAACGTACCTAAGCACTTGCCATGTGCTATAGTGCCATAGGCATTCAGTCTATTTAGTGATCCCATGCACCTTCCCCAATTTTCCACCAAATATCTCGGCCTCTGAGTGGACTAGAAGCTTAATCTAGGGGGTCGTTGGAAAGCTAAGATCCTCAGCTTTGTGAGGTTTAAAATATTTCTTAAAATCAAGTCTAACCCTATTTTTTTTTTCTTTTGAGTATTTTGTTTCACTCCTCTGCTGCAGCCCTCAAATCATGTTCACACCTGTACATTTTCAACTGTTGTTCAGTCATTGGGGATTCGAGATCCAACAGCATTTGGTTTAATTGACATTATTAAACATTAAATATTATCCCTGTTAAAGCATGAATAACATATCATAAAGATGGGTAAAACAGTCTTTCCTATGAATTATCAATTTTTCTCACTGAAAATGTTAAAATTCATTATATTGTGCATTTGATGATCTCAAATGTACATATTAAAATTACTTGCCATACGTCTATATCTTATCTGGGAATTTAAAACCAAACATTATGGATAAAAAAGTAATGACAGAACTTTTACAACCAACTACAACTGCACTACAAATAATGATTATTTGTAGTACAACATCTGGTGAGAACTTAAAGTAAATGAGATAAAGGAACTTCATTTTTGTGCAAGGAGCTCTAATGAACCAACAACCATGTTCCACAACAACCTTCAGAGTAAATCTCTCTAGTGCAGCGAATTGTATCTTGAGTCATTTCCCCTTCCTCTTTTTTGATTGATGGTTTCATAGCAGCTCTTGACTGGCACATTCACACAACATTCGTGTCAGCTCTACATTTCCACATCTATCAGTTTCTCCTCTGAGAATTCTTTCTCATCTCCAATTCAATTTGTACTCACGGAGGGTTCTAGAATATTTGCTGCTGGATTACAGATTCTATTGTTTGCAGAGACTTGGAGGATTTCGATTATCATTCAATGCCTGTTTCTGGATCCTGTCCTAAGAGGAAGGATGCAGACAAGCCCATATAAATCCATTTCTCATGTATCAGCCTGGCGCAATCTGGCATGAGTTTGCAAAGGAGGGGACAATAGCACTTCTCCAAACAATCTGCAAATGTGCCATACATACTGTGGGGCTGATGGCAAACATGCCTGACAAACTGTAGTTCATGGATGCCACTCACAGTCAAGAGGCTGCAATACAGCACAGCAATACAGTCAACCTGTTCTCACAGAAACGCATTACTATACCTAAATATTTTCAAAATGATTTTTACATGGCTCGCTGTACATATTGCGGCAGTTTCCTGGCAAAATAAACACTAGAGGCTCTACAACAATAATGAATTTTATTCCCTTTCACACAAATCATGAGTAAAACAGCAGATTATCAGTTCATAAGCACTTTTCGTCCTGTTCCTCACACATTGCTATCTTATGGCATCTTAACACTTTTACTATAGCGCATGATTTGTAAGGTGAACATTTTTAATGTTTGCATGATATAATAAACTACATTTACAAGCTTGTACAAATGTGATCAAACTGAGCAGTAACTTAACTGATAGAAGTGCGTTGCACTTGCGATGCAAAGGACTTGGGTACCAGTCGACACATAAGCCGAAAGTGTCATAGAAGCACAACAAAATGATGTGGTTGCTTCAGCAATTGCATTTTTCATCTCACATTTGCTTTTTTGAGTATTGAGTATTTTAACTTACATGTTATAAATGCTTAATAAATACACTTATTCTTACTTATTTTTATCAAAACATAAAATGCCCCAATTCATTATTAACCTCACACTGCCTCTATTTTCTGAGCTCAGGCCTGAATTGGACACACTCAATATTAATGGCTGTATTTCATCACCTCTTTGTATTACAGTCAAAATTGTGGTCTGTTTTGACAGAAGACACTTGTAAGTTTGTTGCCCAGATGTCAGAATTAAAGTCATAAAGAAAAATTGTTTATAGTATAGTAGATGAAAACTTTAAAACTCAAGAGTTTTATTAAACATTATTTAAGACCATACCATGCTTCTTTTTTTATTATTTACAAAAGGAAGTTTACAAAAGTAATGAAATCTACTGAAATGCACACAAAAATGCAGTCCATTCAGCCAGTTTTTTTATATGCTGCTCCATTCATGTGTTTGTCTGCAGTTTGTAAGCCATTCACACCTGAGACACATTGAGGTGCCTCTAATTTTTATTCTTTTGTCTAAATTCTGCCAATTGACTATATATCTGCCATAGTAACACCTGTATTGACATCCAACCCTCATTTTTGTTGTTGCATCAAATTCCTATCATTAAAAAACAAGTATAAAAAAACCTTTTTCATGATCTCATGTGGATTCTTTTCAAAAAACCATCATAAAATGAAATAACAGAGGGTAACAGGTGCATACTATTGCAAAGCTTAGCATGCTAGCATTAGCTTAGCTCCATGACAGCAGCATGCAAACAATAGAAATTAAACATAACACATTGCATATATGTTAGTTTCAATTATCATTGAGTGGTTATAACAGCTTTTTTACTGATCTCATGTGGATTCCATTCATAAAATGAAGCAGAATAAAAATATTTATAGTATATGCAGCCTATAGCAAACAGCAGGTTCAGTGACAGATGCAGAATTCTTCAACTATACAGACATCAAACCAATAAAAATGCCAGTGGTTGCTTGGAAAATATGGACAAACCATATATCTTCATTATCGTCTATTTATTCACAACATCTTTCATAAGTCCAAATGTTATTTTTACAATTTTACATAGAGTTTATACCCTACTGTGTTAAGAGATGAGGAACACCTGTCTTGTGATTTCTGATTTAATAACTTCTTCCTCTACAGGCCATATTTGGATCATATCTTTCCCGCAGCTCCCTCTGTCTTCCTGGTTCCATATTCATCCAGGTAGGTTACTTATGTTGGATAAGTGTTATTAAGCATTTATAACATGTGAGGTAAAATGTCACTTTTTGTTAAGTATTGCTTTTTATGCATGTTGTTATAATATATTACAGATAAAGAACAGAATGGACAAGTGTGTCAGGTGTAAAGTGTAAACCTGCAGTCGAATCAGGCAGCTTGGTGACCAAAATTGAGCTTTAGTCAAAGGACACTTCACTGTGGTAAAGGTCTCCTCCTCATTATCTTCACCTCCACTCATGAGATTTCTCAAGGGACCCAATTTAGGACTGAAAATGCAGAAATATTAGGATAGGCTATCTCTCTTTTTTATTTTCCTTTTACTGTCTCATTCTGTCTCTCATCTCAACACTCTTTATCGGCTATTTGGGATTCTTATTCAGTAGCACTGAAATACCACCATAATCAGACTAAAAATAACTGGGAAGGCCAGACGTTCATTTAGAGGACACTTTTGTTAAGTGGTAACAAAAGTTTTTTTTTTTTTTTTTGAGACTTGTGGAAATGCTTCCAAGTGCACCATCAGCCCCAACAAACACTTATATTTTTAAGTGCACTCCCTCTGCATCATAATGGCATTTGAAATGCTTCCAAAGACTGTGCTGCATTGCAGGTGAGTACCTGCCCTCTGTGTGTTTAGCAGTATTTGACATTTTAATGCAGATCTTTAGACTCTATGATAGTGGAAGATTTATCAAGGGCTCTTTAGAAATAGCTATTGCTTCCCAGGTGCATTTTCCCATCAGTGAAAGTATATGAGTGCAGACAGCATGCATACGCTAAGCAGTCAGATAAGGGTGTTGGCAAAGTAACTTGCTTTTTCATACAGCATGGTTGTAAGTGTGTTAGAGTGAATTGTCATTTCTTAGCACACCATCAAACCATCAAACAGCATGAAGAGAAAGCATCTACGAAAGTTTTCATCAAACATTATTTTCCATGATTCATAAAACAGTTCTAATCCATTAATTTGATTGGACAAGCAGCGTTTCGTATAAATGTACTGGAACGTTTCACTGCGTGTATCACTTTGCCTGTCTGTGTTCGTACATAGAATTTCAACAGTGTATTGTGTGGTAACACTTTACATTTATGTTCCCTATTTTAAGGGATTATAAAGGGGTTCGTTAAGGACTAATAATTAATTTACAAATGCATTATAAATCAATGATATTCAGTTATAACACCATACATACAGGGAACGTTTTATGCATTACTTGCCAAATAGTGAGCCATTTTACCTCACATGCTTAATAACACTTATTCAGCATGAGTAACTTATGAAAATAAGTATTTATAAAGGAGTTGCCAACATTAGAAACCTAATTAAATAAAGTTCAGCATAGTTTAATGGAAATCAGGCTTTACTGAAGACCTGAAAAGTGTTTTTGCAGAGGACCTTAAGTAACCAGGACTAGGTAAATTGGGACACCACTCAAGAAGCACCATTCTTTTACATCAACTTGACAAGGAAAGTGACAAAAGTCAAGACAATGCAGTAATGAACAGAAACACAAAGCAGACAGTAGAAAATTGACATAATCCCTCCTTTGAATCTCAATACAACAGTCTGTTATGCTACATTTTGATATAAATCATCAGTAAGGGCATTTTATGTTTCTAAATAATATGAGCATGAATAAGTGTATTTATCAAGTATTAATAGCATATACATTAAAAAGCTCACTATTTGGTAAGTATTGCATGCATGTTGCTATAACTCCACATAAATGATTTATAAAGCATTTGTAAAATCACTTGTTACTCATTAATCAACCTCTTTATATACCCATAACCTTTAATGTTAACCTTAAACTCTTAATTGGCAGAGCAAGCATAATCAAAGTAGCTGGCCCTAATGTATCTAAAATGTCAGTCACTTGGTAATATTACATTCTTGTTAATGGAACTGTTAACTAGAACTATATAAATCATCAATAAGGACATTTTATGATTCTAAATAATATGAGTATGAATAAATGTATTTATTAAGTATTTATAACATGTAAGTTAAAATGCTCACAGCCCTTTTTATGCATGTTGCTATAACTCCACATGAATGATTTATAATGCATTTATAAATCACTTATTAGTAGGGCTGTCGATTTGATGCATTAATTCAGTGTGATTAATTATATAAGATCAACGCGTTAAAACAATTAATGCAATTAATCATGTTCCTGGACTGTGATAAGGAATATTCCTACCATTTGAGCAATTCAAGCTTGAAGTACCACCTGTTTTCAGCAGGGGCAGTAAGCGAAACTCCAGCTGTATGGGGAATGCGCAGCTGTACAGAGAACAAAACACACTTAGGCTTGCTTGACACTAGCAACAGCAGAAGATGAGAAGAACCCATTCTTGCGTTCAAATACAGCTTGATGAAGCACAAACCCGAATGCAGGGATCTCAAAATGTGTTTTTTTAAGTTTCAAACTATGTTTTACCTTGACACAGTGACCTAAAAATGGTATGCTTATGACCCGAAGCAATCAAAGTGATACGCTCCAAAAGTGACCTTCAGACACATGTGTACAATGACGCGTCCTTAGACAACCCCTTATAATAAATCTATCTCAGACAGATTGACAAATTCAATGGTAAAATGGATTGCTGTGGACTGTAGGCCAAAGATAGGCTTATGTTCAATAATATGGAAATAAACTATATAATGGATTCTAAAGCCAATTTTGGTATTGTCTTATCAATGCCTTACTCGTCTGCCAAATAATGCATTTTAATTGTCTGAATTATTATTTATAATAAATATATGTTATTCATTATTATTTCAATATAAGTATTTGTAATTATTTAATCATTATATATTGTATTATTGTTATTTTTGAGGGGCTTTCACAGCAAATATTTATATAGGCGATTAATTTTATTAATTAATCAGCATAACATAATTAATTCGATTAAAATATTTGATCAATCGACAGTCCTAATTATTAGTCATTAATGAACCTCTTTATAAACCTTAACATTTAACACTAAGCTTAAACCCTTGCCTTTTTTTTTATTATTATTATTTGGATATATTTTAATTGGCAGAGCAAAAATAATCAAAGTAGCTGGCCCTAATGTGTCTAAAATGTCAGTTACTAGATATGAACATCTTGTTTGAAAACTGTTAGCTAGAACTATATACAAGCAATATCAAACTTGTGGACTTGTGCTCGCAGCCAAAGCAAAGAAAAGCTGTATTCAGTACAACACTCTTTTGCTTAAATGTGTTTTTTTTTTAAATAGTGCATTGTGAATCCAGGGTGACTCAAGCGTTAGGTTGTTCAGACATGAACTGTTTTAGGCCGATTTGAGGCATACATAATGCACTAATGCATTGTGACTGCAAGGTGATGAATGAATTCTTGACCCCTATATTGTAAGCAAATTGATATATCATATTCATACCCATGTATGTGCATATTCTTCGCACAAAGACTGGAAAAATTATGTAACATGCACCTACAGTTAGGGTTGCCAATTTTTGCCACACCAATATGGGACGCTTGAGCAATTTCCCCCTTCAGCAAGGGTTCCCCTTTGAGCAATTTTTCGCTTCAATGTGTGACTTGGTGACACCAAGTCTTCAAAAAGGGGATGTTTCGGCGTCCACCCATGGGAAGGAGGGTGTTTCATCATTTCGGCCAAAATATGGGACATCCTGGATAATATGGGACATTTGGCAAACCTACATAACCCAGATTTACATGTTCTCACTCTAGAGAAGTTCCTTTGAATGTTCAAGCAGTAGTGTCATTCACAATTTTATCAATTCATTCATTTGCTTTTGTTATAAAAGTTGAATCTCATATTATCGTTGGTCTTTATCTTTTGTTTTCCTTTTGTTCAATGTACAGTACCAAACAATTTGATGCACATCCATGCATTTTACTAGAGCTTTGAGACTGTTTTGTTGTTGCTTTATATGATGTTAGCTTAAGTAAGCTGACAATGCATCATGGTCCCTTACAATGACTACTTAGGGGACACACACCCTTCAGTTGTCACAGAAACACAAACAGACATACATATTAAAATAATTCATGTTTTGAATGTGTTTTACAGAAATAATATATATATATTTTTTGGAATATGTGTTACCCCAATGATGTACTTAAAAGTAGTTAACTCCACTGAAAGTCAGCAATTGAAGAATTTAAAATGTTATGTTTTAAACTACTTTTTACTTAAATCTAATTAGATTACTGTAACTAATTACATTGTAATCAGATTACACACAACACTGCTGTTGAACCAGGATAAAGCGAGCAGATTTTTCAAAGCATGACTCAGGAAGACTATTTCTCACTTTCTAAACCACACACACACCTGAGATTGTCTCTTATTTTAAAGCCTGCAAAGTAGGCATGTCTGCACATCTTCCCACAGTGGTTTCTGTTCCCATGACAACAGCACGACAATCCAGCAAGGTCACTGGATAGCGGCAACATGCTAAATCATTCTGAGACTGTGAGCCGAGTGAGAGAGGGTCTGACAGAAAATGAAAATGAAAGTGAACAAAATTTAGGAGACAGTCATTAAGAATAATTAACATTTGGGGTTGTAATTACAGGTGCATTTGTGTGTTCATTAACCTTTGTGTCTTGAGTGGCCGTTTCACAGCACCTGAAAGGTGACCTTTAACGCTGCGTAATTGCTGCATAATTGCTCTGTTTCATTTGAACACCTGACCATATCATTATAAAAGACAAACTGCTTTAATGTTAGTTGCCTTCACTGCCCATGAAAGACCCCATGAAATCAAAATTGGATGTCTGTTAGCTTTGAGGCCATCTTTTTCCTAGTGTCCTTTGAAAAGTATCAGAAATTTAACAGTCATTCACATTTAATATTTAGATTGACTTATCTTGCACGCTGAGGCATAAACAAACTCAGACTAGCAATAACAAGTGGCAAATGGTGGCTTGCCGGTGTGTCTTCAATTGCGCTGACTGATGTACTTTATTTCCTAACCTTCAATTGGTTGCAAAGTAAGTAGCTGGAATTTATCCAGTTTGAAAGTGTCTTCATTGCTTTCGTCCATGGTACCAGCTGTCTATATAAACTGACTGTAAAAAATGGAAGATGTCATTTACACCAAATAAAAACAGCAAAATATATTATTTGCACCATGTACTAAAATAGCAACAAATAGGATATTGTTTACACTAAGTGCAAATATTGAGAGATGCTATTCACATAAAGTGTAAGTAGAAGTGTAGCAGGATGAATATGGTTAAGAAATTCAGGGACACACCCACTTAGTGGTATCGGGATGGTTGTGTGTGGTCCTATGACACTGACCGGAAGGTATGTAAACATCTGAAAAATGTGTAGACGGCCTTGGCTGCTTTTTATTGAATGCTGTTGTAAGGAACTCGACATGGAGGCGAAGGTAGAACCCATATGCAAGAAGTTTATTACAATCAGCAAACAAATCCAAGACACAAGGCAGAGACGTAATAGTTGAAGCAGGCAAAGTAGTCATTACACAGGTAATCAGTCCAACCAGGCAAACAGAGAAAAAGAGTAATCCTATATCGGTAATCTAGAAAGCAGGCACAATGGTCATAATAAGAAGGCAATAAACAGGCAATAAGAATAACGCTTGGTAAGGCAATGAAACTGGTAATACTTCGCAAAGTCACAATGGAGAAGCATGGCTATTTATATAACACAAACAGGAAGTCACCATAGAAGAAACGGTATAGTGTCAGTATTCGGGAGAGGGCTCCCTCTGTTGGTCGGCTGAAGGGATACCAGCCTCATTCGTTAAAGCTGTGCAGAGCGTGTGAGACCGAAGAAGCAAACAACAAAAAAAACAACAAAAAAAACAGTTAGCTCCCGAACAACGGTATTGTATGTCTAGGGTATTATTGTGATTTCAATTAATTTAAATGAAGTGAACGCTATGTGTTAGCGCTGTGGTTAATGGGAGTTGTTCTGTCTTCTGTCCCACGTGGTGTTTGTGTTGGGATTTGAGAATTGAAATTAATGATCGGACCACGTGATCAGCTGGATAAGATGGTGGCATAGATAGATTCTCCTCACCCAGTACTGTATATTTGGTTGGTAATTTCCATTGCAACAACCCCCTTTTTATTCATTTAGTTCAATTTAGCTCCTTTTGGGAAAGGATGGCTGAATCGAACAAAAAGTCCTCGTCTAATGCTTCGAAGAGCAAAGGAAATCGGACCGATATGGAAGCCATTGCAGAGTCAGTGTTGGAGAGGCAGCATGACTACCTTGAATCAAGCTTTGACCAACTTCAACAGATGGGAAAAGATACGGAAGGGAAATTGTGTGAAATGTTGTCACGGTACCAAAATTTCAGTAGTTGGTACCGATACCAGTGAAATTCATGGTTTTCAATACCAATTTCGGTACCACAGCATAAATATGCTAATATGAAAATGTGCTATTAAACACACCCATTTAGCCTATTCAAAAGGTTACATTTCAATGTATATAATAAATGAAAAGAAATGCATGTTTCCTTCAAGTGTTTTTCAATCAAGGATGCATTGCTTAAGTGTTTTAAGTAGCACCCTACTGAAATCTGCTTAATTCTTTACCAAATCCTGTTTTCTTTTTTGTTATTATTATTTTCCAGAACTCCATGTTTTAGAGTTAATTTAATTTCATCATCGAAATGGTGTCTAATCAATTAATTCTTAAAACTTTTAACAAGATAAAATAGAACTTTTAAACATGTCATTGCATTTTTTTTTTTTTTTTTGCCAAACTTTTATTCAATAGCAGTCTTGCTTGTGATATATTGCTTAATTATTATTATTATTATTATTATTATTATTATATTTATCATTACAGTAAATATTACATTTAACTATGCAGTTGTAATATATTTCTGTGACAATTTCTTCAATTTTAGGGCTCTAGCTTATATTTTGAAACGTGTTTTTATTATGACCTGTATTTTTTTGCCGGAATCTTCACTTTCCGGATAAACTGTTTGCAACCCGGAGACTTTTAAATCACATCTGAAATCTCATCTCTTTACACTGGCCTTTGAGTCTGACAAATGAAATGTAAGACACAGTTTTGTGTTTTAGATTACTAATGTTTGTGTATGTGGTAAATTTTTAAATGTTATTTAAATGTCATTTAAAAATGTTATGTTTTAAATTGTATTACTCTGAAGCATTTTGGTGAACTCTTGTTTTAAATGCTATATAAATAAAGTTGAGTTGAGATTAAAGCACAAATGCTATGATTTAAAGATATAAATATGTAGTTTACATGTGCTGCGTGGTTCACAGTAGATTAGTGCTCTGCTTTGTCATCTGATACAATGTGAATGATTCTCAATGTCTGTGGAGTTTCCAGTGGATGAGCGGTCGGATTTATACATTCATTCAAAGTACGCATCTCTTCCACACAAAGATTGCAGACTTTAGCGGTTTAATTAATCACACTAGGACATATCACGATTTTAATTTGATAAATTGTCCATTTCAGTGTAAGGATTAACAGAGCATGCGCTCAGAATGAGCATTTTAAAGCTGTCATGTGTCAGTCATACTGTGCGCTGGTACCGGATTGAATCGGTGCTCGTTACTACCGATACTGGTGTCATTACATCGTTTTTATTTTGACAACACTAATTGTGTGCTGTCCAGACCCATTTAATGACCTTGTCTGAGAGCATTGGCACAATAAATGCGGAGATGGGGAAAATACAGTCGGATGTCAAGGACAATTCAAAGTTGCTAGCTAGTCAAGATGCGATGTTACAACAGATGCAGCTTAAGCTAGTGGACATGGAGGACAGGAGCCAAAGGTGCAACATTCGCATCACGTGCTTGACAGAAGGTCTGGAAGGATCTATTGCCGTTCAATTCCTGACACAGTCGCTCCGTAAGTGGTTCCCTTCCCTTGGCAACCTCCGGGACGAAATAATGCATGCTCATCGAGTGTATAATGACAACAAGAAGTGAGTGAACACCCACACAATGATTTTCAACGTCCTCCGTTTCACCACCTGCCAAGCCATACTTCGTGCTGCTAGGAAAAATCCTCTCACTGTTGATGGTCAGAGGGTGAGATTTTTGCCTGATTATAGCAGCTACACGCTTAAACGGTGCCTAGCCGCTCGAGCCAAGGGGGTGACATTTTTCCTGATTTACCCTGCCATTATGAAGATGAAGGCTGATGGTCGAGTGGAGTCGTTCCAGTCTGCTGGAGATGCTGAGGAATTCATCCATTCATTACTGGCAGTGCTGCCCCTTTCGCCAACTGCAGATGGTGGAACACTGGTGGGAACTGAAGGTTCGCATGCTGAATCGGATGAGTAGCGCCTCTTCAGATCTTTTTAATACTCTGAACCGGCCAAGATTCAACCCATTGCTCATCTACTTGATCTAGCGCTACATAATCGGATGGTATAGATTGGTTGCATGGACTATCTGGACTGAAGCAGATCTGTACGTTGCTTCAAAAAAGGACATTGCGCCACTTAAGCCACCAAGTTCACGTTGCCTAACTTTGTATTCATAATGTTCTGGACTAATTTATATGGTTTATTTCATTGATTGGACTAAATCGGTTTGTACATATATTGTTCTTTGGATTAACAAGCCTATGTTCGAGTCGGATCTATAAATCATTTGTTTTTCGGTTGCAATCATTTAATGGCATGGACCAAATAGTATTTGGATTGACTGTGTAGTCTACCTTCGGACTTGGATTATTTTGGTGTACTTCTTATTGCAATTTATTCACAGCATATGCACGTATTTAAGCTGTCAAGCGGCAATTATATGTTTAATATTGCTCCACCACGGCACAAGTAAATTCACATAGTTACCTGTCCTCAGTTTTGCCAATCATGGTTCAAGAACAATGGTAAGGAATGCAGTTGCTTAGCCTGTTTTTGATCTATTGATACTGTTTCATGCTGGTGAGTTAAAGCCCTTCGTCACTTATCTAAATTTGAATATTTGATATTACAGTTTGATATCAATGGTTTTGTTAATCTGTTTAGCTGCTGGGTTGGAATTTAGTCTTTGCTGCTCCGTACCCATAAATGATCACAGATCAATATGATTTGAATGTTTGTTTTATTTATTTTTAAGTCATTTAGGTATTGTATTGTCATGTTTTCTTTCATTTTTCGCATTATTGATGTATTTGTGTTACCGGGGAAACTCATTGGTCTTTGTAATGTTTTTGTCACACTATGGGAAATGCTTACAGCGCTTAGCAATGTCTGGCGAGGAGAGCGTCATTTCACTATACCTTAGAGACCCTATATGCAACTTCAGTGAATCTGGCAATAATGGCAATTTATTGTCGTATTTAGATTGTCGGGGGTTGCTGTGAGAACAGTCCATGATGATCATGGGTGAACTATCTATTCTAGTATGGAATTGCGATGGGTTGAACGTACCCCATAAACGGAACAACATCTTATCTTTGCTCCGGCAAAATAAAATTTATCTTGTGCTTTTAAAAGAAACTCATTTGATGAGTAAAGATTCTGGACATATCGCTAATAAATTTTACCATACTATTGCTTCCTCCATGGCTGGAACAAAAACCAAAGGGGTGGTCATTGTTTGCAGATGCAACCTTGAAATTAAAGTGTTGCATATATGGGTGGATGGGGCAGGCAGAATTGTCATTGCTAAAATGGAATTCTACGGCAGAAAAGTTGCCCTCATATCTATTTATACGCCAAATACATTTGATAAATGTTTCTATGATACATTAACACAAAGGATGTTAGAATTTACTGAATATTCGTTTGTAGTAGGAGCAGATATGAATGCAGTATGGGATGTAAATTACAATCATTCAAGTTCAACTGCTTCCAGGGAGCAGGAATTGGCCACTGCCACTTTACAATCTTGCGCTAAAAGTTTGGGTCATACAAGGAGAATGGCGTTGTGCTACTCTGGGTTGTTTATCCAAGCGGGCCACTAGGTGGTGCTTCAATACCACCCTATTGGTGAACAATGACTATAGGTCACAACTCACTCAGTTAAAGGATTTTTTGGAGTTTAATGTAGGCTCAGTTGAGGACCCCAGACTATTATGGGAGGTGGTAAAAGGTTTTATAAGGAGCAATGCCACTCTGTTTTGCTTCAATTTACGCAAAACCTGATCTGCCAAGCTGCAAGCTATTGAAGCAGACTTTGCTAGACTAGATTCCATTCTACAGAACAATTACTCTCCACAAATAGCAGTTGAACATGACCTTGTTAAGAAGGAAATAAATGATATTCTTCAGCAACGCTCAGAATTTTTAATCCACAGAACTAGGCAGCGATACTATTTCCATGGTTCCAGACCCAGTCATCTGTTGGCTATGATAATCAGGATGAGTGAACATTTTGTAGATATCCCCTCCATTAAATCTTCAACAGGCATCATTACAACTAAACCCAAACAAATAAATGAGTCTTTTTTTTCTCATTTATACAAGTCAGAGTTGGCAGCAGATGACAGGCTGGCAGCAGATGATTCCACTCTTCTTGATAACCCTATTTCTTTAGAGGAATTGAAAGAGGCGGCACTTGCCATCAAAAGAGTAAATCGCCTGGTTTAAATGGGATACCTCCAGAGGTTTTATATTGTATTCTAGAATAATTAGGTCTTTTGCTCTTAGAAATGATAACAGATTCATTTGAAAAAGGCAGCATTCATAGAGATGTCGATACTGCCCTGATATCCCTACTTTTAAAGAAAGATAAAGATCCTCAGAATGTGCAAACTATAGGCCCTTAAGTCTGTTAAATTCCGATTTTAAGAATTATGCTAAGGTTCTTTCCCGACGCATTCAGGATTACATGCCATTTTTAGTCCATTGTGATCAGACAGGATTTATTAAGTCTAAACTGGCAACTGACAATGTCAGATGCCTTTTTCATATTATCGATGCGACAGGAGGTGCTAAGGCTCCATCAGAAGTGCTGCCCCTCGATGTGACGAAAGCCTTTGACAGAATGGAGTGGTCATTTTTGTGGTCTGTTCTGGAAAACATGGGTTTCAGTAAAGGTTTTATACATATTATTAGGGTCCTTTACTCTAACCCCACAGCGTTAGTTCTCACAGGACAACTACTTTCCATTTCCTATCACTAGGTCTTCTCGACAGGGGTGCCCTCTAAGTCCAGCTCTTTTTGCTCTTTCCCTTGAGCCTCTAGCCCAGATGATTTGACAATCCACTAAGATACAATCTATTTCTGCTCACGATACTTCCCACCATGTGGCATTATATGCTGATGATGTCTTGGTTTTCATGGAAAATCCAATATAGTCTATTCCTAATCTGCTGTCTATTTGTGAAGAGTCTGGCCATCTATCTGGTTTCAAGGTCAACTGGTCTACATCTGCCCTTCTACCTTTAAATGAATCTGCTAAAACATTGCAGTTTCCAACCAATATTCCTGTTGTCCGGCATTTTAAGTATCTTGGGATAACATTTTTCCTCTTTGATCCGTATTGTAATGCACAACTTTTCAGAAGTATGCAAGGACATCAACAGAAATCTGGACAGTTGGGCTAACCTACCCAACACTCTGCAGGCCCGTATCTCTATCTATATATTGTTAAAATGAATATTTTGCCCCGACTTAATTTCTTTAGTTCTATGATACCCCCCCACCCTGTCAACTACTGGAACAAAATCCACTGTAATATCTTCCAGTTTATTTGGAATATGAAAAGACTGCATTTGAAGTTGGCTATTTTACAGAGGAAAAGGGTGACCTGTCATTAGATAGGCTGTGGAGGCATGACTGCTCGAATCTAGATCCAGATTTTGCTTGGGAGGATGTTAGGGTAGATATAAAGGAGGCTTCTCGCAATCCTGACCACCAATAGATACACTTTAACTTTGTACATAGAACATATTTAACCCCTCGCAGGCTCCATCTTATGAAAAGAATAAACAATCCCACTTGTACCCTATGTGCTCTGAAGGTCCCAGGTTCTTTCTTACACATGATGTGGGAATGTCCACCAGATGCTCAGTTTTGGACTGAGGTAGCATCCAGATTATCTGATTTGGTTTCAGCAACAGTGCCTGTAACTGTCACTGTCTTGTTATTGAATAAGCTAATGGAGTTGAACATCAACAATCTGCACAGGCGTATAGTACTAGCTCACCTCACAGCTGCTAAAAAGACAATTGTAATTCGATGGAAACCCCCTCATTCGGTTTGTTAAACATTGGATCCTTATATTTTTGGATGTGATTTATCTAGAATTGTCTACTGCTCGAGTTAATGGTGCGATTGAAAAAAAAACCTCTGTACTTGGCATACTGTTGCTGAGTCACTGAAATACTTGTTGAGGTGATCTCTTCTACTCACCTAATTTGATTAAATTTCATTACATTTCATTTAATTTCATTTATTAATTAAATTTCATTTCATTTGAGCTCCTGAAGATTAGATTTTTCCTTTTGTGTATTTGTTTTTTTTTATTATTATTTATTTTATTTTATTGTATTTTTTTTTTTTTTGTCCTCGGAGTCATGTGAGTGCAGTGATTTTGTATCTCTTTCTTTCCCTTCCTTACATGACTTATTCTTACTGTGTGTGTGTGTGTGTGTGTGTGTGTGTGTGTGTTTACAACTGCTTTGTTGTAAATTTGTAATGCCTTGTATTGTTGTTACTTGTTTTTCTTCTCAATAAACATTTGATCACAAAATAAATAAATAAATAAAAATAATGTATAATGTTGTATTATTGTTTGTTTTTATAATTTGTTTCTCTTCAAAGCTGTTGCTTCCTACATCCCTTTTGTTTGTTTGTAGATCAGCCTTGCATTGCAGTTAGAAAGTTTATTGTGGATGTGCACTGCGTGAGCAGCCTCAGAGATATATGTTCTGGTCCCACGGAAACCATGATGGTTATGTTTAGGGTTGGGGTTTGTGAATGGTAAATAAAATATGCATCCATGTTGGCTGTACTACATCATTAACAGCCGAAAATACAACTCTCTTTTGGCACTACTTGGTGGACATTTCAACCGGAAACCTAAGCTCAAACGTAGTCATACGTTCAACAAACCTTTCAACTTTGGCCACTGGAGAAATTAATTCGAATTTCGCAGCCTGGTCTTATGAAATTTACGTGAACATGACAACATTTTTGCAATTCAAAATGTACCTGCTGTATAACACGTTTGGCTGCAGGTTTCCACTGAAATGCCCAGCTGGGGGAGCCAAAAGCAAGTAAGATGGTGTTGTATTCAGATGCGGTTTTAAGGTGTTTTTTAAATCTTTTTCTTTTTTTTGCACAATCTAATTAGCATACTACATCTTGTTAAAACATAGTGTCCATTTCACCAGGAAACTGCATTATGGTTAATATCTCTGAAATAACAAAAACAAAGCAAAAGTTTCTCAATATCTGACACTTTGACAGAGGCTTGAATTAAATGGAATGACCTTTGAGATAATTGTATTTTTTATTTTTTATTTTTTGTCCACATTGTCATGCCCTAGATCACTCATTCACACAAAATTTGGTTGCAGGCCTGTTCTGATACGGTCATCCCGATCTCATGACAAGTTGTAATAATAGTACGAGATGGCAAAATCATAAGAAATTGAGTTGGCTTAAACAAAAAGCTATGACTTTTACTCCCATAGAGAAATTGAATAAACCAATGAACAATGTTAACCCTAATAATGATTTATCCTAAATTTAACCCCAAACCTAAAGCTGAACTTAAGGGGTTTTTTTTTTAGGAAGAAAGAAAACATTGGGGTTGGAACGAGACAAGGGAAGCGAGGTTATTGACATACATTAGTCATTTGAATTAAATGGACAGTAGGTTGCCTAAAATCTGATGCCTGTTTTGCATCAGTTTGAAACTCTATTTGTTGATTGGTTGGTCTCTTTGGGAATAAAAGTCGTATCTTTTCTTACAAGTTGGACAATATCTTAAAACACTCCCTTATTTCATCTGTTGTTGAAATCCAAGGATGTCTGTCCAATCAAACTCATTGTGTTTTGTGATTGTAGCTTGAAAGCTCTTGGAGATATAGTTAATGTTGATCCTTGTTTAGGGATTTTGGAAAAAATTTGGAAACATTTCTAGAATGACAGTGTGCTGGCTTTGTTTGTTGGCTGGTGATTACAAAAACCTCATCAACATTACGATTATGAATCGCTGGTGATTACAACAACCTCCCCAACAACAAAACCTTCAATTTGCTTAAATCCCGATTACACCATGTGAAATTATTGCGGACATCACAACAGACAAGGATATGATGTCACACGAGGAATTCAGGTTTTAATAAATAATAAATCACAAAAAAAACGAATGATGTAATATTCAAAATGTTGGAATATACAGTCTGCTCACTTTTTAGCAACAATAAAAACATGCAGCTTTGAAATATGTATCCTGTGAATGGAGCCAAGTGGTCAGTGTGTGAAGTTTCGAACTATTGGTCACATCTCTTCTCATCATCTGGATGAACTGAACTGATCTGAACTGTGTCAGAGTTCACTAAACTTGCACTTTCCTCCACAGTTTAGTGCAGAATTTCTTTGCATTAGCTTGCATTTCCGGTCTCCCATGTCTGGATGTGTTTGAATTGGAGTGAATGGAGTAGGAAGTGTAGTCTGACTGCTCCTTTAATGAAACAAACTGATTTTCACTCACACCTCAAATGAGTAATAGTGTCAAGGCAATGCTACATTTAACATCCCCAAGGTGTATTGTCTTGCTATTTTCTTCTTTTAATTCTGTTCCTGTGGCTCAACTGGCGGAGCATAGCGCTAGCATGGCATGGTCATGGGTCCAATGCCTAAGGAACGCATGTGCTGATAAAATGTACACCTTAAATGCACTAAATAGACAAAAAGTGTCTGACATACATTTAATGTGCAGTAAATGTAAATGTAAGAGAGCTTGTTTGACTGTGTCATAACTGATTCTTTCAGGAGTGTGTAAAAACAGCAAAAATACAACAAGAAGCCGCTACTCTACAGCATTGTTAGCATGCAGCTATAACATCACAGCTATTATCCCCTCAAAGCTAGCTATGACTGATGAAACATGAAGTTTATATGGCATAAAGTGGCTTTACTGGAAAATCAGAGATTTGTTGTGCTCTTGAGGTTTAATGAGCCATGTGTGAGAATGACCATTACGAGAGTTTATCTGTTATTACACAATGCAGATGCTATTACATTGTAATAACATCATTAATAACATTTATAACACATACAGTGAATTATGAGTGAGCAGAATATGACATGAATAAACTGGTGCTTGTGAATGCAGCAGTGTGATGAGTAGCATGAACATTGACTCATTGGCAAACAGTCAAAAGTGACAACAGAAACAGACAACAGAAAACAACGACTGATTATCGCTCAAAGCAAACAAACTATAACCAGCAACCCGTGGACTGCCGTCACTGTCCTGTCTGAAGTGGTTTGCTTCTCTGTGGCCTAGAGCTCCTCGGATTTGATCAGTACATTCAGCACTATTCTTCCATGAATAGTGTGCTTTCCATTTGAAATATTGAAATCAGTGAATGTACATTTTTCAAGTAACCAAACACATTGTCATGAGGAAATGGCACTCTGGCTATATTTATTTGTGCAAAACATGGTTGTGGGATATTTTAACTTTGTTTCGGAGGATTTCAGAGGATTCCCAAAATTATTATCACTCTTATGTACCAGAGTTATGATGATAAGTAATAGTAATGCTTGCCTTTTACCCAGAGGTGGGCATACTGTAAATTTACTGTGAATTTTTCCCCTAGTAATTTTTTTAAAGATAGTTCATTCCTTACCCAAGTCATTTCCAATGAAGCTGTAATTTTACCAAATTACACAAAAGTTTTTGAAGATATTATTTAATTGTGTGTATGTAGGGTACATAAAATGTTAACTATGCTAGTTAAATATGCTATGCTACTAACCTTAGCTAGATGAAACAGTTGGTCATTTCATTTCAAAAACCTTAAAAATGTCATTTCCAAATTAAACACAATACAGAATTTTAGATGTGCTGGAAATGACAGTATGGTAGGAATTTCCATGGTTTTCAGAAATAGATGACAAAAATTACATAAGTCTCCTGTGGCGCATGTGCATGCACTGTTGGTTAGTACACACACACACACACACAAAAATAAATAAATAAATAAATAAATTGAGAGTAAGAAAAATGTTTTAACAATATGTTACTTTCCAGAAGTCCACAGTGCTACAGTAGAATACTGCACGGAGAATAAGTCCACAGTGCATATTGCTGCCATATAGCACTCACCAGAGATATTGAAACTTCTTTCTCAACAGACACCCACAAAAAAACATCTGAAATTTTACACCAATGCAAACAACTAGTAGACAAATGCCATGTTACTTCCTCCACTGCAGTACAAACCTATTGGAGAGGTGCGATCTTTCTTCTTTCCATCACTTTAGAGCTCTTTCTAGGGTCTAATTCAATAGCTTCTGCCCTCTGTGGTGTTCAGACTGTGATTTAGTGGCTTCTCAGTTGGCAAGCACAGTGCTCCAACATTACTAACAATGGCCAGCGCTACAGGAAGAAAGGCCATTATCAATACCTGGTTGCTTTAGTTGCTGTGCTCATCTCTTCTGCGATCCATCCCTTTCGATATAGCCCAGCCTTTGCCAAAGCCAAGATCTACACAACATGGACTGCTTTCCTTAATTACTATTGATGTCTTCTCACCAATTCAAGCCAAATTGTAAAACAGCAGGAATTAACTGGGTTAGAATGTCTTAAAATAAACATGGCCGGCTTTATTTTAAAACTATATAAGAAGAATGCGGGAAAATAATGTCGACTGATCATGCAGTGGGGTCCAAAAGTCTAAGACTACTAGAAACAATGCTTATATTTAGAATTTTTCTAATTTAACTTTTTTTCCCATTACAAATCATGAGATCCTCCTAATTAGAAGCATAACGTTTAGAACTTCTGTAACACTTTACATTAACGTTCCCTTCGTTAATCATTAAGGTATTCATCAGTGACTTATAAGTAATTGACAAATGCTTTATAAATCATTTATATGAGGTTATAATTACATGTATAAAAGGTGACTTTCATGCAATATCTGCCAAATGGTGAGTCAATTTGGATCACATGTTATAAATGATTAATAACACTCACTATAATAGTGAGATTAAAACAGCTCCTTTAGTATCACTATAATAATATATTTTTGCTGCTTGTGACATAAATCATGAATAAGGGCCGTTATGTTTTTGATTAATATAAGTGTGAATTAAGTGTATTTATTCAGCATTTAAAATATCATTGATTTGCAGTTATAACAAAAATGGCTACTTTTATGCAATACCTGCCAAATTGTGAGCCATTTTACCTCACATGTTATAACTGCTTAATAGCACGTATGGAACATTAGTAAACCCTTCTGTTATAGTGAAATTAAAATCCCTGCTTTTAATCTCACTATAATAACCTTTTATTTATTTATTTGCTTTTATTTATTTGATTGTGACTAATCATGAATAAGGGCATTTATATTCTTGATTAATAAAAGTATGAATAAGTGTATTTATTAAGAATGTATAACATCGGGGGCCTGGGTAGCTCAGCGACTACCACGCCTGGAGTCGCAAGTTCGAATCCAGGGTGTGCTGAGTGACTCCAGCCAGGTCTCCTAAGCAACCAAATTGGTCCGGTTGCTAGGCAGGGTTGAGTCACATGGGGTCCTTGTGGTCGCGATTAGTGGTTCTCGCTCTCAATGGGGCACATGATGAGTTGTGCGTGGATCGCAGAGAGTAGCATGAGCCTCCACATGCTGTGAGTCTCCGCGGTGTCATGCACAATGAGCCACGTGATAAGATGCATGGATTGACTCAGAAGAGCAATTGAGACTTGTCCTCTGCCACCCGGATTGAGGCGAGTCACTACGCCACCACGAGGACCTACTAAGTAGTGGGAATTGGGCATTCCAAATAGGAAGAAAAGGGGATAAAAATAAAAACTTATTTTTAAAAACTTGTTACCCATTTGTAAATTTTTAATTAGTAAAATTATATATATATATATATATATATATATATATATATATATATATATATATATATATATATACACATATACATGCATATATGTTTTTTTTTTTTTTTTTTTTTTTGCTGCTTGTGAAATAAATCATGAATTAGGCCATGTATATGTTTTTATTAATATAAATATTAATAATTATTTTTTATTAATATAAATAAGTGTATTTATTAAGCATTTCAATCATGCAAGTTAAAATGTGCACTGTTTGGAATGTACTGCAGGAAAGTCCCCCTTTTTATTCATGTTGTTATAACTCCACATTCATGAATTTTAATACTTGTTTAAATGACTTATTAGTCATTAATGAACCCCTTTTAAACCCTAAACAAAGGTAACATTAATGTAAAGTGTTACCAGAATTTCTTTGTATTTTAATGACAGCATGCACTCAAACTGACACTGACTCCACAAGTTTGCACAAAAACCTGATGATTCATGTTATCCCAGTAGATTTGAGAATGTTATAAATAGCATCTTATGTGCTTCAGTGGAAGCAAGGAAATCTGACCTTTATTACAAAGAAGTTAACATGGTCAATGCTCCACATTTGCTTATTTTATTAGAGACTTAAAAAAACTGCAAAAATGTAATTTGTTTTTTTTTATGCTAAAAATTTCAATTAGATTTAGAATCCTAGATTTTCAATGTGGTCTCAGACATTTAGAGCCATTTGTAATTGATAATGGTTTTAATGTAAGAACCTGTTCGAAGGCTTGTAGATTGATCTTTAATGTGTAATTATAATTTAAATATTTCTGGATTCAAATTCATAATTATTATATTGCAGTAATAAAAAAGCCCTTTGTTGTTTCTTTGCCTCCATAAATGCACTTTACTTTACTAAAGCGCTGGCCAGAGATGTGGATCTCTAGTTGGATGATTTGTGTGATCATCATGTAGCAAGATACTCATCATAATACTCGAGTACACAAGGTTGCTAACAGAATAAGACATTACTCTTCCTCAGCTTGTTTTTAGCCTCTAGCTCACCCAGCTGAGGGGAACATATTTTAATCACAAACATGGCAGTGAAACATTGGTTAAGATTTTCTTTGTAATTTAGCCTGATTTATAAGAAAAGGATCAGTCATTCCTCTGTCAAAGTCACAGTTGAACAGTGTGCAGTAATGGGAGCTAAATTCAGGGAGAAATGTTTTGAAAAGACTCACAACCACTTCAAGACGGGTGTAACTAGGGCAGTTGCGTTGCATAGCACCATCGGAAACCAGAAAAAGCACAGTCTTAGCTGTGGCAACAGAAAATTTGGCCTACCTGGGTACACACGCCTGGGAGTCAGACTCTGGGGCGTCCGGGGCGGGACAGCAGAACTGATGCAGAACCGTCTGGTTCCTGTCAGAAATAAAGAAAGAGAGAAATTGTAACATTCTGAATTGATCAATATATCAGCAATATACAGTAGTCTAATAAAAACAGTGTAGCTTTGTCTTGTTTATATATGTTGGTGTTTCTTCAATTTTGGGCACTTTTAGCACTGTGGACTTATAGAATGTGAAATCTTGTGCAAAAAAAAAAAAAAAAATCACTTTCGCAATATAAATAAATATATATATATAAGACTTGTTGTCTTCTAACAGTGTTGCAGACAGTGTACGTATATGTGTCACAGGAAATGTATGTCATTTTTTTCATTATTTTCTTAAAGTCATGAAAATTCCCACCACAGTGTCATTTCCTGCACATCTCAAATTCTGTTGAATGGAATGCAATCCTGGAAATGAAGCTGATACGTTAGCACTCAAATGTACAATACTGATGTATTGACAGCATCTAAAACATAAGTAATTTTATGTAATAACAACTTTAGAGACCATACAAATGTTTTTGAATCCTTATTGAGTCCATGAATATTGAGTTCATGGAATTAATCAGCTGATTTTATTGAATTTATAATCAATGACTTTAATTAAATATTCAATGCCATTACATTTATTTAACACAGTTGACCTAATTGGCCTAATTTGTCATTATAACCATTATAATGTCAAATTAGGTGAACTGTGCTCATTCTGTTGTGTGAGTTTTGGTGCTATATTCAACTCATTTTATAAGATAATCACTTAAACGAATAAAATACATTTAAAATGCTAACATAAAAATTATGTAATCATTTAGACATTAATCATTAATTTAATTTTATATTGTTTGCTATGGGATGCAAAATGTTTTTTTTTTTTTTTTTTTTTTTATAACACATGAAACATAACCATAAAATACACACAAAAGCACTTTTTTTTTTTTTTTTTTTTTTTGTAGTTACATTTATCTGCCTGTTATGTAATAAAGAAATGGCTAGTTTTAGGTTCAGAGATTAGGGTGGAATTAGTTGCTAAAAAAATATATATATACAAGTTGGGCTAAAAGGTTTGCATACCCTGGCAGAAATTGTGAAATTTTGGCATTGATTTTGAAAATATTACTGATCATGCAAAAAAACTGTCTTTTATTTAAGGATAGTGATCGTATGAAGCCATTTATCATCATATAGTTGTTTGGCTCCTTTTTAAATCATAATTATAACAGAAATCACCCAAATGGCCCTGATCAAAAGTTTACATACCCTTGAATGTTTGGCCTTGTTACAGACACACAAGGTGACACACACAGGATTAAATGGCAATTAAAGGTTAATTTCCCACACCTGTGGCTTTTTCAATTGCAATTAGTGTCTGTGTATAAATAGTTAATGAGTTTGTTAGCTCTCACATGGATGCACTGAGCAGGCTAGATACTGAGCCATGGGGAGCAGAAAAGAACTATCAAAAGACCTGCGTAACAAGGTAATGGAACTTTATAAAGATGGAAAAGGATATAAAAAGATATCCAAAGCCTTGAAAATCCCACTCAGTACTGTTCAATCACTTATTAAGAAGTGGGAAATTCGGGGATCTCTTGATACCAAGCCAAGGTCAGGTAGACCAAGAAAGATTTCAGCCAGAACTGCCAGAAGAATTGTTCGGGATACAAAGAAAAACCCACAGGTAACCTCAGGAGAAATACAGGCTGCTCTGGAAAAAGACAGTGTGGTTGTTTCTTTTCTTTTCTGTTTATTTTTTCCCCCTTTTTTCTCCCCAATTTGGAATGCCCAATTCCCAATGCACTCTAAGTCCTCATGGTGGAGTAGTGACTCGTCACAATCCGGGTGGCGAAGGACAAATCTCAGTCACCTCCGCGTCTGAGACCGTCAATCCACACATATTATCAAGTGGCTTGTTGAGCGCGTTACCGCAGAGACATAGCGCATGTGGAGGCTTCACACCATCCACCGCAGCATCCATGCACAACTCACCACGCACCCCACCGAGAGCGAACCACATTATAGCGACCACAAGGAGGTTACCCTATGTGACTCTACCCTCCCTAGCAACCAGGCCAATTTGGTTGCTTAGGAGACCTGGCTGGAATCATACATACAGTATATGTTACATATATGGTACATTATTTAAATGGTACAAATATTAAAGGCACCAGGCCGGATCAATGCAGACTACACTTAGTATGCCAGTGGTATGCCAAATAGACAGGGATGTGTCCTAAAACAGCTTTTTGTAGACAGGGTAGCAGTGCAACTGCCTTCTCAGTGTCACAGGGGACTGTCCTGTTTTCTGCTGCACAATGGTGTGTTAAATGAGCCATCTATTTGTGACAAATCTCAGCACATAACATCCAGTGATCCCACACTGTATGTGAATGCCGCACATACAGTATTGTGGTGCGTACATCTGCAAGGCAATATAATAAGCCACATACACTGTAGATGAGAATTAAAAAGTTAAGTTTTGTAGTGTTATATAAACTGGAGAAACCCTCTTCTAAAGTTTTAGTGGCTGACCTGAATTATAAATAATGGTGCCATATCCTTACAAGTGAACATTTGCATTTTCCACTCAGGCTCAGCAGATTTTTTTTATTTTTTATTTATTTTTATTTTTTTCAGATGTTAAAATTTTCAGTGCTAAAATAAAAGGACAATGAAGGAAAACTGGCCATTTCAATTTAAATCCACCTCACGCCTCTCTTTCCTCAATAATATGAAACACAAAGTGCATGCCACTTCGATTGTGCATTGCTTTCATCTTCAGATATGGTGTGATGGTATGATGAGGGTGTCATCATAAATGAAAAGTCCATTGACACCATCTCATCTTATATCCTCCCCCTCTCCAGACCGGTACACCTCCTGTCTCTGAACAGATAAAAAGAAAATCTGGCACAGCATCAGAAAGTAGTATTACTCAAGATGACATATGGCTGAGTCAGTAAAAGTTATGTTATTTTAGCTCTGTGGACTGTTAGACAGATTATCTCTCTTCCTTTACTTCAACACTTTAACTCTTCTGAGCAATTTGTTGTGATTCATTTTGAATACAATGGCAACTTAAGGAGATCAGCAGAAGACCATCAGGATATGGCACATTCTAGATACTTGAATAAAATTTTAGCTCATTCTCACATGGAAAACTTTGCTACACACCACCAAAACAACACTCTGGAAACATTTTAACTTCCGTAATCTTTGGATGTTATCATGTGTTTGACTGACACAACATACAGAAGTAGCATTATTTCTGTGATGTACAAAGTTACTGCATATCTACAACATTCCTAATCAGTCACTCATGAGGTTTCTTTAAAGTAGGATTCTGCCTTAGAAGGCACTTGTTGTGTAGACAACAGACAGCAAGTCAGCTCACTAGGTTTTGGGAAAGAGATGGTATCTTTGTGGGCAATACAAGGTAGTGGGCATAAAAGGACAGTGGCTAATTAATTATGATTGTTAATGGTCCAATTAAATGTGTTTTCATTAATGGATATGACTTGACTCTGGATTTTATTAGGTCATGCACTGCACACACTAGGCCTCAAAAGGCAGTGGATTACTAGAGCAAAACTAACTGCTGTGTTGACACGGATAATGACTTTTCGAATGAAGGAAACATATCGACTCAATGGCCAGTGAATTGACAGCTGTGCAAATAAAACCGTAAGGCATGTATGAAAATCAATTACCTTAAAAACACAACTGGCTGTAAATTAACAATCCAAAAGACCTTAAAGTTTGTGGTGCTTGCTAAAGCCAAATATTTTATGCAGAAAATATGAAAGTCTAGTTCTGTTCTGTTTAAAGATATGCAGATCAAACTGATCAAATCGTAGTCTGATTTTGAATAAAATCGAATGTTTCAAAGGCATCTCATAGGAAACCCTAAGGCTTTTAGAAAGATGAAAGAATGTTTCTGACAGCAGGGGAAGAAATGTATCATTTTAAAATGCATAAACACAGCAGTAGTCCCAAGTTTGTGTAGTCGAAGACTTTTTTTAAAATTTTTTTGTTTATTTTTTATTTTTATCATGTTAAAGTTTAAAATGTGTTTTGGAGTAAAATGCAATTCTAACACACTTACCCTATGCCCAATGGCTATTTCTGCTATGGGGTGCATTTTATTGTTTTCTTCCCTTTGTATTCACAGTGAATAAATAAATGGCTTGTTTGATGGTAAGATGTCCATTAAATCAATGGTTTGATGGTTTGAGTGACTGTCTAACTATAAAGTGAAAAATTCAATTTTTCTTCTTTTTTTAGTTATGTTAGCTATCACAAAGGGTTGGCGGTATGACCAAAATGTCATATCACGGTATGAATAACTCTATATAATGATAATGGTATCACAAAATTATTTGTACTGGAAATCAACCCCAAAATATCTTAGATTACATAACCGTAATCCAAAATCTAGTCAAATGATTTATAAATGAATGCAACTTAATTTTTTATCTTTCTATTTGGACCTTAATGGACGCAAACTAAAAGTTAAGATTATTCATTACAAATAAAAAGTATGGCATCAGTGCAGATACGGCTTTACATCATAAAACAATTGTGTTAAAAACAAATTACTTAAAACAATAATTCATTAGAAAACTGGCTGGATGAGTGACATTTGAAACCGCCTTTAAATAACTGGCATCTGTGATGGCATATCAGTTATATTTAAGTTATATAGAGAAGTTAAGGCCAGAAACATACTTTACACAAGTACACGTATGCAGATGCGCACACTTGGCCAACAAATTGCCAGCGTGCGGTCAGGCTGAACATGCTTAACATGCGTTCTTGCGTAACAAACCTCAGTACTCAAGGGGGCGATAGAGTTACCTTCAAACATCTGTGCCATTAAACTGGATATGTTATGCTATAAAAATATTAATTTTAACTTACTTGCTCAGCAATATTCTCTTCGAACTGTTGCTCCATCCATGACAGTAGTTGACATGAAAGAGAAAACTCAAAGTAGAAGCGGACAGTTCACACTAATCTCACTATAGCGCCTCTAGTAGCAACACTGAGAACGCAACGCATACTTGTGTTGTGTTATAAATTGCAATCTGACACATTTTGAAACGCATCTATGCACAGAATCAAGCTTGAGTGGAATATGTTTAAACTACTGTACCTGCGCCAAAACTAAACTGCCATTTGCGACACAGTTTGTACAGAAGACTATAGTGCTCTGTTTGGTGGTGAATTTTTAAAAACCTCACCATGGATATACTGTGATATAAGCGGAATAGCAGAATCTTTACTGGTTGACACGTTTAAACCTCTGCACATGGTTGTAACATGGGTCAGCTGTAACACTTCCTTCTCCAATCAGGAACAAGTTACAAATCACCAGATTCACTTCACACATGCTCAGTTTAGTCCTTATTCCACATATGAGGAAGTAGAGCCCTGTGGCAGTCACAGCAGATTTTAGAGGGGAAAAATTAATTTTGAGGTAAGAAAGTAACTTTTTTTACTTCATTTATTTTTGTGATGGCAGTGCCTGCTTTGTAGTTAAACTCAAAGTTAAATTATGTTTATTTTGTGTCTGTGTAGATATTTTTCATGCAAGTTGTTAGTGCTAATGTTTTGGCTGTTAGCTGTAAGGTGAGCTAGTTCATGGCTACAAGACTCTGGGTTAGTTGTAACATCAATGAAATATGTTACAACCTACCCCAAGTAAATTTTTTGTTGTATTTATATGTTTTTTTTATTATTATTTCAGTATGCCTGGGTCTTGGAAGAGAAAGACAAACTGAGGGGTGTCTCTCAGCATTTTGAAGAGAGCATCAGATGATGTAAAAGAGCAGGGGATGTCTGTAAGATCTGTGGCAAAATTGTATGGCATTTGCCATGTAACCTTGTACAGATTCTGCAAAAAGAGGAAGATGTTAGAAGAGAAGGGATCAAGGGAACCTCCGAGTGTAGGCTACCACAGTGGAAAGAAGATCTTCACTGATGAACAAGAGAAAGATCTTACAGAATATCAGATGAGCCAGCTGATGCATTTTATGGACTGTGTCCATGTGAAGTAAGTAGGATAAAGAGTAGGATTAGGGATAAAATATGAGAAAGTTAGGAGAAAATTATCAATTTATTGTGGTGCCAGTGTAAAACTTACAGATGGATAGATGAGGGAAATATTAAAAATGAATGAATATTGAAAATATTGAAAATGTTATGTGATTAAAATGACATGGGATGAATCTTCAAATGCAGGAGCGTACTGGTTTTCAGCCTACATGAAAAGAAACACAACTCTGTCCATTAGGAGCCCCGAGGCCACAAGCCTGGCACGGGCCACCAGTTTTAATAAACACAATGTGGCAATGTTTTTCAGAAAACTTGACGAAATAATAAGGAGGCACAGCTTAACTGCCAACGACATTTGGAATGTCGATGAAACAGGCATTAAAACTGTGCAAACTCCGGTCAGTGTGATTGCAAAACGTGGCTCTAAACAGGTTGGGGCAATGACATCAGGAGAAAGGGGTCAACTGGTCAGTCTCGCATTTACAGTCAATGCCATTGGCAACACAATTCCTCCAATGTTTGTGTTCCCACGCCTTCGTACGCAGACCACTTTGTATGAGATGGGCCGATAGGAAGTACTGGATATGGAAATAAATCAGGATGGATGCAGTTGGAGGATTTTGAAATCTTTCTGAAGCACTTCGCAAACCACACCAAGGTCAGCCCTGAGAAAAAGTTGCTACTTCTCCTAGATAACCATTGCTCACACGTCAATTACAGCCATTGACTACTGCAAGAACAATGGAATTGTGATGCGAACATTCCCCCCTCATTGTAGTCATAAACTCCAACCCCTCAACAGGAGTGTATATGGCCCACTCAAGAAGATGGTGAACAGTGCAAGTGATTGCTGGATGAGAATGAATCCAGGAAAGACCATGACAATATATGATATACCAGGTCTTGTGAGGATAGCACTTCTTTCTTCAGCTACACTAAAGAATATTCAAGCTGGATTCCAGTGCAGTGGAATTTGGCCGTAAAATCCAGACATACAGTATTCGAGGAGAGTGTATACACCTTCACAAGTCACAGATCGTCTTGATCCAGCCGTCCACCAGGCCACTCCTCCAGCTACCCATCTGGCCACTCCTCCAGGTGGCCACTAGGCTATCGCCTCATCAAGCTGTGCTAAAAAAACAGTGAACTTTAGCCCAGGTGATGTGCGACCCTTACCAAAAGCTGTACCAAGGAAAATCCCAGTAACAGGAAGAAAGAGGAGACAGACAGCAATACTCACTGATACACCTGTCAAGATGGCTCTGGGAGAAGAGCAGAGAACAAGGTCTGACAAAGTGAAACGGAAAATAAGCTTGCCCAAGAAAGGCCTGGCCAACAAACAGGATAAATCGACTCGCACAAACCAACAATGCCCTAGGCTGTCTAAGAAAACACCGGGAAAGAACAAACAGAAATTGCATAACTTTGAGCCACCGGACACAGATTCCTCAGATGCTGAGGAGAATTTATGTATTGTGTGCATGGAACACAAAAACTCAAAGCCAAAAGAAGGTTGGGTTCAGTGTTTGACCTGTAATCTGTGGGCCCACGAAGCCTGCACTCCAGGAGTGCCATACATCTGTCACCACTGTGACTCTGATGGTGACTAACACCTTGTGCACACACACACGTTCAAGTTAAATTTTATTATGGCCAATTACTATGACTGACAGTAACAAACATGCTTACACACACACGCATGCACATTATTCAGTTTTATTATGATGATGCTAATGTATCACACGCACACACAAATAGTGTTCAATTGTTGAAGCTGGTGCACATTTGCTCATTTTATTCAGTTTTGTTACACACACACACCAAATATTTTGAAAAGTCAGTATTGAATAAAAAGCTTTCAAAATCCATTTTTTGTCAAAATCCTTATTTCATAATGTTACATCTCACCCCAGGGTATGTTACAACTAACCTGGACTATGGGGTGAATTGTAACATTTCAATCCTCTTGTTTGAAACTAAACCATGCATTTTCTGTTTGTGCTGCAAAGATAACAGCTACATCATTTAACAGCAGACACTTGTAACTAGTTTGTATTACATTTTTAACGCACTGGCTTAAAAGAACTCCAAGATACAGACAGAAATGTCAAAAATTTTACAACCATCCCCGGTCTCCCCTATATACCGTCATACCATTCAGCCCTAGCTATCACTGCTAAATACGAAGAGCAAGTGACAGGTAGCCGAGCTGAAGTGGAGCATTTTGTAACCAAAGATTAAATGGAAATTCACATACTAATTCAGTAGGGATTTCAAAAGTTTTGGTTGATTTACTCAAAAACACACATTGACACACACACACTTCCAAAAAAACTGTCTTAGACTGTGTTTAAACCTATTTCACAGAGGATTAGGCCTGGTGAGTGGGATTGATGTGTGTGTGTGTGTGTGTGTGTGTGTGTGTGTGTGTGTGTGTGTGTGTGTGTGTGTGTGTGTGTGTGTGTGATTTGTGTTGAATGTAGGGTCTAAATGTCTATTTAGCAATCCAGACTATGAGGATAAGTGGATATCACCCTTTTCCAGACACAGTCAATGACATGACTCAAATTTAGTCAAACTGAAATGAAATTATATTTATTCAAAGGTCATGGGTCTAATTTTAACATACATACTACTATTGCACTACCATGGGTTTTTGGACATGGCATCAAGGTTTTTTGGACATTTACCATGGTACATTGGAGTAAATACCATGGTCCATGAACTTCACTACCATGGTATGCTTCTACAGTAAGTATCATAGTATTAACATCTGATACCACCACAGGGGTTACACAATCAAGTGTTTTTAGCATTAGATCAAGTAGAAATAGTTCCTTAAGATAACAATTGCAGGTTTCTGATTTTTGCTTCACACTGCTGCATTTCATTTTGGAGAGTAGTGCTGAGAACACAGAGTATAAATGTCTCTTTGTGACTCTGAGGAGTGCATGCCATCTCCGGTGGTTTGCACAAGAGTGAAGATTCAAAAAAAGGCTAAACTCATGCAGTCATGTGCAGGGGTAGTGTTAACCAAAAATTCTCTGTCATTTACCAATTTTTTCAAACATTGACGGATAATTTTAATGGAAAAAAGAAAGAAAGAAAGAAGAAAAACATTTTAACCATCAGTTTTGACTTCACTGTCTCTTTCACACACTGTGTGTGTGTGCCATGTTTATTGCCTGGCATTAAGATGTGTATTAACAGGCACCACCACCATTAACACCTGGTAATATGCGTCTCTTTTGCATAAATCAGTCATTACGTCAGTGTGTTACTGCATGATTGGTGTGTTACTTTATTAGATTAAAGCACAAAAAAGTATAATAACAAAATGAAAGCACGAAAAAAGTGGTGCGCATCATTTCCGCCAATTACTTACATTTAATCAGACATTTAGAACAGAATTGTCAGTTATTTTAGAGGAGTACCTGCATTAGAGCTTCAGAGATGTGTGTGCTTCTTATCCGTGACACTTTATTGTGATATCAGGCATACTGAAAAAGTTCATTGAACTTGTGCATGTATGTACAGTATGCACATTTAAAACATTTCCGATCGGACATTAATTTCTTTTTTAAGCCTCACGTAACCGGCAAAGTTCTTGTTTTAGCATGGTTGATTGACAGGTAGAACTTTCACCCTAGAACTCCTTGGTTTCAGACTTGAGCTTGGGGAGGAAAAAAATATATAATTTAAGCCTATCCATTGTCATGTACTGTATATGCCATTATAATGGATGCTATGCCCCTGAAAGTAGCAGGCTACTTATAAAATTAATTGAAATTAAGTATGGCGGATAAAAATAGATCATGATGGAAATTTTCCAACTCAGTCCGTCAGAGCGACGGATGAAGATTTTTCTAGCTTAACCTCTGGTCATGTGCTAGACAAATTTTACTAACTGTAAAAAGGAAATAAAATACTTTTATTTTATGAATGAAAACATGATACATAAAGATAATATTTAATTAAAATACATATTTTAAATTATTTTGAAGCCATAGGGCAGGACTAGGCATTATACTATTTTGTAATAATTGAGGGTTCACGAATGTTCCAGGCTAGTTATAAAATGATGTATCGAATCCATCTCTGTTTTCAATCAGGTTTCCTAAACACCCCCTATCCTCTACTAGTCAGACAATCACATAATCCCTAAACTCATGCCATTGGCTGAGCTAATGTTGCTGTGTCAGTCTGAGCTTCATTTCCCAAAAGCATTGTAAGCCTAAGTAGATCATAGAAACCATTGGTGTCGATAGTCTCTACGATCAACTTAAGCTTTGATGCTTCTGGTAAATGCATCCCTGGTCAGGATGCTCAAACAAACAGAAAATTAACCTAGTATTAGTCACAGCATATTAAACTGGGATAGGAGAATGTATTTTAACTTTGAAACATCACACATATCATCTTTAAGATCAGAGCCTTGAAAGAAACAAAGTTTGCACAAGCAGGCACCACTCACATTTTCTTCAGAATAACTCTTTTCAATATAAACATCACTTTTGTCCTCTATGATGTGGTCATTCTTCTGTGAGCTCATGGCAGGCTTGATGACCTGCATTAGTATGCAGTCAGGCATTAGTATTCCAGATTAAACACAGAACGCAATATCTGATCTCCAATCAGAACATTCCGCCCCACCTTGCAAGGTTAAGCCCCTAATTCCTCATGAAACTAATGTATAAAGCTCCAGTAGGCCAACACAGTTATATCCGAGGCTTAATCTACCCCAGCTTCTGATCATAACTTAAAATATTAGGCTTGTGATTGATGCTTTTTTCCTCAATCGATAATCAGAAATTTTCCCAATGATTATCTATCTATATCTGCATTTTTGTCAGATATAAATAGGGCAACTCATTGCTACACTGAACCCCTAAATCTACTGCAAAAGCTTACCAGTAGTCGCCGGTAGCTCATGAGGTCCAGGAGTTGGTAGTAAGAGCGATGCCCTCTGCCTTCCCAAGCTGCGTATACACAATAGTCTTTGTCTCTTTATACATATTTCTCAACACAACACTAGTAAAGTTTAAGCGGCAGGATAACTTTTCCTCTAACATGTTTCAAAAAGGGACTCTCCACCAGTTTAAGCGGCTGTATATCTCCGACTATAACTTAACTACAAAATTTGTTAGCTTTTTGGCCTGTGGCAAATCAATCGAATCAAAGCTTTCGCAATTGTATGTAGGTTGTACCGGTTTACTGCCTTTTGCTGCACATCCCTGCCATTCACCATGATATCTGTTCATATGGGATATTTGATAATTTGTGTTCCCGGAATATAGCAATTCTGCCTTGCACTTTTTACACACTGTTATTTATCCAGGTATTGGCCAGCTCCATCAACTCATAATCCGAAATGACAACAAACTTCGAAACTTTTCCCCTTTCCACAAAACTATCCTATTTGTTTATCTGCCATAACATTACCCACAACGAAACACTAACCAAAACACCAGCTGTACAAATGTAAGGGTGACAGATAGTGAGAAATACAATAAGTGTTATACCACCCCCTTGTGGTCTCCCAAAGCTATTACACCAGACTACATTAAACAAAAGGCCAACTGACTGTGAATTGGAAAGCACACAAATTTGTCTTCTAATTTAAATGTTAATACATGATTCCTCAAAAAGTTATTGAGAAAATAATGTGCCAATCAATAATCGATGTATCGATATTTTATGACATTTCTATCAAATATTTATTAATCTCCAAAATGCATTTTTTAGCACGTTAAGCGAATAAACTATACTGACCCGTACATCAATTCTGTTATACTGTACCTACCATTGGAGCAATTAAAGCTTTAAGTACATGTTTTTGCAAGCCACATCAGCTGGGGGCAGTCAGCACGCCTCAACAAACCTCACAAGCAGCGCAGCCACAGAATGAGAGCCGGTCTCACAGGATGCTTGACTGCTGGATGAGGGACAACAGAATGCAGGGATCTCAAGACATTTTCAACTACTTTTAACTTGACACAGCATCCTAAAAACGTAGCATTTATGATGCTGAAAACCATGCTCCAAAAGGTCCATCTGACACATATGTACATAGACCGTAGATTAAAAATAGTGCGGATTGCAAGAACATGTCCTTTGAGGACAAGACAGATTGACAAACTCAATTGCAATATGGATTGTTGTCATCTGTAGGCTTAAGTTAAATTATATGGGAATAAAACAAACAATCTATTGACTTCTAACGCCACTTTGTAGTGTCTAATCAATGCTAGACTCATTTGCCACAATAATCTGAATTATTATGTTTATTATTATATAGTTTATATTAATCATTCTTTGAATTATTATGTATTATGTATATTAAGTATGGATTATCTTTATTTTGGAGCCTTTCTCAGCAAATATTGATATGTGATTATTTGCGCTTTATTTGATTAATTAATTGACATATTATGTAATTAATTACATTAAAACTTGTAATCAATTGACAGACTTAGTTCATACCAATTGTGAACCCCCAAACCATAATTTTCAAGAAGACCGGTGCTTACCTGAGTTTGGAAATGAGCCTTCACACCAACAAAACAAACTGAATTCTGACGTCAAACTGACTTAGGTTCGCACCAAAATCTCTATTGTGAAATTGTCCTTTAAGTACCATCTGCTGTATTGCAAACATTTAAAGCTAAATTTGTCCTGTTGAACAGAAAATGATGCATAAGGCATGTTACTCAGTCCATAAGGTGGATTATTTAGTAAAAATAGACGTAGCGTCTGGATAGTCCTTTGGGGATCAGCTTAAAAAAAAACTTAGCTCCATCTCTAAAATTCACAAACCGACACACATAAACGCAAACACAACCTTTAACTCATTCAGTATTAATGCACTAAGCCTCCTTGAAAGGTTTTTATCAGCAGCAAGGCTGGAATGCTCTCAGAAAGTTCTGCACTCTCCCCACAACACAAGCAAAACAGGACTGGGGCGAGAAAGCACCAAAAGTTTGGCCGTTTATACTTCAAGAATTCAGGACAGGGTATAAGTTGAAAAGTTTGTGCCTTTACACCTCCGTGCTTTTATTTTTGTGTTCTTAGCACAGTTTGGAAACCATTTACTCTCTAATCTGGAGCTTTAAACACTTCCTAGATGTTCCTGGATCTTTTGTTGTCCTTGAACAAGATTACTGTCAAACAAACACAAAACATACAGTCCTAACTCTATCCCTAAACCCAACTCCAATAATTACCTCTATATTTAGTGGGTATTATAAATTAAATTATATGTTGATAAAAAATTTTTTTGATAAAACCCCCAACCCCAGCAGTTATAACATCTTCCAGCAGGAGCTAACTGGACTATTCTAATAATCCAAACTTTGACCCTTGGTCTGAATCCTGTCCCTAACCTACACTAATCCCTACCCCTAAAATTAGAGGGGAATTATAGGTTTATAAGAATGTTGTTCAAGACTCAACCCCAGCCTTAAGCCTAACCCTGAAATCAAATTGTATTGCAATGCTGTTCCAGGACCAACAAGGATTTTGATAGAGGAACACATCAAAAGTTTTTGAAATCACGATCAGCTCTAAACACCACTTTGCGTTCACAAAAGACCTGAACACCTACACACACTGAGACCAACTACATGCAATATCGACGCAAGGCAAATTATGATGCTATGGCTCTGGATGTGTAGGCGTCCTACTGATGCCACTGGTTTACTCTTCTGTCAAGAATGCAGGGTGCACACAGCTCTTTAAATTTGTTGTCTCTATTTTAATTTTTTTCATGCTGACAGCATTAAGACTTCAGAATTTAGGGTGATTATGAGCATTCAACCTTTTCTGAAAAAAAAAAAAAAAGAAAACTGGCAAATGCACGCAGCTGTCATCTGAAAGAGGATGGGGTTATGCTGGGAACACAGATGATGTTTCTATGAAAAACAAATCTAATGTTAGTGGAATGGAGGAAAAGAATGTGGAAGGGGAAAGAGGTGAAACGAAATGGGTGAGCTAAGAAAAGTGAGGGACGGTATCAAATTATATTGACTGGAAGAGAGACATTCAGAGAAATTAAGGGGTGAAAACCCTCAATGGTTTGTCAGTGCAATAACCAGCATCTTATTTACTAACCCTGGCCCCAACCACTATTTCTAACCCTTACCTAACCCTAACCTACTCTAACCACTGAACACTCGCAATCCAGTTTAACCAGGCAATAGTCTCACTTAACAACCAGGGCATGGTCTCAAGTTTAGATTCTGAGTTGTTCTGAAAAAAGAAAAAAATTTGATGAACACTGTAGGTATTCGTATGTGTGTTCAGCGGAATCCAACATGACAGGCATTATGGCCGACCATTGAAAAATTGCTATCATTGTCCACTGTATGACCTAAGGAATCTAAAGAGACCAAGCTAGCCACTGGGACATATAGGGCAAAATATTTTTCATTTCTATATAATTTTGTTTTTATTTCTTTACCATTAGATTGTGCTTTCCCCAAACTGCTTTTGTATAAATTAGAGGGGAAAAAATGCATTTCTAAATGCAAAATGCATGTGAAACTTTGAACTGATGGTTGTACTAGACAGACTGAGATAGTGACTCAAACTTTATCATGATGTACATTGAGACCAGTGATGTAGTTTTGACTGAAGAGGTGGGCATCCTGTGAATTATCAAGAAAATTTAAAATATGGGACAATTTAGTCTTAGTTCACACTTTTTTTTCCTCAAATTTTTTTTTTTAGACTGACTGTATAAACTGAAATTCATATGGGGACAGATCTGATTTTTGTTTCTGTTCAGACTGTAGTCGCTTTTGCTAGCATGTCCACATTAATGGAGTTATAAACAAAGGTTCTGGAGGAGCCTACTAATCTGATCCTATTAATCAATTATGCAAAAACATATATAAGCAGAGCTCACCTCTCTCCCAGCACTCATTGCTTCTGGCAAGCAACCATGGCCAACCCAGACGAGCTTGAACTCTTCACCTTAGATGACGAGTTTTCTCTTGTGTCAAAAATTCCTCAGTGCTCCTCCGAGCCCCGACTCGCACCCCAAGATTCCATTATCCTGGCTTCCAACGAAAAGAATAGAGATTGTTCAACACGTGCACCCCCCAAACCGGTGTCGCAGAAGAAACTCCTCTCCTTCACCGGCTACCTCCACAGAACGACCTCACCATTCCGCCACGTCGGCAAATCCCGCTCTGTCTCCGGCAAATCCAGTTATCCCAGTGATCTCAAAATGGACCATCAACGGCTTACGTCATGCCCTTGCTGCTGAGTCTGTCCCCTTCCAATGCAGATAAAATAACTCTACAATCTTCTCGTCAGATCAAAAACAAACCCCGAAGGTTTACCAACCTTACCGGAAAGCCAAGAAGCCCCACCCCCAAAAGTCACGAGAACTACCTCCCGACGCTCAGCGTGCCGTCACATTCAGATTTCCAGCGCCTCTCAAAACCCTCTCACTCAAAATTCAGAAATGTCAGGTACCTCTCCGTTACCTCCAGCACAACAAACCTCAGTTCTCTTTCAGTCTAATACTGGGGTCCTCCCTTGCCTCCCTTGTGAATCATCTCGCTCCCTCGAATGCAGGGCATTCTCCGCATACTTAGCCTAGCTGAATTCTCCCTAGCCTTTGGAAGATATACAGATGTTATCTGCTCCACTTTCCCAAATAGACACAAGGAACTAAATGACTACCTAACTATAATTGCTGAACTCTCTCTTTCCTTTGGAGGAAGCCATTTCTATAACTACCACAAACTCTTCTCTGCCAAATATACAGCAAGAGTTGCCCACTGTAACCAATGTCCATTCTGGGGTGCCCTAAACATGGAACTCTACAATAGAATTTTTCTTGGCTGTCGCAATGTCTCTTGTGCCATCTGTAGGTCTTCGGATCACAAATCCTCCTCTTGCCCTCTAATCAACCCTCACATTCCAGAACCTGAATCAACTCCTGAAACCATCAAATCAACCTCATATGTCCCACAGCCAAGGATCTCAAAAATCTCCTCAAATTCAATAAAAACAATAGAATAATTACTTTCAATTCAGGAAGGCAAGTATGCAACAACTTCAATGAGTTTGGTTGCCCTAGACAATACTGTTGCTTTCTCCACATCTGTAATTACTGCGGCGGTGCCCACGCCCACCCTATTTGCACAGTGTACAAATCTTCTGCATGAAATAATAAAGATATAAAAAAGTACCTCTCCTCTCTTATATATCTCTCTTGGCAAAAGAACTAAAAAAATCACCCAAACAAAGATTTCACAAACTTTCTCCTTTCAGGTCTAAGCCAAGGCTTTGACCCAGGCCTAGAAAGCCAACCAGATACCAACATAATTTGCAATAATTTACAGTCAGCATTGGCAGAACCAGAGGTCGTAGACACTATCCTAAAAAAGGAACTAGATCAAGGTTTCATGATTGGCCCCTTTGTCTCTCGCCCCTTTAAACTCTTCTGCATTAGTCCCATCGGGATTGCTACAAGGAAATTCTCAGGAAAAAAGTGTATTATCATCGACCTTTCAGCACCCCATGAAAACCTCTACCCAAGGATCAACAGTCTAATCCCAATTGACGAGTACTCCCTTCAATATCATGATGTAGACCAAGCTATTAAATTGATTAAAATCGCTGGCCAAGGGGCCTGGCTCGCTAAAGTCAACATCACCTCTGCTTTTAAAGTTATGAGAATCCACCCCGGCTTCTGGCAACTTTTCGGGATTCGCTGGCGAGACGACTAACCTTCGGCTGCTAAATTAGCCCCCAAAATTTTTATACGCTCTCCGAAGCCCTCTGCTGGATCATGTCAAATAACTACGCAATTCCCCTCCATATCCATCTGCTCAATGACTTTCTGACTGTTTCTCCAAACAACTCCCCACCAGCAGCCCACCTCTCCACTGTTGTAAATGTGTTCTCAGAACTTGGAGTCCCCATCTCCGCCGAGAAAACATCAGGCCCTTCCACTACCATTGAATTCTTTGGAATCAATCTCGACACGATCAAATTCCAAGCCTCTCTCCCCAGGGAAAAAAAATCAATAGAATCATTATAATCATTTCCAGCCTCCTGGATTCTCCTCAATGCACTAAACGTGACTTGCTCTTCCTGCTCGGCCATCTCAAATTTGCTATGCGTATAGTGCCCCAAGGTCGCCCTTTCATCTCCCTTCTAGCTCTCATTTCTCAAACAATGGAATGAACTCTCCTTCTTCTATGAAGACCTCTTCTCCATCCCCAGCGACCTGCAGTTATTCACTGGTGCTTCCCCTAATGTAGGTTTTGGAGGGTACTTTCAAAACCACTGGTTCGCTTCCACCTGCCCTCTGGAATTATCTGGTCTTCCCCAATCAGATGTTTCCACCACCTTATTTGAACTATACCCTATTGTAGCAGCAGCTCATCTGTGGGGAAAGGAATGGAAATCTAAAAGCATACTTTTCCACTGTGACAATCAAGGAACAGTCCAATGTATCAATAAAGGCTGTTCACATTCCCTGAAAATCATGCCACTATTAAGATGTCTCATTTGGATCTCCACCTGCGACCAATTCATCATCAAAGCACAACACATCCCAGGTCGTAAAAATCTAATTGCTGACTGCCTCTCTCATTTTCTCTTCCAGAAATCCAGGACATTGGCCCCAGAAGCAGACAAGAATCCAACTCAAGTGCCTCCCTTTCGGAACTCATCTTCCAGTAAACCATCCACTCAGACACCTCCACAGCCTATTTCATGACCTCATAATTCAAGTAGTCTCCCCAAGAACATTCCAAACTTACTGGACAGCTTTGAACAGCTTCAAGCTTTTCCATCTAAGTATCAGCATTCCCTTCCCCCGATTTTTCACTCATCTCTATCTCCTCATTCTTTACCCATCTCCATATTTCAAAGTATTTGCAATCTGGAACAATCAAAGTATACCTAAGCGGCATACAATTCTTCTACAAACTAATCCATGGCCAACAATGCCCCTCATTAAACAACCTCCAAAGTTCTCTCCTCACTAAAGGAATCCAAAAAATCCAGCCCGCCAGAACCCATTCAAGACAACCTCTGACCCTAGACCTATTACAAAGATGCCTAACCACTCTCTGTTCAGGCTATCATTCACACAACACATCTAGAACACTGGACGCTATCTTCATTCTCTCCTTCTTTGGTTTTCTCCGAAGCTCAGAAAACTCCATAAATTCCAAATTTGATTCTAGTATTTACCCCACTTTTTCAGACCTCCAAATTCTAAATAATGACACCATCAGATTCCAGATTAAACAAAGCAAAACAGATCAAATTATATGTGGCCATTCCATCTTCATCTTTCATCTACAAAGCCCCATCCAACCCTACCAAGCCCTCAGTCACTACTTAGCCTACAGAGAAACCCAAATTTGTTCCCCTGCAGACCCACTATTCACTGATGATGACTACAAGCCAGTCTCGAGACACTGGTTTCAAAAACACCTCAAATGCATCCTGCTTAAATCAGGTATACCACCCAATCTCTTCTCCCTTCATTCATTCCGCATAGGAGCTGCAACAACAGCCTCCCAAAAAGGCTTACCTGACCTCCAAATTAAAGCTCTTGGAAGGTGGTCCTCTGAAGCCTTCCACTCTTATATCAGAACAGACCTGGCACACATTAGACAAGCTCACAAAAATCTTATCTCTTCCCAATAAATCAGTCACACAACATTTTGAACCCCCTGGTGTGTACTATGGTTCTCTGGAATTGTAGTGGGGGCCATCCCATTCGAATCGCAGTGTGAGCCCTCCTGTTCGAATCACAGTGTGAGCTTCATGTTCATTGAACTCATGGGCTCTCCTGGTCGAATTGCAGTATGGGCTCTCCCGATCAAAGGCAGAGGGGGGCCCCCATTTGAATCACAGTGAGGATTCTCCCCTTTTCGAAACACGTGAGCTACCACATTCTATTTTATTGTGGGTTCACCTGCTCGAATTGCAGTGTCGGCCCTCCTGATCGAATGAATTGGGTCTGGAGTCGGCCCTCAAACACAGCTGTGCCTCAAAACTAACCACTTTGCCAGCACTCGCCCACAGGACCGGTCTCCCGATGAGCCCCTCTTGTCTCGATGGTTTGGGCCTCTTCATTCCTTTCCGTCGAGGCCCAACATCCTAACAACTCGGGGGTCCTCGGGTCCGGACCTCAATTCTCCGACCCAACACACTCCAGCAGGAGACCTATTCTTTGGGTGTTTTACCGGGTTCGAGGGAACTCTTCCAGCTCATCTATCACCTTCCTCTCCTCCGTTCTGTCCACCAGGCAAATCTTTGTGTGAGGCTGCCTCCTGAGCATTTCTACCCCCATGGTGTGCATCGGGTATGGCCCCATTTTTTTTTTTTTTTTTTTACCATTTTTGGCAATCTTATCTATACAAATATTCAGCGCTCCATGTTATCCAAAGCTTGCTGTCCTTAAATCTTTTCTCCTTTTTGGGGGGAATCTAAGATCGGGCATTCTCTCTCTCATTCAAGCCCTCCCTCTCCTTGGACAGCAAGCTAAACACGTTTACCATTATCATAATATTTACTTCTTCCTAGGATCAGGCAAGGAGGTGAACACATGAAATGGAGTTATGGAGCCTACTAATCCGATCCTATTAATCAATTATGCAAAAACATATACAGTTGTGCTCAAAAGTTTGCATACCCTGTTAGAAATTGTGAAATTTTGGCATTGATTTTTAAAATATGACTTATCATGCAAAAAAAAAAAAACTGTCTTTTATTTAAGGATAGTGATCACATGAAGCCATTTATTATCACATAGTTGTTTGGCTCCTTTTTAAATCATAATGATAACAGAAATCACCCAAATGGCCCTGATCAAAAGTTTACATACCCTTGAATGTTTGGCCATGTTACAGACACACATGGTGACACACACAGGTTTAAATGGCAATTAAAGGTTAATTTCCCACTCCTGTGGCTTTTTAAATTGCAATTAGTGTCTGTGTATAAATAGTCAGTTTGTTAGCTCTCACGTGGATGCACTGAGAAGGCTAGATACTGAGCCATGGGGAGCAGAAAAGAACTGTCAAATGACCTGCGTAACAAGGTAATGGAACTTTATAAAGATGGAAAAGGATATAAAAAGATATCCAAAAATGCCAGTCAGTACTGTTCAATCACTTATTAAGAAGTGGAAAATTCGGGGATCTCTTGATACCAAGACAAGGTCAGGTAGACCAAGAAAGATTTCAGCTACGATCGGGCCTTCTCTCTCTCACCTAAGCCCTCCCTCTCCTTGGACAGCAAGCCAAACACATTTACCATTATCATAATATTTTCCTCTTCCAAAGAGGTGAACTCGTGAATTAGTTGTAATAGTAACAGTGCAAACTTCTGTGTGTTCATCATGCGTGAGAGTTAAGCAATGGATATTTTGCCATTGTCAAAGTATTATGAGGGCAGTATCAAAATATTAACACATTTGTCACATACAATGGTTTAAAAAATGGAATAGATGGCATATGTAATGTTTGTTGATGCTAGGGTTGACAACTATCCCATTTTATCTCTTTGGGTGGTTAAAGCCAAGGTTTTTTTATTTTTTTTATTTTTTTTTGGTAAAGAGGTTTGCACTTCTTTGGCTGCCCTGTAACATATACATGACATAAGGGTGAGTTTCATTCAGAAGTGGTCATTCATATGCACTGTTCCCCTCAAAGACTTTACCTTCCACTGTGACAGTTTCGGAGGGCTAAAAGGTGTAATAAAACATTCTGAACTCACTTTTTAAGTCATTTTTTAATTGAAAATGATCTTGTAATGATCCTACAGCATGCCATCATTATTGTTTTCCATTCAAAATGTCCTGTGAAGCCATCATGTATGCCATTTAAAATGCAGTATGTCTTCTTGTCATAAAATCTGATATGACAACCCGTCAACATACAATCTGATCTGACCATTAACAAAAAATCGATTTTAATCAAATTCTAAACCACCTATGAATGTGGTTTGGATCAGGGTCGGATTTTATGTGTTTTTCTTCTGTTCAGACCTAAACGGATTTGAATCAGATAGGCCAAATAATAATTTTTCCTGCCTGTGTGAACATTGCCTTATAGTTAACTTGGCCATCATCTGCAAAGAGCATCAAAAACTAGCATGGGTGTAGGGATCCCTCTTTCGTCAATCTCGTAAAATTCTACAATTCTACAGATTATACATGGCGTTTGAAGTCACACAGCAACGATGAGCACTAATAAAAGATTATTTTAAACTGTTTTGTTAAATAGTCATTCTTGATGATCAATTCAAGCTCTAAAATACAAATTTTACTTAATAAATTTGAGAACTTTATCTCTGTGTGCTATTGTCGGTCATGCGATATTGTAATTCAGTGGAGAAGTACATCAGTCAGCACTAGTTGTAAGAATCTGACTGGGTGGTCTAGTGGTAACTAATTCGCTCTGTGAATAAGAGGCTTATGGTTCTAATCTGCCCATATGCCACTTTATATTTTAATTAACAAAGATTGCATCCGCACCTCAGTGGATGTATATCTTGAGTGGGGACACATTTGTTTGCATTTTTCTATGGGATCTGACTGGAAAAGAGCATGCGCTGCATAACTTGCAGCAACAAGGAGTGCTTGCCGTCCATTCTCGATTCTTCAAGTACATCACTACTTGGTATCTTCGTTGCTATCTTCTTGATACTGTATAATTAATGCTTATGTTGTTTATGAGCATGCCGTTGTTATTTTGCTAGCCATCTTGAACTGATCTTTAACTTTATATGTCATTCTTTTGATAAACATAGTTAACTGATGAACGTAGTTACACATACTTAGACTATACATAACAGACAGCGTATGTGCGAGAAGTTGACAAAGAGGGATCCCTTCTAGACATGACCACGGTAAGGGCAAGTTAAGCTTCTTTTGCCAACCGCCATAAAAGACAAGAAAAAGAGGAGGAAGCAAAAGAAACAAGAAGAACAATCACTGATTTGCTGGAGGGATGCAGCAATGGAGACCATGATAAACACTTTCCTGCAACATTCAGTGTTTCGCTTGGAAGCCCACGCATAGGGACTGATTTGTTTCCATTAACCATTCACATACCATTAGAGAGAATTATCATTTATGAGTATTTTTATACAGACGTTATGAGCAAGCATCATATAGGCTGCATATTTAAACAACTTCCAAAAACTGCAAAGACACTAAACCTGTGCTCTCTTTTAATGTGCCGATGGGCTAGCTCTTGTCTCCTACCAGTGTACCGACCATAGAATGTTTATGGGACCACCATGTTATGCTATTTTAGGCTAAGCTTGTAGTCTCCACTATGTAAGAAGGGCTCTGCATCTACCTTCAATGTGCTTTGATGTGGGATGTGGCAAAAGCCAGCTAAATTTTTGTTTCTAATTATAAATCATGAAAAGGTGATACTGCTGTTTGTCCAGAGTCAAAATTGTATTTTTATTTGTAAAAAATTTTATCTGTCAAGTGACACGGCTTAATTTCATCGAAGTCAAGCAGCGATGAAGGGAGAGAGCAGGAATAAAAACACTTGCTGGTCTTTGCTCATTTATTTAGACATGTCAGTTAAATGTATACATGTCAATATATAATTATAATATCATCGATTCAGATACAACTAAACTGGAAATGCACATAGTATGATGTTATTCTTAAATAACACCTAATATGTCATCATTTTAACACACTGTAATAAATAAAAAAGCACTATAATGTGAATATATAGTTGATATTTAATGTGTATATACTAATGTTATTCAATAAACAAGATTATGAAGTGCAGACTTTACAATGTAAATATTAATCTTATACACAAATATGCCTCGGTTCCTTTCTGTGTATTCTTCATGAGTTAAAGCAGCTCTTACATTCATACAGACGGGATCATCACAGATGTTTTGTAATATTGTGACCAAATCAGAGCAGAAAACATTGTGAACATATGTAACTTCTGAATAAGAGATATTCACGGTGATGTACCGGTAGTTATGTGTGCACTCGCCGGTGTATGGAGATGAATCGTGAATAAAATATATTTAAATGTCCGCAAAAGTCAAATTTGGCCATATTTGTACTGACCTCAGACCTGTATAAACCTTTTCTGGGGCATGGATGAAAAGCGTTTTTTCTTGATATCGTTTTGTGGGTGTTTTTCCATTGACCACCATTACTTCCTTCCTCTATGGTCACAAAATACAGCGTCTGCGGGGAAAAAGTGATGTCACAGAAACAGGTCACTTTAATGCTGCCATTAATTTTGAATTGTTAGATCATTGTTAGAAACTTTCTTCACACGACGGTGACAAAAAAAACCATGGTGACAAAAGTGTCCCTTTGCGCCTCCTGGCAGTGATTTTGCAAACGCGTCTCACATGTGAGAATTTAAAGTTTTCACGCGGCGGTACTCTCAGCGGTAGTAAGGCTCAATCTAGTTGCTTATCCACTGTATTTTGGTTAGCAACTTAAAACAGCCAATAGTTAAGTTTATAAACGTAATTACTTGCAGAATAATTGTTTATTAAACAAATTCTTAATAATACATTTAAAGCTGTTTATTGAACATTGGTATCTTTTATCATAATGCTTTTGCTGAGATTTTCTAGAAGCTTAGACACAATGCAAATCTCATGGCTTACCCTTACAAAAATCCAAAGTTATGCCAAACCTGCCGCAAATTTGCCACTGATTATTTTCAGCTCTTCACCGGTGGTGTTGAACCCGCGGCAAACTTTTGGCAACAATAGACAATTTGACTCTACTAGAAAACACTTCTTTGGCAAATTTATGGCAACAATGAAGAGTTTGCCGCAAAGCTCATTTGCATGTGAAAATAATGATTGCCGAATTTGCAGCACGTTTGTCACAGGGGTTTGCCGTAACTCTCAATATTAAAAACTTTCCAATGAAGAATGTTTTAAATGAAAGAATGTTTCCAAATAACATTTGTGATTTTGCAGGAGGGACATGTCCAGACAAGAACTGTAGTTCCCTGATTCATCACAACAAGAACTGATGATGTAACAGAGTTCTGTAAGGTCAGAGCGCTAAGGGCGTTAAGCGCTCCCTCACAACTGCACTGCAACACTGACCGCACATATCCCCATCATGAGCTGCAGTCCACTGAGACATCAACCGAGATGTTTTGCTTTTATGAAGAACTTTTTCTGGAGGCTAATTTCCATGAAGCCAAAGGGGTAACTCTCACAAAAACTGTGAAGAACATGTCCAACTTGAGGACAGGTGTGAGGATGATGGCCACAAAAAAAAATAAATAAATAAATAAAAAACATGACCCTTACAAAAAATCTACAGTTCTGGCAAACTAGCCACAAATTTGCCACTCATTATTTGCACATGCAAATGAGCTTGTGATTCACTGCAAATGTTTGCCAGAAGTTTGCAGCTCTTCTCCGGTAGTGGTGAACCTGTAGCAGACCTCTGGCAACAATGATCAATTTGCAGCAGAGTTTGCTGCAAAGCTCATTTGCATGTGAAAATGATCAGTGGCAAATTTGCGCCATATTTGCCATGAACTGATGATTTTTGTAAGGAGACAGATGCTCATTTGGGCTTGTGAATTGAGCGAAAAGAACGAACATCACATAAATCCAACACGATCACACAGTAAATCGACATGTTTCTACTGAATGTTCTCCCATCAGACATTTTTGCATCAATGTTTTTTTTACCTTTTCCTGTCACATTACTGATAGCACGTTGCATGAGCAGCCTCATGCAGAGACATGGGTTCTCATCCTGCGTGGAAAAAAAGGAAGTAATCGTGATCACATAAACAATGGCAAGCGTGATTCTGAGGTTGCATTTTCCCTCTAAGATTACATTTTTACTTCACTGACGGTTAGGTTTAGAGTTGGGGTTTGGGTTAAGGTGTATGGTTAATAAAACATGCATTTACTACTTGCTTTACAACTTGCTGTTGGCGTCAATCTGTGGACATTTCACCTGGAAACTTGAGCTCACTCTTGCTCCTACATTCAACAACATTTCCAGCTTCGGCCACTGGGGGCAGTGATTCGAATTTTGCTCAGCACTAACTGATTTCAGCTGAAGAACTTTCGACCTGATGTTGCCGAATTAACAGTGAGATTAGTCTGCATAAATCTCTGTGATTTCAGGAGAACTAACACTGTTGGGGAAGCTACTTTGAAACGTCATGGTTACTGGTGTAACCTCCGTTCCCTGATGGAGGGAACGAGACGTTGGTGTCGATGTAGTGACACTAGGGGTCACTCTTGGGAGCCCGAGACACCTCTGGTCTTGATAAAAGGCCAATGAAAATTGGCGAGTGGTATTTGCATGCCACTCCCCCGAACATACGGGTATAAAAGGAGCTGGTATGCAACCACTCATTCAGGTTTTACGCTGAGGAGCCGATATAAGGTCCGGCCATTTCAGCGGGTAGTTCAGCGTTGTGGCAGGAGGGACCAACGTCTCGTTCCCTCCATCAGGGAACGGAGGTTACACCAGTAACCATGACGTTCCCTATCTGTCACTCACTCGACGTTGGTGTCGATGTAGTGACACTAGGGGTCACTCTTGGGAGCCCGAGACACCTCTGGTCTTGATAAAAGGCCAATGAAAATTGGCGAGTGGTATTTGCATGCCACTCCCCCGAACATACGGGTATAAAAGGAGCTGGTATGCAACCACTCATTCAGGTTTTACGCTGAGGAGCCGATATAAGGTCCGGCCATTTCAGCGGGTAGTTCAGCGTTGTGGCAGGAGGGACCAACGTCTCGTTCCCTCCATCAGGGAACGGAGGTTACACCAGTAACCATGACGTTCCCTATCTGTCACTCACTCGACGTTGGTGTCGATGTAGTGACACTAGGGGTCCCTATACAAAACACCACAAGGCTGAACTGTGTTACGTGAACTGGCGGTGTGTAGCCAGCACACCAGGTCAACACGTAACCTCCCCCAACACAGTTATGAGTGTCGAACGGCCCTTTTTGGGGACAAGTCGACTACCCAAAGATAGAGACAGGCTTAAACCAGTCGTGGCCTCTTTTCCCTTTCTCTTTTTCCACTCCCTAAAAAAGAAAGGGGATTATCCGACTGGGCCGCCAGGTCTAGTCGGGGGGTGTCCCTCCCAAGGGGAGGACACCGCGGAGACCACACCTCGCCCCAAGAGAGGGGGGGATATTTAAGTGGAAGAATACGTCACATGGTCTTTCCAACCATGTGGAGAGCCGTCAAGGTAGATCCTGCCCAATGGGGGAGGAGATACTACAACATGGAGACTGGGGCAGAGGGGCTCTGCCCAAGGAAGACACAGTTTGCCAGCAGGGAAACGAATTAGATCGCATGGGGTTAGCCTTACAGGGAACTGCCACATGTGGAGCACCTACCCCAGAACCGGGCTCTTAGTTAGAGCGAAACTGAAGTAGTCTCTCCGAAAACTCGATTGCCACAGGGCTCGGAGGAAGTCAACCAGGGAACAACTTTTGTGAACACTACTGGGAATTAACAGCGCACATCTTCAGCTCAAAAGGAGGTGGAAGGCGCTATGTGCAAGCGATACACCCGGCCGGCTATCCCGGGCTTATCCGCTTGTTGCGTGCCACTACCTGGGACGAAACCGGTTCCACCCAGAGGTTGTAGAACCTTGCAAAGGTGTTGGGTGTTGCCCAGCCAACTGCTCTGCAAATATCTGTTAGAGAGGCACCTCTGGCCAAGGCCCAAGAAGCCGCTACACCACAGGTAGAATGGGCTCGTAGCCCTACCGGGGGAGGCATGTTTTGGGCAAGATATGCCATAGTTATGGCATCAATGAGCCAGTGGGCGATCCTGTGCTTGGAGACAGCACTTCCTTTCCGCTGTGCACCAAAAGCAGACAAAGTGCTGCTCAGAGATTCTAAAGGTCTGCGTGTGATCCAAATAGATGCGTAAATCACACACTGGACACAGCGACGACAGGGCTGGGTCTGCCTCCTCCTGAGGCAGCACTTGCAAGTTCACCACCTATTCCCTAAAGGGGTGGTGGGAACCTTGGGCACATGGCCCAGTCAGGGTCTCAGGATCACGTGAGAGTAACCTAGACTGAACTCCAGGCATGTTTCGCTGACAGAGAACGCTTGCAGGTCACCTACCCTCTTGATGGAAGTGAGTGCAGTCAGGAGGGCAGTCTTCAAGGAGAGTGCCTTAAGCTCGGCTGACTGCAAAGGCTCAAAGGGGGCTCTCTGTAGACCCTGAAGGGCTACAGAGGTCCGCTGAGGGAACGAGGTGCGGCCTGGCACCTCTTAGGAACCTGATGATCAGATCATGCTTCCCTAAGGACTTACCGTTGACTGTGTCATGGTGTGCTGCTATGGCAGCAATGTACACCTTCAAGGTGGAAGGGGACAGCCTCCCTTCCAACCTCTCTTGCAGGAAGGAAAGCACTGATCTGACTGCGCATCTCTGGGGGTCTCCAGACGGGAAGAACACCACTTAGCAAACAGACGCCACTAAAAGGCATACAGGCACCTCGTAGAGGGAGCCCTAGCCTGAGTGATCGTGTCTACCATCGCAGGTGGGAGACAGCTTAGGTCTTCCGCGTCCCGTCCAGGGGCCAGACATGGAGATTCCAGAGGTCTGGGCACGGGTGCCGGATGGTGCCCCTTCCCTGAGAAAGAAGGTCCTTCCTCAGGGGAATTTTGCCAGGGGGGAGCTGTCGCGAGGAGCGTGAGGTCCGAGCACCACGTCTGGGCGGGCCAGTAGGGTGCTTACCAGGACGACCTTCTCCTCGTCCTCCCTGACCTTGCACAGGGTCTGTGCAAGCAGGCTCACTGGGGGAAAACGCATATTCGCGAATGCCAGGGGGCCAGCTGTGTGCCAGCACATCTATGCCGAGGGAGGCCTTGGTCAGGGCGTACCAGAGCGGGCAGTGGGGTGGATTCTTGGGAGGCGAACAGGTGCACCTGTGCCTGTCGAATCGACTCCAAATCAGCTGGACCACCTGAAGGTGGAGTCTCCACTCTCCCCTGAGGGTAACCTGTTGTGACGGCACGTCCGCCGTAGTGTTGAGGTTGCCCGGGATGTGAGTGGCTTGCAGCGACTTGAGGTGCTGCTGACTCCAGAGGAGGAGACGGCAGGCGAGTTGTGACATACAACGAGAGCGCAAACCACCTTGGTGGTTGACATATGCTACCATTGTCGTGTTGTCTGTCTGAACTAACACGTGCTTGCCCTGGATCAACGGCCGAAACCTCCGCAGGGCGAGCAGAATTGCCAGTAACTCGAGGCAGTTGATGTGCCAACGCAGCCGCGTGCCCATTGCAAATGGCGCCCCAGCCCATTTTGGAGGCGTCTGTCATGACCACGACGCGCCTGGGGACCAGTTCTAGAGGAACACCTGCTCGTAGAAATGAGAGGTCAGTCCAAGGGCTGAAAAGACGGTGACAGACCGACGTAATGGCCACGCGGTGTCCCGTGGCGCCATGCCCGTCTCGGGACTCGAGTCTGGAGCCAGTGCTGAAGTGGCCTCATATGCCGAGGATGCCATATGCCCCAGGAGCCTCTGAAAAAGTTTCAGTGGAACCGCTGTTTTCTGTTTGAACGCCTTCAAACAGGCCAGCATCGACTGGGTGCGATTGTTCGTAAGGCGTGCCGTCAAGGAGACTGAGTCCAACTCCAAACCAAGAAAAGAGATGCTCTGAACTGGGAGGAGCTTGCTCTTTTCCCAGTTGACCCGAAGCCCTAGTCGGCTGAGGTGTGAGAGCACCAGGTCCTGTGTGCACACAACATGTCTCGAGAGTGAGCTAAGGTTAGCCAGTCGTCGAGATAGTTGAGAATGCGAATGCCCACCTCCCTTAACAGGGCAAGGGCAGCCTCTGCGATCTTCGTAAAGATGCGAGGAGACAGGGACAGGCCGAAAGGGAGGACTTTGTACTGATACGCCTGACCCTCGAAAGCGAACCGCAGGAAGGGTCTGTGTCGAGGAAGGATCGAGACGTGAAAGTATGCATCCTTCGTGTCTACCGCCGCGAACCAATATTGATACCGGACGCTCACTAGAATGCGTCTTTGCATCAGCATCTTGAACGGGAGTCTGTGTAAAGCCCAGTTCAGTACTCGCAGGTCCAAGATTGGCCGCAACCCAAAGCCTTTTTTCGGTACAGTGAAGTAGGGGCTGTAAAACCCTTTCTTCATCTCGGCTGGAGGGACAGGTTCTATCGCGTCCTTCCGTAGGAGGGTAGCGATCTCCGCGCAAGGTAGCAGCATTTTCGTCTTTCACCAAGGTGAAGTGGACACCGCTGAACCTGGGCGTATGCCCGGCGAAGTGAATCATGCAGCCGAGTCGGACGGTCCGGAGCAGCCCTCGTGACGGATTGGACAGCGCAAGCCAATGCGTCCAAGTTCCTTGCAAGGGGGACCAAAGGGACAACGTCATCGGATGTACCGGCAGGTGGGGCCTCGTGGCGGGGCGGAGCTCGAGGTGCCACACCACGTCGTGGCCGTGCTGAGTCCGAGGACATCGAAGCACTTACCTGGCTCCTTGTGACCACCCCCGGAACAGCCTGGGACGGGGGAGGAAGAGGCCTGTCCTCATGACCCATGGAGACTGTCACATCGGGGGCGGATTTGTGCCACAGCTGGGCGCTCAGGGGTGGGAGACCACCGCTGGAGCGCCAACCTGCCAAATGGAGTGGCGGACAGTGGTCGTGATGCCAGCCGTACACACCGGATACGTGACCCAGGGAACAAGGAAACCACTCTTGCTGAGCTCTTGAGTACTGCAGCCACTTGGGCATGCAGCGCAATTAAATGCAAAAGGTAACAAAAAGATGAAGATCTGCTTACCAGCTCCACAGCAGCGGGTTTCGTTGTCCCTGGGTCGCCCGTCTCAAGGGGCGCTTTGAAGCATTTCACGGGTTCTGGGCGGTCACGAGACGGGTGGCGTCTGCTTCCTGCGGTGGGCTCCACGCCGGGGCCGGGCCGAAGGGGCGGGCTGCGGCGGAGCCGTTGCAGTCACCGCAGGGGGACGCCCTTGGCGATGAGTAGATGGGGTGCGGGATCTTGAGCCGCACCGGGGCAGGATATGCCGGCTAGCATCCATCTACTGCTCTACCATTGAGAACTGCTGGGCAAAGTCCTCAACGGTGTCGCCGAATAGGCCCGCCTGGGAAATGGGGGCAGCATGGAATCGTGTCTTGTCGGCCTCACCCATCTCGATCAGGTTGAGCCAAAGTTGGCGCTCCTGGACTACTAGTGTGGCCATCGTCCGCCCGAGAGACCGCACCGTGACCTCCATCACTCGGAGAGCGAGTCGGTCACCGAGCGCAGTTCCTGCATCAATCCCGGGGCGGAACTACCCTTGTGCAGTTCCTTTAGCGCCTTGGCGTACTTGCTGGAGAGCCATGGCGTGCAGGGCGGAGGCGGCTTGTCCAGCGGCACCGTAGAGACGACGTAAACCTACAGGCCTTGGACGGGGGCTTTGGGCACCCGCGCCAGGTGGCGGCGCTCTGCGGGCATAGGTGCACCGCGAGCGCCTTTATCCACCGGGGGATTGCCGAATAACCCTTGGCCGCCCCACCATCGAGGGTAGTGAGAGCGGGGAAGCTGAAAAGATCGGGACCGGGCAGTAAAAAGTGCCTCCCGCGACCTTGTCAGCCTTTCATGCACTTCCGAGAAGAAAGGAACGGGGGTGGGGCATGGCTTTGAGCGGCGCCGCAAGCCCAGGAACCAATCAACGAGCCGCGAGGGTTCAGGGAAGAGCGGTGAAATCCACTCTAACCGACGCTCGCGGCTGCCCAGGAAAGCATGTCGTCATCTCCGCGTCAGCCTGTGACTGGGCGATCGACCCCGAAGGGAGGAGCCCAGCTGAGGCTTCCGACTGGTCGAGCCCGCTCTCCGATGCTGCGCTCGAGAGCTCATCATTTTCGCAGGCTCCGAATAAGAGGTTGAACTCGCCGTGAGATGAGCCGGCGGACTCACCCGGAAGCCCGATCGGGGCAGACGAGCATGCTGGGGAATGGGAGGTCCGTGGGGGGATACCTGGCGGAGGTGGTCCCATTGGGGTCCCCAAATCGCCCCCAGTGCTAGCCGCGCTGGCCTCAAACCCGTGGGTAAAAGGACCGAGGCGGGAGCCTCTGGGGTGGCTCGCTTTCTTGCGATCGCAACGTTGCCATGGACATATTCTCGCAATGAAAACATGACCATCCACGAATGCTGTCTCCGCGTGAGCAGTGCCCAGACACGAAAGACAGTGATCGTGACCGTTAGAAGGCGAGAGATAACGAGCACAACCAGGAATAACACACAATCGGAAAAGCATCTTTAAAAAGACGCGTCTTTAAAAAGACGTTTCGTGTGTGCGCTCTTTTAGAGAAATATATACTCTTTTAGAGGAGAAAAATGCTCTTTCAGAAAATATACTCTCTAGTTTTTCTGCCGAAGCGCCCAGGAGCATTCTCTGCAGTGCACCAGTGCAGAGGAGGGAGAAGCCGCTGAAATGCGCCGTCAGATCCAGCAGAGGTGAATGAACAGTAGTATTCAGCTCAATGAGCATGACCGTTTGGCTCCGAAGAGAAAATCTGAATGAGTGGTTGCATACCAGCTCCTTTTATACCCGTATGTTTGGGGGAGTTGCATGCAAATACCACTCGCCAATTTTCATTGTCCTTTTATCAAGACCAGAGGTGTCTCGGGCTCCCAAGAGTGACCCCTAGTCTCACTACATCGACACCAACGTCGAGTGAGTGACAGATAGGGAACTGTAGTTTGACAAGCTACAAGCTACTCATAATTTAAAGTAGTTAGCTACACTACAAGTTACTATCAAAAAGTAGCTAGCTACAATGAAGCAACTTAATGTGGCAATACATTTTTTACAATGTTACTATCAAACCAACAATATTAATAACAAAATCTGTACTAATAACATTTATTAATTAACATATGTATTAATTAAATACATTTAATGTGTTTATCTAAATATATTAAATGTATTTAATACATTTAATGAATAGTAACATTAATATAGTTAATAATGGCCATAAAATAAAATACGACAACATAAAATAAAAACAAAAAAAGATCAGACGACATAAAAAATATATATATTTTTATACTATACTTCACACTTTTCAGTCCTGCTGTGGCCAGGTATAGCCTACTTCCCTAAAGATCCAATTTTTATGACACTCCAATCGGGCTGACGTTTTGTGCTTGTCACATAATATTTAGTATGGATAATATATGAATAGAGACTCAGGGCTTGTTTCTACCCTCACCTGGGTTCATGTTGATTGTATTTTCTGACTTTTTTGCCACTGACACGCAAGTACAGGTCACATACAGAGGTTGCGCTTCAAATATTTGTTCGCTTTGTTCTGGTCCAAAAAAAAGAGGACATATGGTCACCCTAGATTTTTGCATAATAATACATTCCATAATAAATTATTTCTTTTAGATAATTTTATTTACTGATGTTTTATTTATACAACTGTATATTTAATTTATTGATGATAGGAATTATTATAATAATTAATATATATTAATCTCTCTGCTCCCAATAATGCACAGATGATGAGAAGCTAAATAAACATATTCAGAACAGAAACAAAATCCCTCAAAAGGCCATAATAACTTTTTTAAATATTCTATTTAAAATAGTAAAGGTAAATATGCTGTCATGCTATCTATTAAGATCTATTTATCTATTAAGTGTCTGAAACATTCTTTGTTTCATAGAACAGAATATTTATTTTATCATTTTCAGATTTACCCACCACTGGAAGTCTTGTAAAAGTAAACAAACTGTGGTTGTTTTACATCACCATCAGACAATCTCTTCTTATCCAAGTGAGCCGTAACAAGCTGCCAGTAGATGGTGGTAATGCACTATTTTTGTTTGTGATCTGCCATTACAAAAAAAAAGAAGAAGAATAGGCTGTAAGTTTGTCAGACATTTCGCCGGCAGAAGTTTGGCTTCTACGCAATAAAGAGAGCTATTCGTTATAATCTGCTGGAACAAGTAGTTCTCTACTGGAAAAGCTACACTGTTTTAAAAGCAGCTGAGCTACTGTCAAGCTACTGAAAAATGTAGTTGAGTTAGTAGCGTCGATACTTGTAGTTAGCTACTCCCCAACACTGAGAACGAACAACATTTATGTAGAGAACTAAATTATTTTATACAAATCTAACCCAAACTACAAGATAATTAATATAAATGAGCTCTTGGCCATCCACCCAAATTCCTTAACTCATTCTTGCAAAGGATCTCTTTGACCTTTCAGATGATTATAAAGTACTACATATGGCATACCAAACCATACATTTGGAGGGGTAAGAAAACAACTGTACATTTTTACTAATTAGACATTTCACATGTCAAAAGCTGCTGCCAACTTCCTGGCATCCATGCTGGGAAATGAATGCTTTGTCGACATGAAAATTATTATACTTCTCTACACTCTAAGCTATTTGTAAAACATTGGACGAATATGAATAAACTGTATTTCATCCTCCATCACTAAAGCACTATTTGTTTTAACTTTATTTTTGGAATATGAATTTCTATTAAGCACAAATATTAATTTGCATGATGTTATAAAAGCACCTGCGGAACATCGTTGAAAATCCAACATATTAGTTGATTGTGGAATTGTCTGTCTGGAAGTATAACCGAACATCTAACATCTAATTTGTGAGAAGACGAGGGTGAGTAAATATGACAGAATTTCAATTTGTGGGTGAAATATTCCTTTAAATATCTCTCTGTCTTTATCTGCCTTTATCTTACTCTGTGTGTGTGTGTGTGTGTGTGTGTGTGTGTGTGTGTGTGTGTGTGTGTGTGTGTGTGTGTGTATGTTTCCCATTGCTGAGTGCTATCTACAAACATTTGTATGGTCACGCTGCCTTTTAGAATTCCACTGCTGTGCGACTTTTTCCATTTGCTATCTCTTTCTCACTCAGTCCATTCGCTGCAAATGTTTGAAAGTCACCTCTGCATAGTCACCTTTTCACACCCTTCCCCCACTGACCCATCTCTGAGCACGTACAGCCTGAATAATGATGTGCAAGGCTTTTGCAGATGCTGCTGGTGCAGACTGCACAGAGACAGAAAGGGAAAGAGACAAATGAAGCAATCAAAAAGCACTCAATAGAAAATGTGATATTCATGATTTGGGTGTCTGCCGAGTAAAAAGCCAGAGCCAGTCACCCTGTCATAACCAGACAAACATGCCTGGCATACATGCTGAGAAAATACTGCAGGAAACTAACTCCTTAGAGAAAACAGAATAGAGTAATAGGCAAGCACATTTTGTGCAATGATGGTTCTAAAAGATTGGCTAATTGAGAAAAAAAAACAAATGCAGACAGATTATGGCATGTATGAAGCAGAAAACCTCAAAAATGTGCTGTAGTCATTTTATGCATCTGCTGAGAATGCAAATGGCCAGAATTATTTGATAGCCAGCTATATGACCATGAGCGCTGGTATTGGCAGATATTTTAAAACATTAAAACATTTTAAAAAATCCTGAAGAGTGCTACCTTTAACTCCAGCAATGTAATTTATAAATCTGTCGTGAAAAGAATTAGCAAAACTAGGAAGGGCAGCAGTCAGAATCATCCCCCGATCTCAACTGCAGACCTGCACCTAATAAGAAATTTGGACATGCGGTCACCAGATACAGCAAATGGTCTTGTTCTGAAAGTAGGGTTTGATGTACAGCTGCATCTGGCGAGATGAGGCAGAGAAGGAAACCAACACCTAACAAGGTACTTGTTCACCATAAAATATGACGACAACAGCATAAAGTACATTACTCTGTCCCATAATGCGGAGACCAAGAACCATAAAGATGTGAAAGATCCATGTAAAGATAATTACAGGGGTTGCATCTTTTCTGAACCCGGCAACCCAAATTGTTCCGTTGCCTGTTTAAAAAAATACCTGTCCCTCTGCCCACCTGACACAAATGCTTTTTATCTCTATTCACAGGGCCAAAACTAGGAGTTATTGAACAAAAGAACAGTGTGGTACTCTAGAGAGCCAGTGGGACATAATTACCTCGGCATGATGATGCCCAAAATTAGCGACGCAGCTGGACTACCATGCAGAGTCCAGCTTGTACAACCAAAGAGATGTCCATAGAAGGAGATGCTTTAGCTGACCTAACGAAAAATGTCAACTTCAACATCCCCACCGTTGTCACATTCACTATGTCTCAATTCACAATAAATGGAAATGTGCAATTTAATACAAACAAATAGGGGCTTTTCCAAATATTTGTGAGCTGCCTTGCTATCTCCTGCCTACATAGGCAGTTGTCTTCTATGGCAGCATACTGAAATGGAGCCTAATAAGAGACTGATTTGGAATGCTCTACATAGGCAGCAACTCCTCATGTCATTCAAATAGCGTTCCTCAAGTGTAGCGCATGGGAGACTTGACTCGTAACTGATTTCAATACAGGTGACGCAAGAGAAACAATGCAATCCTCTAATGTACATAAATACAAATAGCACACACACAACAATTTGGGTTAAATGGTAAATTTTCCATCATATTAAACAAATTTGTATCAATACTTTTCAGTATTGAACGGATAAAGTATATATATAATGAAAATGTATCTCACTTCACCCGCCGTCTTGGATATATTTTTCCACCGAGTGCATGACGGTACATTCTGGAATTGCCTACCTGTGGAACAATATGCATACAATGCTACCTTAAAATTTGGTCAAAACGAGACACTAAGGAGGCAGCATAATACCTTTTGGAACAGCCTTTGCATCAGGAGTGTCCCTATGATATCTTAAAGTGCTGCCTCCAGAGGCAACTCAGTAGGTTTTGGAACAGACTCAAAGACTAAATGTAAATAGGCCTAATTAATAGCATATGCATCAGATGATAGCTGTTACAAATGATTAAATGTCTTTGCATGATCAACTTGTTTGGTAATCTTGCCTAAATGCTGCTTGCTAGGAAAAATGTTTCCTAAGTTTATTACAAGTGAGCTAATAAATTTTTTTCAACTCAAATCAATATTTCATGCCTAATTATTTACTTATGTGGCAAGTAGCCGTGTAATAAGCAGGATAATGTACAGTCAGCTGGTTGTTAACGCAAAATGAACCCCGACAGGATGATCAGGACCCCGGCACAATTTTGCGATAACAACCATCTACCTGTACATTATCCCTAACTAATATTATAATCTATCATATTATGCTATATTATATATTTGAATAACCTCAAACAATATAATATAATAGAATAGAATAGAATAGAATAGAATAGAATAGAATGGTTGTTTTAAATGTCTTACTCCTCTGAAAAGAGCGCTTGCAGGTTCACCACCTGGTCCCGAAAGGGAGTGGTGGGATCTTTGCGCATGTAACCAGGCCGGTGTCTCAAGATCACATGAGAGTGTGCCGGCCCGAACTCCAGGCATTCGCTGGTGACAAAGAGCGCCTGCATGTCCTCCATCCTCTTGATGGAAGTGAGCGCCACCAGGAGGGCCATCTTTAGAGACAAAGTGCTGAGCTCGGCCTGCTCCAGGGGCTCAAAGGGGGCTCTCTGTAGGGCAGGTAGGACCACAGAGAGATCCGAAGAGGGAATCAGGCGCGGTCTAGGAGGATTCAACCTCCTCGTGCCCTTGAGGAACCGGTTGATCAGGTTGCGCTGTCGTGAGAGTCTCCCGTCCAGTGTATCGTGGTATGCTGCTATGGCAGCCACGGACACTTTCAGGGTAGAGGGAGACAGCCATCTCTCCAGCCCTTCCTGAAGGAAAGACAGCACAGACCTGATGGTGCATCTCTACTGGTCTTCCCCACGGGAAGAACGCCAGTTCGTGAAGAGATGCCACTTCAAGGCATACAGCTGCTTCATAGAGGGGGCTCTGGCCCGAGTGATTGTATTTACTTCTGCTGGCTGAAGTCCCACTGGGTCTTCTGCGTCCCGTCCAGGAGCCAGACATGGAGATTCCAGAGGTCTGGCCGCAGGTGCTGGAGCCCTGCCCCCAAGTGAGAAGGTCCTGCCTCAGGGGAATGCATCAGGGAGGTGCTACTGCCAGGAGCATCAGATACGAGAACCAAGTCCGGTTGGGCCAGTACGGCGCAACAAACAGGACTTGCTGCTCGTCCTCCCTAACTTTGCACAGAGTCTGTGCAATGAGGCTCACAGGAGGAAGCGCATACTTGCGTAGCCCCCAAGGCCAGCTGTGTGCCAAGGCATCCATGCCGAGGGGGGCCTCGGACAGGGAGTACCAAAGGGGGCAGTGAGAGGACTTTTGGGAGGCGAACAGGTCTACCTGCGCCTCCCCGAATCTCTCCCAAATCAGCTGGACTATGTGGGGGTGGAGTCTCCACTCCCTGCCGAGTGTTACCTGCCATGAGAGCGCGTCTGCTACATGGTTGAGGACGCCCAGAATGTGAGTGGCTCGCAGAGACTTCAATGTCTGCTGACTCCAAAGGAGGAGGCGGCGGAGGCGGGCGAGTTGCGACATGCGATGCAAGCGTATGCCGCCTTGGTGGTTTATGTACACTACGGTCGCTGTGTTGTTGGTCCGGACCAACACATGCTTGCCCTGAATCAACGGCCGAAGCCTCCTCAGGGCCAGCAATATCAACTCTAAGCAGACTCTGTCCAGAGCCCCGACACTGCCTGCCTGTTGCACATGACAACCCAGCCCGAGTTCGAGGTGTCTGTCATGACCACGACACACCTTGAGACCTGCCTTGGTCATAGGGGAACACTTGCCCATAGAAATGCCAGGTCCACCCAAGGGCTGAAAGTCTGACTGCACTGTGGCGTGATGGTCACACGCTGGGTGCCGTGGCGCCATGCCCACCTCGGGACTCGAGTCTGTAGCCAGTGCTGAAGCGGTCTCATATGCATCAACCCGAGGGGGAGAACTGCCGCCGAGGATGCCATATGCCCCAGGAGTCTCTGAAATTGTTTCACTGGCACTGCTACCTTCTGCCTGAAGGTCTTCAGGCAGGTCAGCACTGGCTGAGCATGTTCGATTGTAAGACATGCCTTGAGAGCGACCGAGTCCAACTCCATACTGAGAAAAGAGATGCTCTGCACAGGGGAGAGCTTGCTCTTCTCCCAGTAGACCTGAAGCCTGAGTCGGTCAAGGTGCTGAAGCACAAGGTCCCTGTGTGCACACAATAGATCTCACGAGTGAGCTAGGATTAGCCAGTCGATGAGATAATTGAGAATGCATATGCCCTTTTCCCTCAGTGGGGCCAGGGCAGCCTCTGCGACCTTGGTAAAGAAGCGAGTGGACAGGGACAGACCGAAGGGGAGGACCTTGTACTGGTATGCTCGTCCCTCGAAGGCAAACCGAAGAAAGGGTCTGTGTCGAGGAAGGATCGATACATGAAAGTTCGCGTACTTCAGGTCGATGGCCGCGAACCAATCCTGATGTCGTGCTGACACCAGGATGCGCTTCTTCGTTAACATCCTGAACAGAAGCCTGTGTAAGGCTTTGTTCAAGGCACGCAGATCCAAGATTGGGTGCGACCCAACCCCTCTCTTGGGCACGATAAAATAAGGGCTGTAAAAGCCCTTGCACAACTCGGCTACGGGGATGGGCTCTATTGCTCCCTTTGCCAGAAGGGTGGCAACCTCCGCCCGGAGGCACCCTCGCCCCGCACCATAGTGGAGAGGATGCCACTGAACCTGGGGGGCGTCTGGCGAACTGGATTGCGTAGCCGAGGCGAATCGTCCTGATGAGCCACTGCGAGGGGCCGGAGAGCGCTGATCAGGTTCCCCACCTGGAAGACAGCCCCGGGGGGACGTGCTGCTCCGCAAACCCGCAACGGTAACCGGTGACTGGTGCGAGTGAGCGACCCCAGGTGGAGCCGACTTCCCACAGGAGGATCTCTTTCTCTGAGGCCGGTGTACGGATTCCGATGGTACAGGAGCCGGGGCCGGCACTGCAGGGGAACGGCTCTGGCGAGAAGCAGACGGGGTGCGGGACTTCGGAGGCCTGAAGGCAGCCGAGTTGTGCTGTGGCAGGATGTGCTTAATCACCTCAGTCTGCTTTCTCACCATCGAGAACTGCGAAATCCTCTACGGTGTCACCAAAAAGCCGCCTTGGGAGATGTGCGCATTGAGAAAGTGAACTTTCTTGGCGTCACGCATCTCCGCAAGGTTGAGCCACAGGTGCCACTCTTGGACCACAAGAGTGGACATCGTCCGGCCCAGGGCACGCGCCGTGATCTTCGTCGCATTTAAGGCGAGGTCGGTCGTGGTACGCAGTTCCTGCATCAGCCCCGGTTCAGTCCTACCCTCGTGCAGATCTTTCAGCGCCTTGGCCTGGTGGACCTGCAGGATGGCCATGGTGTGCAGGGCGGAAGCGGCCTGACCGGCGGCCTTGTAAGCCTTCATCATTAAAGAGGAAGAGAACTTACAGGCCTTGGAAGGGAGCCTTGGTCAGTCGTGCCAGGTGGCTGCGCCCTGCGGGCATAATGCATCGCTATGACACGCTCTACCTGGGGAAGCTTGATATATCCCTTAGCCGCTCCGCCGTCGAGGATAGTCAGAGTGGACGAGCCCGCGAAGTGTGTATGGGCAGAAAAATGTGCCTTCCTTGACTTTGTTAGCTCCTCGTGCACCTCCGGGAAGAAAGGCACCGGAGCGGGGCATGGCTGTGAGTCATGCTCCGAGCCCAGAAACCAATCATCCAGCTGCGAACACTCAGGGCAGGGTGGAGGGTTCCACTTTAGCCCGATGTTCGCAGCCACCCAGGCAAGCACGGCTGCCATCTCAGCATCCATCTCAGAAGAGCTCAGAAGATTCGTCCGCTTCCGATAGCAGAAGATCTCCCTCCGATGCTGCGACTGAAAGCTCATCCTCATCGCGAGCCATGAACGACACATTAAACCCGCCCTGAGGTGGACCACCTGCATCGCTCGACAGCTCTTCTAGATAGAACGAGCGTGCTGGGGGATGGGAGGTTTGCGGGGGCTGAGCCAGCGGAAACGCTTCCATGTCCACATCCAGATCGCCCGCGGTGCTTGCCGTCCCGGCCGGCTAAGCATCAGTCCAGGACGGACCAGGTTGGGGAGCAGCCGCAGTGGCTCCTTGCTTCATGCAGAAGGAAGTGAGCCGCGACAACAACGTTCTCATGAGCAATGAGAACATGACCCTTCCATAAAAGCTGCCTCAGCATGCTGGCACCCCAAGCACTCGAGACAGATTTTATGGCTGTCCGGAGGGGAGAGATAACGGCCACATCCAGTAGCGCAAACGCGGAAGGACATCTTTAAAAAGAAGGCAAGCATTTGCGCGAGCTCTTTTAGAAGGAAATATACTCTTTTGAATATACTCTTTTAGCACCTGTAGACTCAGCCGCCGAAGCACCCAGGGGAAGCACAATACTCGACTATGCGAGGTTGACCGCTGATATGCGCCGTAAAATCCAGCAGCGTAAGTGAAAAGTGAGAGGATGAACACAAGCATGCATTCGGCTCCGAAGAAAAAATCTGAATGAGTGGTGCAAGCCATCTCCTTTTATACCCGTATGTCCGGGGCGGAGAGTGGCATGCAAATTCCACTCACCAATTCTCATTGGCCTTTTCTATTTTAAGCAAAGGTGATTGGGACTCTCAATATCGAACCCCAAGTGTCACTACATCGACACAACATCGACTGAGCGACAGACAGGGCACGCCAACAAAACTACATCTAGTAAGAAACTGTATTCAGTTTTTACATTGAAACCTGTTTGTATCAAAAGAGAAGCATCTCCAGTTTCATCCACAATGGCATTTAAAACATTTCAGCGATTTATCGTGAAACAGCACACTGTTAAACATGATGACCTTCTTTGAGGACTATAGAACTAATTTAATTAAAATCCTATATTTACTGAGCAGAATCACATTGAGAATTAATGGGTTCATCCAAAAGCTGGAAAATGTTTCTTTCAGAGGTTGTATACGGAGTTAGGCTGAAAACAAGGTGCATTTCAAACTGTTCTGAGACCAGTGCAGTCAGACAACACACTGAAGGTAAAGTCATCCACTAATCAGGGAGCAAGGGAGCATCCCATAGCTTTCCTATGCAGCCAAGTGCATTCACTCCTAACATCCGTTCAAAAGTTCAGTTTCAGGCTGCAGATGATATTTGGATCACTCAACATGGTTGGCATACATGGGACAATGGTAATCAGTACATAGATTCTGAATTTATAATGTTTATTTTAACAAGGCTGGCAGTGACTGGACAATACTGGCCATTACTGTGATCAGAATTAATTATGCTAATTTCTTGTTCCAAAGCAGCTTTACAGAAAATCAGCTGTAATGACTGTAATGTCTTAAAAACATAAATATCTAACACTCCTGGAAACATTTTCACAACTTAGTCCCACTGTCCACATATGTGGACATAGGAGGTTAAATAATACCATCCAACATTGATGTAAAAATACCAGAAATGAAGTAATGCAAAGTAATTTTGAGTTTCCGTTTGTGTTTTAGTGCACATTTATAGTCTCAGGTTTGTTTTCTTTGTCAATTCTCTGTTTTTGTTTTATTTAACCCAACTATTGTTTCACTATGAGTATTTTCTTCATAATAGTTTTCATTAGGTGATGATGAAGTATGTAATTTCTGTGCCACTAGAATCACCAAAAAGAATAGCAAAAATAATGATTGTTTCCAAATAGGTTTCCTGAACACTCCTCTTGTCTGCCATTAGTCGGGCAGATATTCCCGCCCCACACTCATGCCATTTGTTGAGCTAATGTTGCTGTGTTGGACTGTGCTGGTATGGAAGATCAACAAACAGAACAATGTTTTCCTAGCGCCACAGAGCCACAGTTTTTACACTTTTCAGGAAAGTAAGCCTACAAATGGTTGGTGTAAAGTTGTCTCTGCATAGTAAACTAGGGTAAGAGTATTTTAACATCAGCATTTTAACTTCAGTTACATAGCAATAACATTGTATCATTGAGTGAAGCTACACAAACTGCTAGATGATAATTGTTTTGAAAACACACACACACACACACACACACACACACACCTCCGCACATAGGTGGCTCTCAGGAATCTCTGCAAGCTATAATATCTACACAAGACCAAATTAACACTTCAGCTCACAAGATCCTGCACCATATAATAAAGCTAAAAGCATTTGCCAAGTGCAGGAGAGAGACAGAGAGAGACTGTGAGAAGAACAGAGGCTTAGTAACAGCATCCAACAGTCAAGTCCCCAAAGTTCAAATCCTATGCATTTTCTTCCTCTCGAAACTGTTTTAATAACAGCATATAAACCTTTCAAGACAGAGCTACTGTGAGCTCTGGGGTTATTAAATGATGAGAGATGCTTCTGTAGAAGCCACAAGTCAGTGTGATTTCAACTTTCATTTGTACGAAGAAAAAAAAAGTTTAATACACAAATTCCTGGTGAAGAACTACGCTAACCATAATCCTGAAGAGAGATCCACCATTCAGAGAAGACTCTGTTACTATGGCAAGGTAAATAGCTAATTACACTCACAAACTACTTTTTATATTTGTATATATATATATATGAATAATTTACAATAAACCTATTAAACTTGCAATAAAAAGCTGTCTTACACCTTTGTCTATTTTATATTCCCATTTACTTTTTTGGGGTAATACTTTATAACACAGTATAAACTATTTGTAAAGCATAGGGATGTTAATGATGAATTGAAAATCGATTAGTTGTCTAATAATTTGATCGATTAAGCTTATCAATCGTCAATTAATTTCAGGACAAATGCGCAGTAATCGTGACAGCAGACGTTGATAAGGCTGTCTATACTGTCACCCGCCACTAGAGGGCTCTTGCGGGCTGCGTTTCATTATCCACTTCACAGAAGAAGAGCCGACGCACAGATCAGAGATGAAGCGGGCTCAATGTCAACAATGTTGGAGCGTTTCTCTATAAATTACCATTAAGCTTTTCTGCCCTCACCATGATAGTGTGTTAAGGTACAACATCAAAACAATCACTGTTGATCTCTTTGTTTCATCCCAACATACAATTACGTCAGCGATCGTCGGGAAAGCACGAAAGTAGATTCAGCTGACGTCACACTATGTTATGTACTGTGTTTACGCAGTGTGTTATGATTTGACTTAATTTCTAATAAAAAAAATAAGTCCATAGATCCGAAATATCCCACAATCCACAACGTGAAGTTTTAATGAACTCAAATATGTATACACATTATACTGTATATCTTAAATATCTTAAGATAAAAGTTACTACTAACAGTATTTCATTAACAATAATTAAACAATTTCCACATTCTAACTAAACAAAGCCTAAATGTATTTAATACACTGAATCAAGAATATTTTAAGAGGAAAATGCCAATACTTGAATTTTTTGTACTGTATTAATTAAATTATATTTAAACAGTAGGCTACATGCACATATTATTTGGAGTCCTCCACATGTGTTTTGTGATATTAACGTTAACGATTAATTGATCATTAATTTCCACATGATCGATTATAAAAATTCCTAGTAAAGCATTAGCTTATAGCTAATTCATTATTTATACATTGCTGTTCATATACTTGTTAAACATTAATAATGAATGATTTGTGGCTTTGAATATAAATGAATCACAAACTATATGTATGTGGCCTATTGATGTAATTATAATGTAGGGAAAATAATTTATAAATAATCACTTAACTATAAACTAATGCTTTACGAATACTTTATACTGTGCAGTTATTATAAAAAGTGTTACCTTTTTGGGTGTCAAATCAAAGTTTGTATTAAAAATAATAATAATAATAATAATAATAATAATAATAATAATAATAATATGGCACTAAGAGTTTAAGTGTATTCAAACTTTTTTGAATACAGCCATGCAATAATAAAGGCTTTTTAATATGAGTGTCATGGTTATTTTGCTTTTATTTATTTATTTATTTATTTTTTATTTATTTTTTTTTGTGTGTGTGACAAATTTGAACCACTGACCATAGTGCACCTTGACTTTATACCCCACTTTGCAGCACTCTCTAAGATTGTAATGTTGTGATTCATCTCAGGGCTGGTTAGTTTGGCTAAGAATTTTTTATTTAAGATTTGTTTAATGCCTTTGGAGAAAATGAATGGGAAAAAAAGGCAACTGAAAGAATGGTTGGTCACTGCTATGCACCATATGTCAATGTGGAAAGATTTGCCCACAGAATGGTGTAGTTACACCATCTACCAGCAAAGACTAATTTCAAAAGCTAATTCAAACCTTGAGCTCTACTTTTTAGCCAGTGGAATATTGCAGCTTTGGAGTATTGTATTTTGGGATGGGTTTGAATCTGAGTTGAGCAGCAAAATGTGTTAATATTCCTAATATATGCTGTTGATCTTTAAACACTTTCAGGTTTCCACCTCGTCTCCCAGGCCCTGGCACATTCTGCAGACCTGCAGCTCCACAGCCACAAATAAATGTGAAAAGAAACAGGGAGCCAAATCTGTGCCAAGGTGCAGGCAGGGAGGTGGTGGTTGCCAGGTGGAATATGTGATGAGTGTTTGTAAGTGTATGTATGTTTATAGTAGATGTCAATATATTTGTGTGTGTTTGAAAGTGTAAGATCACTTGGACAAACACCTGTGTGTTGTAACTGAGGTTAGCGCCAGTGATGTTGCAGGCCGCACCTAAGGCTGCACTTCAGAGGCTGAGGGCCGCCAAACAGCAACCTAGCCTGCGAGGGTCCGCTCCACACACAAACACGCATGTAATCAGTGATTAGAGTAGAAAGCAGTGAAATAAATTATATTTTGCCTAAAATTATTATTATTATTATTATTATTATCTTTACTGTAATGCAAATACATGAATAAATAATTATCTGTACAATTCACATCAAAATAAATGCTTAATTCAACTAAGCGTGAAATTAAAGAAATTGCAAGATAAATATGCTACTACTGAATAGTAAAATGTAATATTCACTGTAATATTGCACTGCAAAAAAAAATTCATTTTTTTAAGACAAGTATTTTTGTCTTGTTTTCAATTAAAAATATCTAAACATCCTTAAAACAAGGAGCAAAACTGCATATGATATTAAGGCTTGTTTTCAGAGAATATATCTTGAAGAAAGCTTATCCATGCTTGAAATAAGAAGAAACTGTTTGCCAATAGGGTGGGTAAGAAAAATAAGCTTAATTCAAGATTGATGTAAGCATTTGTTTCTTACCCCATTGGCAGTAAAAAAAAAAAAAAAAAAAAAAAAAAACAGAATCTGGGGAAAAAGTAAAACAGATATCATAGGGTACATAAAAAAAAAAAAATTCCAGCAATGTTATTTAAACTGAGAAACACTTGATGGAAACATGTAATTGTTTTAATTTATTATTTACATCTATGTTTAACGTTAAAACTAGACCAATGAAGTGTGTTCAATAGAATATTTCCTATTTTTGCTGTGATAGATAAGTATCGTAACATTTTTACTGGTACTGATCCAAAATTCTGATATTTTGGTATTTTGACAACTTAAATTTAATTAATGCATATTTCAATGTAAAAAATGTATTATGTTCATGCAGGATCGTTTTTATTACTTTATTACATTAATGTGAATGAGAATATGTAGGGAAATGTGCTTAATTGTCACAATGCAAAAAAATCGTAACAATCCTAAAAATAGGAGTTATTATAAAAAATTATATATATATATATATATATATATATATATGGTGACATAGTTGACATTAAATAATTAATAAATGTTTATGTTGAGAAATTGTGCTCATGTGGTAGGGTGCCGTTTGTAAAATAAAACTGGTTACATTTTGTCAGTTTTAACAACAAAATCTGCTCAATTTGGCCAAATTTATGTAAATAAGTGTTTAATTTTTCACATTTTTTACAATTAATTTATTGTGTAACAAATACTTAAAAATAAATATCAAACCTAAATCTAAATGTTTAATTTAAATTTTCTATTTAAATTTAAATGTTAAATGTAAATATTAAAACTAAAACTAAAACTAAAAGTAAATGTTAAATCTAAATGTAAAACTCAAATATAAATGTTAAATATAAATATAAATGTTATATATAAATGTTAAATCTAAATCTAAATGTTAAATAAAAATCTTACATATAAATCTAAATCTAAATCTGAAATGTAAATGATTTATATAAATCCTAAATCTAAATCCTAAATCTGAATCTTATTAACACCAGTGGGCCGTCTTGACTGATGACATTAAACAGTGTGACAGGGCAGCAGAGAGCAGTGGCAGATTCACTCATGAAGTGTCTTCGATGAGCAATTTAGCAATCATGGTTAAAAGGGTGATGAGATTCTTAGCGAGGATTCAGAATTTGCAGAACTTGCACAAAAATTAGTATTTTTATTCTTTACATCATTTAATTATGTAGTTGTTCTGTCATGCTTCTGCACATTTGTACCCATGCAAATACAAACAATGACATTCCGTTGGCATTCAGCAAATGCACTGTTATACCATTTAAACAAGTCTTTGAATATCTAATAAATATTTAATTCTGCGAACCTTACAAACTTTGGCGAATCCAGCTATTAGATCTGATAAAGTGTGCATTGTATCAGCATGCATGAAAACGTGTGCTACTCTGTGCATCTCTGAATTATGAATGTTATGTTATGGTCCGTCTGTGCGATGGATCCGAGCCGTGTAAATTAGATCCGGTCAGGAGATTTCTATGATCACTGGAAGCACACGAGCGAGCAACTTTAAATCCTTGATTTGATTTCAACCCATGCTGCGATATATCATATTCACTGTGTACTGCATGTAAAATTAGCGTTACCTGGTCTTTATTTGAGAAAATGTGATTCCCAGTGTGCACAGACTTACCAGATTACGGAGTGCACTGTTGGTTACAGTGTTTACTTTTTATTCATGTTTTAAAAATTTCTTTATTTGTGAAAAAATACTTTAATAGGATTACAGACTCAAGAAGTTGCTATTTAAATTATAAATCTTTTTTATTTTTTACAGATGTATTGTTCATCGTAATTTTTTTCATACAGGATCAAAAAGATTTTCAAATTATTTATTTCAAGCTATTTTAGTAAATATTATGTAAAATAAACATAAATTTCAATGCAGCAATGTTGTGCACGTGTTATTTACAGTACTATCTTTTAATTAAATTGCGTGATATATCAGCATTATAGGCTATTGGTCAATCGGCCACCCTGCTCTCTAAGACCCCGTTTCCACCTGGTATTAAAATGCATTTTTGGGGGCCTGGGTAGCTCAGCGAGTAAAGATGCTGACTACCACCCCTGGAGTTGCAAGTTCAAATCCCAGGGCGTGCTGAGTGACTCCAGCCAGGTCTCCTAAGCAACCAAATTGGCCCAGTTGCTAGGGAGGGTAGAGTCGCATGGGGTAACCTCCTTGTGGTCGCTGATGTAGGTTCAGCACATGACGGGAAGCACAAAAGTGTCCGGCTTGACAGCTCTCTTTTCAACTCCTCCCCCGACTGCAACCGGCAAATCTCGCCGATCAGTAAATCAAGATGCAGTTCAAGTCGAACACACCTAAACTCTGTAGGAAGGTGGCTCATTGAAGACACTTCACAAGTGAAGGAACGACCCTTCAACATAGCGGCCACGATCGTTCCAACTTAAGAGCCCTTCAAGGGCGGATTCATCCCATTTGGAACACAGGGTCAACTGCCACTGCCACTGCTCTCTGCTGCCCTGTCTCACAGCTTTAACGTCATCAGTCAAGACGGCTCAGGGATGTTATTAATTTGCATGTCCTCTAAATGTTTAGCTCAAGATATATATTTATATTTAACATTTATATTTAATTTTTATATTTAAGATTTATAGAATAGATTTACATTTAGACTGAACATTTGGATATAGATTTAGATTTAAGATTTACATAAGATTTATGTTTAGGATTTATATGTAGGATTTTTATTTAATGTTTATATTTAGATTTAACATTTAGATTTAGATTTAACATTTATATATCAAATTTATATATAAATTTATATTTAGATTTATATTTAAGATTTTTATTTGAGTTTTACATTTAGATTTAACATTTAGATTTAGATTTAACATTTACATTTAACATTTAGATTTAAACTGAAGATTTAGATTTAGATTTTCTATTTATTTTTAAGTATTTGTTACACAATAAACGGATTTAAAAAAATAGAGAAAAAACAAACAAACATAAAATGCTTATTTACGTAAATCTGGCCAAATTGAGCAGATTTTGTTTTTAAATCTGACAAAATTGAAACAGTTTTTGTAAAAAAACAAAAAAAGAAAAGTATTTTACAAACGGCACCCCATATGGAAGAATCAGGTTCGATTCTGGCCTGCATCTCTTTCTTTCTGTTTCTACCCTATTCTGCCTCTACTAGGATGAGTGCTGCAGTGCTGCAGTGCTTCAGCCTGACTAGCTCGGCAGATAGCTAACAGGTTCCTCCAAGAAAGACTCAAGCACCGCAGCACTCATCCTAGTAGGGGCAGAATAGTAAAAGGTAAGTCTTCAGACAGCCTCCTGAACACAGCAGGAAGTGCAGACGATTAGTCACCAACAATCTCAAGCTCTCTGAGTTTCAACACAAGAAAAATAGTCACAATGATGCAATCTGGTGATGAAAAAGACATGGATGAGCAGTTAGAAACAAGATCATGTTGTTCCAATACCTCACGTACAAGCCAGCTTTCATCAGCTAGTCAAATGGCTATCAGAGCACGTGCAAGAGCAGAAACAGCACGAGCGCAACTAGCATTCGCTAAGAAAGAAGCAGAAATGATGAAAGAAGAAGCATACATTGAGGAAGAAGCAGCTAGAAAGAAAGCTGAGCTTAAAGTAAATGTACACACACTGAAGCTAGAGAGAGCAGCTGCTGCTGCTGCTGCTATTGCTGAAGCAGAAGTGTTAGAGGCAGCTGCTGATGAGCAGCTTGGAGAGATAGACCGCAAAAGTTCAGTAAAGTTGTCGCTACAGAAACTAGCTAAATTTTCCAGTGAAAGCGTTATATCTCCTGTCACACAACACTTAGTCACAAATCCTCCACAAGACTCAAAGCCACTTAATCTCTCATGTCCACCAGTGCACCAGCAAAACAGGGACAGTGGTGGGACAGCAAGAAGCTACATGAGAAGGAGTGAAACATGGTCAAGTGAAATCAGTGACTACAAGTTCATTGAATTACGTGCTCAACACCCTATAAAGCAAAGCACTAACTGGAAATCTCTGAGCAATCCTCTTACTACAAGTTCTCCAAGAGAACCCTATTGCTATAGTGAACAGACACAAGGCCTAAGATATGATCATAATGATTGCCAACACAGTCAGCAGCAAGCAACCCCCTTCAAATTCAATAGACTTTGCAAAATACCTAATATGGTGTGAGATGGTGAGCTCTGGCTTATTAAAGTTTGATGACTATGGAGAGAATTACTGGACTTGGAGGGCATCCTTTCTTAGTGCCACTGAAAATTTAAATCTCACCGCAAGAGAGGAGCTTGATTTGCTATGTAAATGGCTTGGGCCATCATCATCTGAACAAGCTAGGAGAATCAGAGCAATACACATTCACAACACTGGGGCTGGTCTTAAAATGGTATGGCAAAGATTGGAAGACATTTATGGCTCAGCTGAAGTAGCAGAAAATGCTCTGCTCAAAAAGGTTGAACAATTCCCAAGAATATTAAACAGAGATAACCTGAAACTGAGAGAACTTGGTGACACTCTGTTAGAGCTTGAAGCAGCAAAGTCTGATGGATACTTACCTGGCTTCGCATATCTCAACATATCTCATGGAGTCAATCCAATTGTGCAGAAACTTCCAGTGTACCTACAAGTTAAATGGATTACATTAGGATCACAGTACAAAGAGCAAAATGGTGTGCCTTACCCTCCATTTCCAGTCTTCGTGAAGTTTGTTTGTGATCAGGTCAAAGCCTGTAATGACCCAAGCTTTGCTGATATAGCAATTGGAGATCCAAGTTCTGTCAAGACAGAGGGAGGTTTCATGTTTAAGCCACATCTGAAAACTGCAGTAGCAGCAAGGAAAACTTAAGTCTCTACAGACCTTGACAAGACTTATCAAAAGTTCCAGAGAAAAAGGTAAATGACCCTAATAAGCAGTGTCCACTACATAACAATCCCATCCATTGAGGAAATGTTGTAGCTTCAGGAGCAAAACTTTAGATGAGAGGAAAACTTACCTCAAGGACAAGAACATCTGTTTCAGATGCTGTACATCATCCAGTCATTTTGCCAAGGACTGTGACAGGCCTGTGCAGTGTAAAGAATATAACAGCAACCAGCACCTATCTGCGTTACATTCCAGCAAAGTGGAAAGCTGATAGCTACACCTTGACTGAAGACCAAGGTGGGGAGCAAGCAACAATTGTTGCTTTGTCTGTGACATCTAAGTGCACTGAGATTTGTGGAAATGGAACAAGCTCAAGATCATGTTCTTGAGCTTGTCAGTGTGTATCCATCAGGACATAAAAAGAAAGCTATCAAAGCCTATGCCGTTCTTGATGAACAAAGCAACAAGTCTTTAGCCAAAACCCAATTCTTTGATTACATTAAAGAAAATGGAACGCCATACACCTTGAAGACATGCTCTGGAATCATTGAGACAGTGGGCAGACCTGCAAGTAACTTTGTTGTGGAGTCATTCGATGGCAAAACCAAAATCTCCTTGCCCAATTTAATTGAAAGTGACATGCTTCCAGATGACAAGTCTGAGATACCGTCACCAGAGATTGCTAGACACCATCCACATCTCAAAGCTGCAGCAGATAAGATCCCAGCTGTTGACCCTCATGCAGCCATACTTTCGCTCCTCGGTCGAGACATATTGTAGGTGCACAAGGTATGAGAACAGCGCAGCAGACCTCACAATGCACCATATGCACAACACCTAGATCTTGGTTGGGTGATCGTCGCAGAGGTATGTCTTGGAAGAACACAAAACTAGCAATGTCAGTGTTTTCAGAACCAACATACTGAGTAATGGACACCCATCCATTCTTTCACCATGTACTAGTAACATATGTGTAAGAGAAAAGTTTGATAGTGCAATGCTATGTTACAATCCTCCAAGTACCACAGGTACAGCAGCTCCTGATGTTGATGCAGATGGCCTTGGCAGTAATGTGTTCCAAAGTACAGCCCATAATGATAAAGTAGGCATGTCTGATGAGGACAGAGTCTTCCTTGACATTATGGACAGAGAGGTCTACAGGAATGACTCTAACTTCTGGGTAGCACCATTGCCCTTCAGACCAAATAGGCCTCGCTTACCTAATAACAGTTGCCAAGCAGCCAAACGCCTTGCATCCCTCCGCCACACTCTGGAAAGCACTTTTTCAAATTCATGCAGACAATGTTTGACTCAGACCAAGCTGAACTTGCACCCCCACTAAAGGCAGAGCAAGAGTGCTGGTATTTACCCATATTTGGTGTTTACCACCCACAGAAGAAAGCCCAGATATGTGTAGTATTTGATTCCTGTGCCAAACATGAAGGCACCTCACTCAACGATGTGCTCCTGTGTGGACCAGACATGAATAATACACTGCTAGGTGTCCTTATCCATTTTCGTAAGGAATCTGTGGCAGTAACAGCAGATGTACAGCACATGTTCTATTGCTTCATTGTCTGTGAAGATCACAGAGACTTCCTCAGGTTTCTTTGGTTTGAAAATAATGATCCAGATAAACAGATTATGGAATACCACATGAAAGTACATGTGTTTGGAAGCAGTCCATCACCCGCTGTGGCCATAAAAAGCTGGACTACTGGGAGAGGATAAGCATGATACTGTGGTGAAACAATTCATCATGAGGAATTTCTATGTGGATGATGGGCTCGCCTCATTTCCTTCCACTGAAGAAGCCATTTCAGTGTTGACACAAACAAAGCAAGTACTAGCGAAGTCAAACATCAGGTTGCACAAAATTGCCTCCAACAGTTGAGTGGTAGTGGAAGCATTCTCTCCTGAAGACTTGGCCACAGATCTAAACGACCTTGAGTTACTATCAGACCCCTTACCTATGCAATGAAGTTTGGGACTTATGTGGAACCTGCAAACTGACACTTTCACCTATTATGTGTCAAGAAAAGAAAAGCTGTTTACCAGAAGAGGCATCCTCTCAACGGTCAACAGTCTTTATAATCCTCTGGGATTTTTAGCGCCTGTAACAATTCAGGGCAAGGCTTTAATCAGAGAACTGTCCAATAATCAATGTGAGTGGGATTCTCCTATACCAGCTGAAAGAGAGGCACAGTGGATGACATGGCTTAATTCCCTTCTGGAACTTGAGCAGCTACAGATTAAAAGGCCGTACATTTCTGTTTCTCTGTGCTCTACACATTACAGAGAACTTTGTGTCTTTTCAGATGCATCTACTATGGCCATATCAGCTGTAGCTTACATTAGAGCAGTTGACACAGAGGAGCACAGCTATGTCGGGTTCCTCCTGGGAAAATCCAAGTTAGCCCCTCGCACTCCTCAGACTGTTCCACATCTTGAGCTTTGTTCTGCGGTTCTGGCAGTTGAAATGGAAGTGAATTGGACATTGAAATACAAAGAGTAAAATTCTACACAGACAGTAGAATTGTGTTAAGTTACATCCACAACACAAGCAAAAGATTTTACATGTATGTTGCCAACAGAGTTGCTTGCATAAGAAAGTCCATTCACCTAAATCAATGGCAATTTGTCAGTACAGACCAAAATCCTGCAGACCATGGAACACGTCCCATATCGGTAGAGCTATTGAGACATACAAACTGGTTTACAGGCCCTGAGTTCTTATACAAAGATAGCCTAGACAACACATTCCAGTCAGAGACCTATAACCTCTTTAAGCCAGACACAGATACAGAAGTACGGCCACGTGTCAACCTTCATTACCAAAACTTCTGAAAAGCAACTAAACTCACAGCGGTTTACACGCTTCTCCAGCTGGAAAGAAGTCACCCGAGCCATGGCCAGTCTTGTACGCAAAGCCAAATCCTGTTCTGGATCTCCTAATTGCAATACAGATGAATTAACACAAGCAAGAATTGTGGTTATCAAAAGTGTACAACAAGAAATGTTTGCAGAGGAATTAAAGTGTCTTGTCAGAGATGAAGTGGTGCACAAGTGAAGCATGTTAAGAAAGTTGAACCCCTTCATGGACCAAGATGGTGTAATAAGAGTTGGAGGACGTTCTTCGTTGGCTGAAATATATTGGGAAGAGAAACACCCCATCATTATTCCCAAAAATCATCACATTGCTACTTGCATGAACAAGTTGTACATCAGGGTCGGCATTTTACAGAAGGTGCTCTTCGGTCAGCTGCACTGTGGATAACTGGAAGCAAAAGACTAGTATCAAGCGTTTTACACCACTGTGTAACTTGCAAAAGACTCAGAGGAAAACTGGAGGAGCAAAAAATATCCAACTTACCTTCTGATAGAGTTAACCCAGATCCTCCATTCACTAATGTCGGTGTTGATGTGTTTGGTCCATGGAACATCTGCTCTCGACAAACCAGAGGAGGTCTTGTAGAGAGTAAGCGATGGTCAGTTATGTTCACCTGCTTGGGAACAAGAGCTGTTCATATCGAGGTAATAGAGTCTCTGTCTTCCTCAAGCTTCATAAATGCATTGAGACGATTCACTGCTGTCCAAGAACCTGTCAGGATCCTTAGATCTGACCGCGGCACTAACTTTATCGGAGCCTGTAAAGAGCTCAAGATAAATGCAAAGGATCTAGAGTTCAAAGGCTATCTTCTGGATCAAGGCTGTACTTGGGTCTTCAATTCTCCTCACTCTTCACACATGGGTGGAGTGTGGAAAAGGTTGATAGGTGTTGCACGGAGAATTCTAGATGCCATGCTTCTCAAGACAGATTCCACCATGCTGTCCCATGAAGTCCTAGTTACATTCATGTCAGAAATCATGACCATAATGAACGCAAGACCTCCCTGTCTCCTCTGACCCAGACACGCCAAATGTTCTCTCAACTGCTGTACTTTTAACTCAAAAGTTAGAACCAGTTTCTGCACCAAAAGGAGAGTATGATCTTAAAGACCTCTACAACAAGCAATGGAGGCAAGTACAAAAAAACTTGCTGATGTCTTTTGGAAGCGTTGACGACAAGAATACCTGACAACACTTCAGCCAAGAAGGAAGTGGCAGGTGAACAAGCCAAACATGCAAGTCGGAGATGTTGTGCTTCTGAAAGTTACACTACTTAAAAGAAATGAATGGGCTACTGGAGTTGTGGTAAACACCATCCCTAGTCAAGATAACAGAGTTCGCAAGGTGGAGGTAAACGTTATCAAACAAGGCACTCTCAAAGTATACTTAAGACCTATTTCAGAAGTTGTGTTGCTGTTCAAAGGGACGGTGGTATAATACATTATACCAAGCTGTGTGGGAGTGTGCTGACCTTGGTAAAAGTATTCTATAGTTACATCTAGTGGTCAGAGTGAACAGTCTTAATTAAGTGTGTGCCTTTAGAGTTGCCATCAGAAATTACACAGAAAGCAGCATTTTCCTGCCATGCTGACTGATGTTACAAAAGGCTTTGAAATATATGCCTGTGAGTATTTAGTTAAGTATTCTTTTATTGTAATAGATCAAAAGGTAATTTAAGGAAACATCTGTGTAATTGTATTTCTGGGAAGATATAATTGAAGAGTTGATTGTTGGTCTGTTTATATAGAAATACCCATGTCTGAATTCATTATAATCTGAATGTAGTAATTTAATTATGATACACAAGACATATTATTTGACATTTTCTTTATTTGTATGTTCAGTTTACAGTGCTTCCTTCAAGTAAATCTATTTCAACTTAAAGCCAGGCATTTGAGTCTTTCTTGGAGGAACCTGTCAGCTATCTGCCGAACTAGTCAGGCTCAAGCACCGCAGCACTCATCCAAGTAGGGGCAGAACATACCCAATAATTTCCCATACCCAATTTACCATCCAATAAAAAGCATTAAATTATTAAAGTGAAAGCAAATTACCACTGAAGATTAAATTCGTTTAAATTAGGAACAAAAACACAACCAATAAAATCCAAGCAGTGCAGCCAAATTAGAACTTCTTCTCTGAGACAAACTTCAAAGTGAACTTATGACCACGTGTCCCTGTTAGAAAGTAAAGACGAGTCCCTGTCTGGAGTTGATTCAAATGCAGCTTTCATAGCTTGTACCCTCTAATGCCACTCACCAGGAGACCAGAACAAACTCTGAGGAAATGTTGAAATATTCAGTGAGGAGAAACAGAACGTGGAAGTGACAGTGTTGTTTTCATCTCAATCTGTATGGATTTACAGTATCATCCATATAAAGCTGTGATTATGACCAGTGGAATATCAGTGTGGGGAAGTAATTAAGATTTGCAATGCTACTAACTTAACTATATATTTTTTAAAGAATGACAGTAGATTAAAACAGCTACAGCTACCAGCTACTTTTTTCAGCTACATTTTTTGGGGCATGAAAAAAAAAACACTGTTTTTTGTCACATTGTATAGACACTGGTGAATTGAGGCAGTATTCAATTAATAATAATAACTTAAAATGTCCTCACTCTCATATGAAGCACTGAGAAAACCAATTAATTTTAGTAAATCAGTTCATCGAGAAGGTTCAGGTAAATGATCTGGTTGAAATGATGCACTGATTCATATGAGTAGGAGCACATAATGTATGTTCATGTGCTGCATTTTGCATAGTTTTTGTAGCAAAATAATGTCTAAATTTCCAAGTGTTATTATTTGTGTTTAGTATCAATTTATCTGTTTAATGCTACCACCCTTATTGAGATGCTCGTTATTTATTTATTTATTTGCTTATTTATTTATTTGTGCCAGATAAATGCTGCACTGATTGCAAAAAATCAGTTACGTTATCTGAGTTAAATATTTTAAATGATATTTCTTCAATGTATTAGATGTAGTTTTGTCAGAGACTTGTAGTGTTGCTAACTACAGTACTTTTACTTGACAATTACGGTTTCAAATAGCTCTCAGATATATTTGTTTACTGTTGAACATACTGTATATAAAACAATTTCACAGCAGATATTAAAACAGATTGTATTTTTCAAAAGGCAAAATGAGCAGCTACAAATTACTGTGTCAATTTTTATTTATTTTTTTACATTTCAATAACAGTATAATGACACTTTGTTGACTGGTAGTAGCATTGCAAGACACAGATGTATAAATAAATAAAAATAAGTGATGCTTATTTTAAAACAAAATATAATTGGTTCTAGCATTCCAGTATAATCTATTCTAGCCTCTCTTTTTGGAAATGGTTACTGATCTCAGATTCAATTTCTTCAGTAATTGCTGGGAAAAATTATACTGTGTGTCTAGGCCTTTTTGGAGATGGCATATTTAGAACACATTGCTTAACAACATATTATTCTTAGCATTCCCATCCTTCTCTGTATCAGGATATTTCAGCAAGCACAGATGCCAAATACAACAGATGGCGTGCAAACCTGGATGTGTGTGCATCGAGTCCTGTGACATCAGCTGAGAAGTATATTAAGCAGCTGAGCTGAAAATATTGGCCTACAGATACTATGTAGACCTCAAATTGTTTTTTATACAATTAGCATATGCATTATTTAAATTAAGCATTTATTAATTCCAAGTCCAGGGCGCTTGCATTTCTAAACTGTGGTTAACTCTGTACATGCCTATAGGATATTACACAATGCCACAATCATACAATTAAAAGGAATATGGCTAAATCAAAAGGCAATGTGGCAGAATCAAACAGAATGTGGCAAAACCAAAAGGAATATTGTGGAATTAAAGGGAATATGGCAAAATCAAAATGCAGTGTGGCCAAAACAAAAGGGATGTGGCAAAATTAAAAGGAATATGAAAAAAGCTATAAGAGTATGGCAAAATTAAAAGAAATGTGGCAAAAACTATAAGAATATGGCTAAATGAAAAGGCAATGTGGCTAAACCAAAAAGAATATGGCAAAAGCACAAGGAATGTGACAAAAATACAAAAACAAACGTAATGTCTCAAAATCAAAGAAATGTGACCAAATTAAAAGGAGTATGGCAAAAACAAAGGGAATATGGCACAAAAAGGAATATGGCAAAAACAAAGGGAATATGGCAAAACAAAAAAAATCTAAAGGAATATGGCAAAATTAAAAGGAGTATGGCAAAAGCAAAATAAATATGGCAAAAACAGAGGGAATATGGCAAAAACAAAGGGAATATGGCAAAAAAAAATCAAAAGGAATATGGCAAAAACAAAGGGAATATGGCAAAAAAAAATCAAAAGGAATATGGCAAAAATAAAGGGAATATGGCAAACAAAAATCAAAAGGAATATGGCAAAATTAAAAGTAGTATGGCGAAATCAAAAGAAATATGGTAAAAATAAAGGGCATATGGCAAAAAACAAAACAAAACAAAAGGAATATGGCAAAACAAAAATAATATGGCGAAATCAAAGGAATGTGGCAAAACCAAAAGGAGTATGGCAAAAGCAAATGCAATGGGGTGAAAACAAAAGGAATATTGCTAAATCAAACAGCAATGGGGGAAAAATAAAAGGAAAATGGCAAAAATCAAACAGTAATTGGGAAAATTCAACTGAATGCTGGCTGCTGTGTTATACAGTGTTGGCCAAGAGATGTAACAGAAAATGTGGATACCATTATTATTTTTGTTATTTTATTTATTTATTTTTGGACATGCTTTAAGAAAAATCACATCTTATTGAAGTTTGCCATCTGTCATTTAGTGTGTAGTTCATGAAAATCACATCTGCCCAGCAGTTACGCCATCGGCCAGACTCACAATAATATCTGAATGCTGTGAAAAACAACCACTAAGAATGTATTTACACTGCAAGGCCTAAAGCACAGATCTGTTCTGTGTAAATTCACATTACACATAAAGTGTTTACACTGTGTTTACATTAATGCCCCTCCAGTGCAGTGCTGTGCTATCAGTGGATCAAGCAAGTAATGGATTCTATAGGCGTTCTTCAGTGTGTTCACACGGATATTAGTGCATGTGTTTATGGTTTAGCTGGGCAGAACAGTTTCATCCCCTTTCTGGAGCATTTGGCTTTCTATAAAGCTCATAACTACATAAAGCAAAGTTTTTGTACAGCTTCAGATGTCTTAAATAAGAATATAGCATAAAAGTCGTATGGACCACTTTTAAGGTTTTTGGAGCTTGACAGACCCAGTCCCCTTTCACTTTCATTATATAGAAAAGAGCCTGCAAAGAGGATGAATTCATATAATTTCCAACCAACTTGAAATCCCCCCATTTTTTTCAAAGGTATTCGTCCAATTTTATGTTCATGTCAAGTTTATGTTAAGTCTGAACTTGAGCCCCATCATTATTGACTGTCACTCATGCCTACAATCAAACTGTTTTGGTATCATGAAATCAACACCATAAGGATCAAATGGCATCAAATTCGCCACTTTTCATAAGTCAAACTGTAATCTTCAAGTAAATAAAAACCTAGATGTAAAACAGACATAAAAAGCAGGTTGTGGAAAATCCACTTCCCTGGAAATAGTCTTGACCAGCATTGCGGTGGTTTATTTTTTTTAATCCTTTCCTTTTAACCTTCCAGAGTGATTTATGACCACCATTAATCTTGTACTGCACATTAATTCCACAGCACGCCGGTTCAACTGAACCTATCCTTTAACTCCCAGCTGCGTTGACTCACTGTCATCAGCTATTTGTGAATTTGCCTTCCTAAGTGGATGACCTCAAGAAGAGCCTAACTCAATCAGAGAAAGAACTAAACTTAAACCAGAAATAAAGCCTAACTAAAACCAAAGATAGAGACAAACTTAAACTAGATGACAGAGGTTTGTTACTGTCACAGTAATGCAACCATATATAAATATATATAAAGTATGTTCAACAGGACTGCGCACTGGCAATGTGTTAGCTAAGCATTCGCAGCTATGGCGTAAAGTATGCTTCGGGCCTTATTAGACTAGGTATGAAAGGAAAATGCTTATGCCATCCCAGATGTGTGACTTTCTTCTGCAGAACACAAATGAAGATTTTTAGAAGAATATTTCAGCTCTGTAGGTCTTCACAATGCAAGTGAATGGTGTCCAGAACTTTGAAGATTCAAACAGCACATAAATGCAGCATAAAGGTAATCCATAAGACTCGAGTGGTTAAATCCATTTCTCTAGAAGCGATATGATAGTTGTGGATGAGAAAAAGATCAGTATTTAAGTCCTTTTTTTTACTATAGATCTCAACCTTTGACCAGCCCAACCAGTAGGTGGCAATATACACGAAGAATGTCAATCATGAAAACACAAAAGAAGAAGAATGTGGAAGTGAAAGTGGAGATTTATAGTAACAAAGGACTTAAAATATTTATGTGTTTCTCACCCAAACGTATCATTTCGCTTCAGAAGATATTTATTTAACCACTGTAGTCATATGGATTACTTTAATGCTGCTTTTATGTGCTTTTTGGAGCTTCAAAGTTCTGGTCACCATTCACTTGCATTGTATGGACCTACGGAGCTGAGATATTCTTCTAAAAATCTGTGTGTTTGTGTTCAGCAGAACAAAGAAAGTCACACATCTGGGATGGCCTGATGGTGAGTAAATGATGAGAGAATTTTCATTTTTGGGTGAACTATCCCTTTAATATTTTCAATTACTTCAGCTGATTTATTTGTTGGCTTTACTTTGTTCACAGTTTGTCTTAATCACTTGACTGCCCTTTAATACCTAAAGACAATCATCATTTGTCTTTATGTCTCAGTTTCAGACTGCTAGTGTCGCCAGTTCAGTTCACACCAAAACATCACAGCAGGATAAAGCCAGATATCATTTGTTCAGTAGATTTCATGGAAAGAACCCTTAAATAAACCTTTGATACTAAAGAGGATTTGCGGCAATCAGCATGAGTTGGTTTTCTGTGTGCAGAGTTGGCGAGACCTTTTCAGAAAATGGACTTCATTCACTGACGTCCACTTAATTGTGTGTTCTGTATAACATTGATAAGAATTATTTTGCAGAACCTAGCATACAGAAATCAAACCATATAAAAGATTTCTAGGTGTTTGTTCTAGGGTGCATTACAGTGTTCAGTTTACTTTGTAAATACACAAGTAAGTAGGCCTACTGAATAATGAACACCATGCACTTATTATTTTGTGGAGGGGGTTTTAATTACACAGTATTGGTGTTATTGCTATTATAATTAGTTATATGTATATAAAATAAATAAACTATGTACTATGTAGATTAATTAGGAATCACATTGAATTCACTTAGAATCCTGTTGGATTGTGTATAATTTTTAAAACCCTACTCCTCTCGGAATATTGTCCTAGTGGAGTATTAAAGGAAATCACAGGTGTGCAATATGATGCAAAAAAATCCTACAATATTCAACTTTGGTGTTCCACACATGCATTTTATCCCACTGGGAATCATAATAACCTTACTGGGAACTATGTGTTCCCAAAAGATCAGTATTTTGTTTTGTGGTATGTTGGAGTCCTAAGAAAATTCCCAATGGTATCCTTGTGGATCCCTTACTTCCAAATTACGATGGAAATTCCAATAAGAACCACTTACACATTCCGTTTTTATGAAAGTAATAAAGATATACCTTTATTATGCTTTATAAAAGTATTAGGTTAGAATGTGTTCATAATGCCTTATAATACACAATAAAATCAGTTATATGTTCTCTAAAATAAAAGTAACCACACTTATAATATACTATAACATTTACCAATTTTAGTTTAGTATATCTTTAAACCCTAAAAATAAATAAATAAATAAGAATAATAATGGAATGCAATAGTGCAGGATTCATGTAATTCATTTTGGACCCAATCTTAAAGGATCCTGTTGGGAATTTTCTTACAGATTTCAAATGTTTCAGATAAATCCATTTCAATTTCCAATAGGATGAAATGCTCAATGCACAATATCCAAGAGGATTTTATTCAAGAACATAAACTCAATTTCCTTTTTTTATTTTTTTATTTTATTTTATTTATTTTACTCTACCATGGAAGAACAAGCTGTACAAACTGGTAACCAGTAATTGTTACCATTAGGTTTTGTTAGTGCAACCTATTGCATTTTGGTTGATTCAGTGATGTTTAGTGATATTGACTTGAGCCATACTAGTTTATTTAGATTACCACATAAAGCAATTTTTTTTTTTTAGGTTAATGTTTATATATATATATATATTAATGAGAATAACACATTAAATCACAAAATTAACACCAAATTTAAAACATTTTATTATTTTAATGCAACAGAGCAACCATAGCTAAGAATTATGTGGTTACAATTATTTATGGAAAGATTAAATGTATTACAGTGTGCATTATAAGGCATTTTACCCTTTGTAGTTCATTATGTACTGTATACAGGCTTCATTGAAAGTGCTATAAATTATTTTGTCAGGTAACATAGAAAATGTGCTTTATGTGGTAACACTTTAATTAACTGGTTTTATTTAAGTCGAAAATAATTTTAGATATGACTGAATCAACCTGAATACATTAAGGTAAAAACTGCACGTTTTCACTTTTCACGGTGTGTTAGCTTGTCAGTATTTCTTATAATCGTGACTAGGACACTGAAATGTACAGTGATGGTCATTTCTCAAGCGATAACCTGCAAATGCCGCATAACCACAGGGTAATAGAGTGTGTGATGTACTGTGTGTTTCTGAATACTCACTCGGGTTTCCTGGCGATCCCGACGGACCGGCACAGAGTGGAGGGTGTTTGCGGAACCAGAGACTTGCAGGACGGGCTCCTCTTGTCGTCCTCCGCGGACTCCGGGCTGGACTGAGCCGCTTTGAGAGACGGAGGGGATGTAGGCACCAGCTGCAGATGCTGCGGGTGATGAATGGGTGCTGCTGGAGGATTCTGCGGCTGTTTGGACGGCTTTTGCTGCTGCTGCTGGGGTTGACCGTGAGTCGCCGGATGCTGGTGCGGGTGCGCGGCCGGCTGCGGGCTGCTCGTCCGCGGTGACGGATGGTGGTGACTATGCGGATGATGGTGGTGGTATTGATGAGGATCTCTCAAATGTCGATTCTCGCCGATCAGGTCCTCAACCTTCCTCTCGAGCTCGTCGATCCGCTGCCGCTGGGTTTGAATCAAACTCTGCTGGTTTTGCACAATGGTGGTCAGTTCTTTGAGATAAAGCACGGCTTTCATTGGGTTATCCAGCAAGCTCTCCATTTCTGTAGTGTCAAAGCTGCAGTGAATGTGCCGTGGCGTGCTGATGCTCTAAAAGATGAGAATGATGGTCCTGATGCTGGAGAGATTGGGGAGGGGCGATGGAGGATGATGATGTCACCACTGTGGCCAATCACAGTCACGTGTGTTTGCATTCAGTGCACAGTTTCAACAGTGACATCAACTTAAAAGTGCGCTGAATAAGTGATTCCAAATGCATATTAAAAAGTTTTTGACCTGGGTCATTGCTAATATGCAGTACATTTTAATGTCCAAATCTATACCAGTTTGGACACACCTGACTGAATGTATTTTCCCATGATCTTAAAACTTTTTTGATTTTAAGGTTGTGCTTAAATGATTTACAGTAAATGTGATGTGTGTGTGTGTGTGTGTGTGTGTGTGTGTGTATGTACATGTTTATACAAGTAAAAAAAAAATAAAAATAAAAAAAAATCCTATATATTATAAGAAAACTCAGTAACATTTAACAAAAATGTTTCATTTGTTTACATTAGTCATACAATAAACAATGATTAATATATTTTCATAGCATTTATTAATCTTTGTTAAAGTTACTTAATGCAAATGCACCTGTTCATTGTTAGTTCATGTTAACAAATACAACTTTTGAGATATATATATATATATATATATATATATATATATATATATATATATATATATATATATATATATATATATATATATACATATATGTGTGTGTGTGTGTGTGTGTGTGTTGCAATTAACATTAACCAAGATTAATACATGATGTAAATGTATTGTTCATTGTAAGATAATGTTAACTAATGTTGCTTACTAATGTTATCTAATGGAACCTTATTGTAAAGTGTTACCCAAAACTCTTTTCTTAATGTGTGTTTAATTCATGTTCTCATATGGGCATAGCGTGTTGGCGCCACCTTGTGGATATTTTGGGAATGACCGTTAATTTCCTTGTTTTATTCAGCCTGGGGTGCGTTTCCCGTACAACGACGTAACTCACTGCTTAACCACCATAGTACGATGCACCCTTAGAGAAATTATCTAGCTAGTCACGACTGTTTCCCGAAACCCCAGTAACTATGTCGCACATCCATCGTTCAAACCACGTTGGTTCACAATGTAGAGCTGTCCTTAATGAAATTACTCAGTGGGTGAAGTAATAACTTCTGCAAAGATCCAATGGATATCAAATTATGACAGCTCATTTACATGGACAGAAAGCCGTTTATTGTGAAAAAAAAACTGCTTAAGACACGAAATAGACATTTACATTTATATGCACTTTGCAAGTGGCTTAGGCCTACTCTATACTACAGTATACAAGCAGTTTGGTCAGTAAGCAGCTCCACAGCAATGTTATTTCCCCACTACGCTGCTGTAAATAATGGACATGGCATCTGAGGACTACTTCTGTTATTTCCTGTTCTCCGTAGTTTCGCTTTATTTTCACATTTCCTCTGTGCTGGTGTGTTTGTTGTCATTACGACCCCTCACAGCATTGAGCTGCAATAGTGGGGCTTCCCTCTTACCTCACTTTACCACACTTGAGCACATACATATGCACACTTGTCAAAAACCAATAAGAATGCCACTTTTATTCTTGACACAATGAAAGATATAGAATTAAATATATATGGTCTGAAAGCAGCCGCGGACCGTGCATTTTAAGTCTAGGCCTTCAGTGCGATTCATGCCATTAAGAAAACACAGTTTCACAATGAATAAGACACCGTATGCCCATCATACATTACCTGGCATTCAACTAATAATAACAACTGACATTTTAAAAACACGTCCACGCACGAAAGTCAGAACTTGAAATGATCCTTAATGCTCAAGTAAGCCTAATTTTAACTGCAGCATGACTGTTTTGTGAAATGAACGTCAAAAATAATATTTTTTCATATGAATCTACCAAGGAGGTCTATAATACATGGAAAATTCTAACTAATAATATTTGCGATTTAAATGTTGCTTGCAATAAATTTCATTTAGTCAGGGTACACAGTTATGCTGCGTTCCATTCAAGTTAGATGTGGGATATTCCTACTTGATATCTCCAACCATAAATGCTTCCATTCCCCGATATTCGGAAGATGACGTTTAAGGAAACAAAACTGCAATGCTCCCGTTAGCTTAGCAGGGCTTTGACTCTCATTAGAGATGTCTCCTAGCAACCCAACTGATAAACAATGCTGCAGCGCTAGCATTTGTGCTACAGGTGTACAATTATCAAAAGAGATTATAATGTTTTAAATACCTGTTTCTGCAGATGTTTGTTAAACAAGCTTTAATATCATGTAATGTGAAAACGAACTTATTTATCGATATTACTTAATAAAGTGAATGTTTATCACTGTATATCTCCCTGAGTGTGGACATGTTTGTGTGACATCATGCCCCTGCATCTCTGCGAAATCAGAGTTGAGATTTTCTGCACGAGCCTACAAGTTGTAATTCTGACTTAAAGATGCATTCTATTGCACTTTTCCTGGTAGGAAGTTGTAAAATCCGACTTTCTGAGTTGACTGGAATGCAGCACTACTTTTCAAAACTTGATCCGACACTGAATGCTCCAGCAGCCTAATTTACACTTAGAAAACTCCTGATGTTGCTATAACAATGCAAAAAGCACTTACCAATTTACTTGAAGTGAAAATCAGTCCTCCTTTCCTGTTTATTAAATTATGCAATCACACGGTCATGCAGAACATCTCGTGTGTTTAAATCCATAAAGATCTCTTTCTCAGTGGCGATAGTGGCAGTGATGACGATCTGGCGCTCTTCGCTTTCAAATTACGTACATCACTTAAAGCGTGATTGCATCACTCAAGGCCAGCTAGAAGGCCTCGAATGGGACATATCCTAAAGATCACACCCACCAAGAACAAATATATCAATCTGATTGGCTGATTAATCTTACATTCTGACTTTAGTTGCTCATTTGCACTGTTGAGGGATTCTGTGGAAATTCTGAAGGTCTGAGGGGGAGGAACGCAGACTCACGCGCTGCTTCGGGCATGCGATTTGTGAAACAGTTGTCACTCTTTGCTTGTAAGCATCAAGGAATAAATTCTGACAGGATAAACCTTTTTCTCTATTTGTTTGTAGATTAATTAAGAGTGGAAAGCGATTAAAAATACATAGGAAAAAGGTGACTGAGAATGAAAGGATGAAAAATATTTATTTATATAGCACGTTAGGCCAGCAGAGAAGACTTTGCTGGCCCTGAGAATTCGCCACTGTCTGAAAGATACAGACTGGGTCTGGCAAATTGGGCTCTGGTGAAGCTTTGGTGTGCTGCATGGAAATAAACATACGATTTTCAAGTTGCTTTTCAGTGACAGAGAAGTTAAAACCCTTCACAATCTGAATTTAAATACAAAATATAATATACCATTTGATGACCAAAATACTTCATTTTGTGTTTTGAGTTAGTGCTTTTCTAATACACTGGAAATTCATCCAGTAGTTTAACATGTTGAAATTAGCACATAATAGTTGATACTTGTGACTTGGTGCATCACAGTAGCATTGGAATGCCAGATCAACTGTAAGCAATTATTATGTGAATCATGTCATGCAATGTCATTACTTCATGATCAACTACCAGAATAATGTCATTAATAAATTATATACTGTAAGTGTGATTAAGAATCCTGTGTATGGAATGAAGTACAAACCTTTATTGTTTTGCTGTGGTGATGACCCACCATCACATACACTGCAACAAAACTAACTAAACAAAACTAAAGTTTACTATGTAAAGATTTTCTCAATACACAAGATAATAGCCATGATAATATAAGCCAAACATGACACAAAACACATCCTTTATTTAAATCCTCAGACAATTCTAAAGAGAGGCTTACTCCTCATTTGTCCCAAGCCACAGCATGACAACTATGCAAAAAAAAATAAAATAAAAAAAAATGAAATCAGCTTATTTTAAAACCAAAAACCCATTAACAGATTGATACAATAATTTGATAATCACATTAAGCTGTGCCCTATTACTGTCACAAATCATTGATGAAACACACATTTAGCTAGTTAATTTACATGATTATTAGCCACCAATGTGTTTCTATCCATCCTCAGGTCACCAGTAGCAGGTGTATTAATGACTGTCCTAATAAATACAGTTTCTATGTGTGTATCAAATGCTCAACAATGGCTGCTTTACAAAGAATTCTACAGTTTGAGCACAGAAGGCGACGCAGAAGTCTGGTAGTGTATATAAATGCCTACATAAGGACAAATTTCTCCCCACTTGACCCTCTATCTGATGACGACATCATAAGAAAATACTGGATTTACACAGACCAAGATCCTTGAGTTGCTGCAGGTTGTGAAACGACACCTTCAGATGGTCACAAGAAGAAACTGCACCTTAAGTCCAGCAGTGCAGTTCTTAGCTGCACTGCATTATTGTGCTATGGGAAGTTTTATGGAGGTGGTTGGTGATGGCCTGTGGCTCAGCAAGTCTTAGGTCAGCAAGGCTGTGAAAGCAGTAACACATTTGCTGTTACAGCTTATGAACAACATGCTGACTTTCCCCAAAACTCATCAAAAAATCCAGTCACAACATCAGTCATGGAAATTTGGTGCTGCTGATGATGAAGATGCTGCTGCTACCGATGATGATGATCCACTGAACCCACATCAGGGCAGAATGCCTCCTGCAGGAGCAGAGGTCAGAGAACATTTAATTCAGAAAATGTTTGGTTACTTTTTTCATTTTTAAATACAGTTTGTTACTGTATTTTCTGTTATTTCATCTGACTGACATAAATTGTGTTAATAAACATTTTGTGAAATTTCCAACATTGGTCTATGTATTCCTGCTGCAAACATTAATTGAAAGACTACTGCAAACAAGAAGTATACATTTGTTTTCTATAAAATAGCCTATTGAGAATATTCCATGTTCTACTTATGTGAACACCTCACAATAAACACAAAACCAATTACACAGACATGTTATCCCGTACAGAAATCAGATAAATGTATATTTCTACAATTATTGTTCATTTATTTGGGCATATTGGCTATATAAAATGACACTGTGATTTGGGAAATTATGTTTGACATATATGAAAGTGTAATATTTTGAAATATGTAAATGAATTAATTTTACATTTATTTTGCACTTTTTTGACACTATACTCAAAGTACTGCAAATATGTTGCATATACTGTATGTACAGTACAGATAACTTTTTATATCAATGAAAACCATTAACATGCATATTGTGTTTTACATATATAGCCATATGTAAAATTTCTCTTTGGAAATTGTTGTAACAAAGATATTCGCTTGTAAATAATAAAATAACTCACCTTTTCTATGCAAAAACGAAGACATAAAAAATTTAAGAACTAAGAATTTCCAATAAAAATAACTTTGAGCACCACAACTTCAAGCCTTTCAAAGCTCTCAGAGTGGATGGTCTAGTCTTTGAAAGGAATAGGGCATAGAGGTGATAAGTCTGAATAGAAAACACCCCAGCTGCGGCGAAATCAATGACATCAACAACGCAAACTAACAAGGAACTCTGCTTCTAACCACAGGTGGAGAGCTGTAGTTCCAACTACACAACTTTGGGACGCTGTTTGTGAATGTTCGTTGGAAGTACGGTTTCGGGAAATGGCAAATCATTGAACTATGTTGGTAACAATGGAACTTGTGACCACAGTTGGCTAACGATGCTTTTGGAAAACGCACCCCTGATCTCATGAAATTTACGTGAACATGACAACATTTTTGCAATTCAAAATTTACGTACTGCATAACACGTTTGGCTGCAGGTTTCCAGTGAAATGTTCAGCTGGGGGCACCAAAAGCAAGTAAAATGGTGTCATATTCAAACGAGGTTTTAAGGTGAATTTTAGATGGATGTTTTTAAAACATACAACAACAACGTAAACCTAACCAATAGTGTTTTAAAATATAAATGAGGCATTTAAAAAGACATCTTTACCAAATCAATGCCTACACCTAAACATTAGTGTTTTAAAATATAAATGAGACGTTAAAAAAAGACATATTTACGTTATCAATGCCTAAACTTAACCTTTAGTGTTTTAAAAAGCAGAAGCAAAATGAAAAAAAAAAAATAATTCTGAAGCAACCACATTATTTCGTGCTGCTTCTATGACTGTGTTGTCATGTGTCAGCTGAGTTCATGGCTGGACTTGCACTGTGGTTTTCTGACACTAAGGGCATGTTCACACTTGTAGTTTGGTTCTCTTGGTCCTCTTGGTCTGGACCAAAAAAGAAAATGATACATTTAGTCCTGGTTCACTTAGCGTTCACACTGGCATTTTTAACACCGTACCTAAACAAAAGGCATATGGATAAGGTCACAACCTGATTGGACAGCTTTTATGACGTATATTTTGCGATGGAACTTGCCGAACATCCAAATCAATACTGGCTGCAGGGCTAAATGTGCTCTTTGGATTTATGTATATATGGTGGTATTTTCTGCTGTTCTGTGTAATTAAAATTAGCTTAGCTAAAGATTGCCTAATAAAGACTGGTTAGAACATTTAAAATTACTTACCCTAGTTAAATGAATGAAAGGATGAATGAAAAAAATACATATAGGTTTGGTGATGAAAGATGCTGTTTTTAATGTTTAGTATCAATTGTGCTAAGCTGCTTTGGTCTGTGTAAATGACATTCTAGCAAGGCAAAATAAATTAGCAGGTTAGAAAGTGGACTTTCAGTTGTGAAATGAATTAATGGATGAATGAGTAAAGAAGTGTAGAAGTTTTGGTGAAGAAGGATGCTGTTTTTATGTTCATTGTCGATTGTTCTATGCTGCTTTATTAAAACATTCACTTATTTTAGGCCACCTATAACTTTTTTTTATTGTAATTCAGAATGTTCATAAGTGACTGCTTTACATCTTTGGTCAAATATCTATAATTTGTCATCCACAAAGGAGTGTCTGGGTGTTGCCACGGTCCTGTGTTTGGTGGCAGAACATCTCAGATAACTGGACAGATGGGCAGTGGTTGGAGAATTTTAGAATGAGAAGAGCAACGTTCATGCACTTCTGCAGCCTTCTCCGGCCATCCCTCACACACTGCAATTCAAGGTAAATGTATATCTTGCATGATAACACAGATGGAAGTGTATTATGGCTTTGAATAATTCGTTTTTTATTTATTTATTTATTTATACTGTACAAATGTGCAATAATTAAATGTTAAAAAATATTACTCTGCATAATTAATCTGGTTCAGGTTTCACAGATCACTACCTGTGGAGCGGAGAGTTGCAATTTGTCTCTGGAGACTGGCAACAAACTTAGAATTCCAAACAATCGGTCATCTTTTTGGAGTTGGAAGATCAACTGCCTGTGTGATCACCCAGGAGGTTGTAGCTGTCATCAACAGGATCATGAGACCACTGTACATGACAACACCCTCTCACGCAGAATTGAGGAACATTGTACAAGTTTTCAGAGACAAATGGAGATTTCCACAGGTGGCAGGTGCAATTGATGGAACACACATATGCATAACAGCCCACCCTGATTGTTCTGCCGATTATTACAACAGAAAGGGATTCTATTCAGTGAAACTTCAGGCAGTGGTAGATCATAAGATGAGATTTTGGGACATAAATGTTGGCTGGCCTGGCAATATTCATGATGCCAGAGTTTTGGTTAACTCCTCTCTCTACCGGAGAGACCAGGATGGAACTCTCTTACCTGCGTGGACTGAAAGGTTTGACAATGTGGATGTGCCACTGTTTATACTAGGGGATTCTGCTTACCCACTACTTCCCTGGCTTCTGAAACCACAACCGGAAAACACAGGGTTGACACCTCAACAATCACACTACAACCACAGGCTTAGCCAAGCTCACATGACAGTTGAGAGGGCCTTTGGTCGATTGAAGGCAAGATGGAGATGCCTCTTGAAAAGATGTGATGCTCATATAACCCTCATCAGCCCCATAATATCTGCATGCTGCATTTTGCATAACTTTTGTGAAATCCACCATGAGGATGTAATGCAACTTGATGAACAATATGATGGTGCTTGACAAGTAGAGAATGAAGACAATGAAGACCATCAACTTCACAGAGATAATCAGGGTGGCCATGATACTAGGGATGCACTCTGCACATATATGTCAAGACTGTAGGTTTTACACAAAATATTTACAGCCAAATGTAAAAAAAAAGACAAAATGAATGACTCATACAAATTAAACTGTTTCCAGTATTGTTTTAATCTGCTCAAAAGTGTTGCTTTTGACAATTTGTTATAATCCTCTTTAACTTCAAAACAACCTAACTACTGAATGAAATGTTTACTGTTTAAAGTTTTATTAAGGTAACTCACTAGATAGAACAAAACATTTTCATCTTTGCATGATTTTTTTTCTAAGTGCAAACTGACATCTGTTGTTTCTCTTCTTGTCATGAATCTCGCCTTTGTAGTTCCTCCCGCTCACCACCAGAGGGCTCCATCACCTGGGGATTGACTTTAACACTCTGAACTCCATTTCCCATAATCCCTGTACCTGACAATGATTACCTGTTCACCTGTTTCCAATCTATTTAGCTATTTAAGTCTCATTCGCATTCGCTGTCATTGCGAAGTCTTGTTTTGCCCTGGCTGACATTTCTGAGCAGTTTCTGAGTTTATTTAATTATCTGTGTATTATCCTGGACTGTTTACCCTGTTTTTGTTCCATTGCTGCCTGCCTACTATTACTGCTTTGTTTACCTGGATATAACTTGTGATTGTCTACTGCCTGCCCAGACCTCTTGCCTGTTTATTGAATACACCTCTGAACTGCCTTTGATATTACTGCTGCTGGTGATTGACCCCTGCCTGTCTATATTACTATGTTTATGGTTATTAAAAGCTGCACATGGATCTCAACTCCGTTGACTCATCATTACAGAAGACTTTGCCACAAACCGATCCAGCGGCTTTTTCCAACTAACCACCAAGGTCTCAGCTCCTTCATCAAACCCAGCGGCACATCCAGCCTCATCTAGAACAATTCACCGCACCATGGAGCTAGCAGCATTCTTTGTTCAATTAAGCCAGGCGGACTTATCAATAAGGGAGTACTCCCATTTCTTTTCCACTGTTGCTGCCCACACTGGTTTTGATGATGCCGCTCTGAAATCAATATACAGAATCGGACTCACAACACGCCAGTAGAGGGAATTGCCGGAGACCGGAGATTACATGTGGGAGGAATATGTGAGGCTGATATTATTACAAGAGAAAGTAAAGAAAAATAAAAAAAATCATACTGTTGTATTTTTATGCAAAAACTTGTATATCCAAATTATGTTATGATCACATTCAGTCTATTACTACATATTTCTAGGTAACCAAACCTCACTCACAATTTCAAATAAATTAAAATAAAAAAACACTTTGTTGACCTGAAGGAATTTTGCAAACAAAAACAAACAAAAGACACACTTTGGAGACACAGGTAACACATCAGTAAAAACATATAAAAAATATGATTTTCGATCTGGGGAAGTGTACCGTTACCCAACCTCTGTGCACCTGCCACCTAATATTAGCTTGTTCAATTGCTAAGTAACCAAATTCTTGTCCTAGCAGGCTGATACCAATTGCTAAGCCTTGGTTCTCGATAAAATCATATTGTTCGATTAGCTAACAATCGGCAACTGGTTTGAATGCTCACCTGAGTCTTCATTGTCAGCATTAGATGATTTCTCCATGTTGTTCAGTTCCAAGTTTTCATCTGTTTCTGCTGTAGTGGTCTCGGTGGACTCTTCAGATGATTCGATGACATTTACAGGGCTGGAAGTCGGACATGTGCCAAGAATTTGATCCATATCTTCATACCATAAAAATGTATCCTTTTCTTCACCAGAGCTGCCACTTCGACGCAGAGCATCACGCACTTTTATGTACTGTTGACGCAGCTTCTTCACTTTTATGCAGCACTGTTCCACACTCCTATTGAACCCACTTTCCCTTAACCTATCACTGATCATTTTGAACACTTGAGCATTTTTGTGCGTTTTTTTTTTTTTTAAGTATACTGGAACTATGCTCGTCAGACCAAATGTTAATAAGCCTTTACCTCCTCATTGCTCCAAGTTTGCCCTCTGCTCATTTTGTTTTGCGTAGCGTACACTGCTCTTACCGCTCTATGTTTTCAAATCATGTGATTTTAGGGTCGCATCTTGTGACATCACATCCTATTATTGGTCAGTTTAGACGTCTTTGGTCCATGTTGTGTTCATATATCAATCGAACCGCACCAGAGTTCATTTCGAAGTGGACCAAGACCCACTATACAGGCGGTCTCAGTCCGCTTGTTTGGTGTGCACCAAGGTTCGGATGGCAGCATTCACACTTGTTCAAATGAACTGCACTAACAGAGCAATCACACCAGAGTTAATTTTAATCGAACCAAACCTGGCAAGTGTGAACACACCCTAAGTCCAACACTCTATCAAGTGAGCTACCGCACAAGCTCAACATGTTGGAATAAGTGTATATATGTAAGTGGGTCTGTAATACAAGCATTAATATATATAGTTTTTCAAAAGATGCGTTAGAATAAAAGTGTGTCCATATCATAAAATATAGATGAATGTAAAGCTTACCTGAAAGAAAATAATATTTTCTTCTGATGTTGTTCATCCAATAAGCATGTTGCAAAGACTGAAATGTTAACATAAGATGCAAAGAATGCAACAGTAAGAAACATACCCCAGCATTACATGCTGGTTCAGCTCCCTGGGTAACAGAGATGCCTATGAATGATAAAGAGCAAGATGGGGAGAAAGACGAGACATCTTGACTGCCATCATATCCAAATGCACAGAGATTCCCAGACTCATTGAATGTGACATGATGCCTGATGACAAGTCTGAAGTCCCACCACCTGGGATCACACAGTACTTCCCCCATCTGAAACCTGTAGCATACAAGATACCTGAGCATGACCTTGATGCCCAAATACTTCTCTTGTTGGGAATTCTAAGTGTTCATAAGGTACATATGCAGATCAGTAGGCCTCATAACATGCCTTATGCCCAGCGGCTAGCCTGCAGACGTGAGCACTTTCAGGACAAACGTACTGCCCAGTGGATGCACATCTCTGCTCAGCCCTTACACAAACTATATTTCAGTAAGAGAGGCTTTCATTGCTCATTCACAACAGGCATACATGCCCTCTCTGTGCTAGCTGGACACCCCAACAAACAATGTGGAGAGCATAGAGGACTGTGTGTTTTTAAGTACTCCAAATTATGACAACCTTGCTCTGTCAGATGAAGATGGTATGTTCATTCAAATAATGAAGAAGGAGATGTATGTTGATGAAGAAAATCACTGGGTAGCACCTCTGCCGTTTCGCTCACCCCTCCGCCAACTACCAAATAACAGAGTGTATGCGCAAAAATGTCATGGTTACTTTCGTAACCTCCATTCCCTGATGGAGGGAACGAGACGTTGTGTCGATGTAGTGACACTAGGGGTCACACTTGGGAGCCCCAAACACCTCTGCTTTTTTGAAAAAAGGCCAATGAGAATTGGCGAATGGAATTTGCATGACACTCCCCCGGACATACGGGTATAAAAGGAGCTGGTATGCAACCACTCATTCAGGTTTTATGCTGAGGAGGCGAGACCAGGTCCTGGCCATTTCAGCGGGTAGTTCAGCATTGTGGCAAGAGGGACACAACGTCTCGTTCCCTCCATCAGGGAATGGAGGTTATGAAAGTAACCATGACGTTCCCTATCTGTCACTCACTCGACATTGTGTCGATGTAGTGACACTAGGGGTCCCTATACAAAACGCCTTAACTAACTGAACGGTGTTATGTGAAGTGGTGGTGTGTGACAGGCAGACTGCTGTGTGCCTCGTAGCCAGTGCACCAGGCTGTCATATAACCTCCCCCAACGCTCTTTATGAGCATCGAACAGTCCTTCAGGAACAAGTCGACTGCCCAACGAATAGGTGGACAGGCTAGCCCAGCCAAGGCCTCTTTTCCTTCTTTTTTTCCCCAAAAAGAGTGGAATTTGTTAACTGACTGGGAGCCCTAAGTGTCTACATCGGGGGGTGTCACTCCCAAGGGGAAGACACTGCGGAGAACACACCCTGCCCAAAAAGGGGGGGGGTTCTTCAAGTGGAAATACATCACATGGTCTTACCGAGTCTTGTCAGAAGTATGTCATATGGAGAGTCGCATGGTATGTCCTACCCAAGGGGGGAGGAGTTTCTACAAGCATGACGACCGGAGCAGAGGGCCCTTTGCTCAAGGAAGATGTAGTTTACCAAGAGGGAAATGATTTTACGGAAGATATAACACATGGGGTTACCTATGGGGAACCACCGCATGCGGAGCACCTACCTCAGTACAGGGCCTTACCAGCGCACTTAACAACTCTAGGCAGTTGATGTGCCAACGCAGTCGCGGGCCAGTCCAGGAGCCGGTGACTGTGAGCCTGGTGCATATGGCGCCCCAGCCCGTCTTGGAGGTGTCGGTTGTAACCACGACACACCTGGAGACCTGCTTTAGGGGAAACCCTGCCCATAGAAATGCAAGGTCGGTCCACGGGCTGAAGAGGTGGCGACAGACTGGCGTGATGGCCACGTGATGTGTCCCGAGGCACCATGCCCAACTTGGGACTCGAGTCTGAAGCCAGTACTGAAGCGGTCTCATATGCATCAACCTAAGCGGTGTAGCCACCACTGAGGATGCCATATGCCCCAGGAGCCTCTGAAAAAGTTTCAGTGGAACCACTGTTCTCCATCTGAATGCCTTCGCAACCCACCGCCTTTCTTCGGTACGAAAAAGTAAGGGCTGTAGAACCCTTTCTTCATCTCGGCTGGAGGGACAGGCTCTATCGCGCCCTTGCGCAGAAGGGTAGCGATCTCCGCAGGCAAGGTAGCAGCATTCTCACCCTTCACCAAGGTGAAGCAGACGCAGCTGAACCTGGGCGGGCGCCTGGTGAACTGAATCGCATAGCCGAGTTGGACGGTCCGGGTCAGCCATCGCAACGGGTTGGAAAGCGTGAGCCATGCGCCCAAACTCCGGGCAAGGGGGACCAAGGGAATGATCATGTCGGACGTACCGGCGGGTGGGGCCTCGCGGGGGGTGGAGCTCGAGGTGCCACGTCAAGGGGACTCGAGACCCGTAGCCGTGCTGAGTCCAGGGACATCGAAGCACTTACCTGGCTCCTGCCGCCCACCATAAGATTGGTCGAGGAGGGGGGAGGAGGAATCTTGTCCCTTGTCCTGTGTTTGTGCCACAGCTGGGTGCACAGGGGTGGGGTGTCCGCCACTGGAGGGCCATACCTGCAAAAATGGGACGGTGGATGGTGGTCGTGGCGACGGACGTGCGCACCGGATATGTGACCCAGGAGACAAAGGAACCATTCTTTTGTCAGGCTTTTGGGGGCTGCAGCCTCCTGGGCATGCAGCGACAAAATATTCTCTTCCCAGCCCTTCACTGGGGGATGGCAGATGCCGGCCACGAGACGGGCTTCCTGCGGAGGGCACCACGCTGGAGCCGGGCCATGGGGGCGGGATGCGGCGGAGCGGGTGTTGTGCTGCAGGAGGACGCCCTTGATGACGAGCAGATAGGGTGTGGGGTCTTAAGCCGCGCCGGGGCAGGATATGTAGTAAAACCTCCGTCTGCTTCTTCACCGCCGAGAACTGCTGGGCAAAGGTGTACTTGCAGGAGAGCCATGGCGTGCAGGCCGGAGGTAGCTTGTACAGCGGCACTGTAGGCTCTAGCCGTCAGGGATGACGTAAACCTACAGGCCCTGAATTGTAATGTGGTGGTGCTCTGCGGACACAAGTGCACCGTGAGCGCCTTGTCCACCTGGGGATCACCAAATACCCCCTGGCCACTCCGCCATCGAGGGTAGCGAGAGCGGGGGAGCTGAAAGACCGGGAACGGCCAGTAAAAGGTGCCTCCCATGATCTTGTCAGCTCCTCATGCACTTCCGGGAAGAAAGGAACAGGGGCGTGGTGTGGCCATGGGCGGTGGGTTCAGGGGAGAGTGGAGGGTTCCACTCTAGCCCGATGCTCGCAGCCGCCTGGGAAAGCACATCCGTCATTTCCACGTCGGCGTGAGGCTGCTCCCGAAGGAGGAAGCCGAGCCAAAGCCTCTGCGTCAGACTGGATGAGCCTGCTTTCCGATGCTTTACTCGATAACTCATTGTCTTCCGGAGCTCCGAAAGAGAAGTCGAACTTGCGCTGAGACGAGCCGCCGGTCTCGTATGAGAGCCCGATCGGGGCAAGCGAGTGTGCTGGGGAATGGGAGGTCCATAGGGGGATACCCGGCGGAGGTGGTCCCATTGATGTCCCCAAATCACCCCCAGTACTAACGATGCGGGGAGCCGCTGGGGTGGCTTGCTTTCTTACGAAAGCAAGCCGCGACCTCAACGTTTCCATGATCATGTTCTCGCAATGAGGACATGACTCATCCACGAACGATGTCTCCGCAAGGGCAGTGCCCAGACACGTAAGACAGCGATCGTGGCAGTCGGAAGTGGAGAGATAATGATCTCAACCAGGAATAACACACAAACGGAAAGGCATCTTTAAAAAGACGTTCTGTGTGTGCCGCTCTTTCAGAAAGAAAATATACTCTTTTAGAATATACTCTTTTAAATGTTCTGCCGAAGCGCCCAGGGGTGTTCTCTGCAAACCACAGATGCAGAGGGGTAGAAGCCGCTGAAATGCGGTGTAAGATCCAGTACAGAGAGGTGAATGAATTCTGCAGATGAATTCAGCTCAATGAATAGAACCGCTCGGCTCCGAAGAGAAAATCTGAATGAGTGGTTGCATACCAGCTCCTTTTATACCCGTATGTCCGGGGGAGTGGCATGCAAGTTCCACTCGCCAATTCTCATTGGCCTTTTTTCAAAAAAGCAGAGGTGTTTGGGGCTCCCAAGAGTGACCCCTAGTGTCACTACATCGACACAACGTCGAGTGAGTGACAGATAGGGAACTGTTCTTCTTTCTGCTGCACTCATTCCAGAAAATCCTGAGATGAAAGATCATTTTGTTAATTTCATGCGAAAAATCTTCAACAATAACCAAGCAAAACCAGCTCCATTGTTAAAACAAGGTGAGGAATGCTGGTACCTACCAAATTTCAGTGTTTATCATCCAAAGGAACCAGGGCAGATCAAAATGTTTTTTGATTCAAGCGCTCAATGTAAGGGCATCTCATTTAATGACACTCTTCTTCGTGGGCCTGATTTGAAAAACACACTTCTGGGTGTCCTTCAGTTTTCGCAAAGAGCAAGTTGCAATCACTGCTGATGTGCATCAAATGTTTTACTCTTTCGTAGTTATGGTATAGAGGATCACCAAAAATACCAGAGGTTTCTATGGCACGAGGACAACAACCTCAGCAAAGAAATTGTGGAGTTTAGAATGAAAGTACATGTCTTCAGAAACAGCCCCTCACCAGCTATAGCCATTTATGGTCTAAGACAAACAGCTGAGCAAGGAGAGAGTGAGTATGGGGAAGACACAAAACAGTTTATCTTGAGAATAATCTTTGTAGATGACAGACTCACCTCTGTGCCTTCTGAAGCAAAAGCAGTCAGTCACTTGCAGGTGCTTGCATAACTCGTCCATCTCACGTATTTTCCCCCTCCCCCCATGACAACGTTCCCTCCAACACCACCACCACTCCCCACATTACAATTCAAATTAAAGCTCACAACACTGGGGCACTGTAGATTAAGTAGCAGTGCATGGAACACACTTTGATATGTTGCTCCACCACACTGCCAGAAGATTGCAGGTGTTCGAGAGCTGTTAATGAAACTAAACCTCGCAAAAATATAATAACTTTATTTTTTAATGGAATGATTCTATTCCAGACCATACTCATGAGTACCTTGAGATTTCTTCTTTTAATAGAACAGTTGGTTTTCATTTTCCAAGTCAAATCTCCAGAAATTATGAACAAATTTCCAGTGAAAACCGAGAGAGCTGAATTGTAGATGCTCAGCGACCTTGAAATTCACAGCCAATGAAAGTCCAGCTAGGCCTGCTCTCCATACTATCAGCTCCTCCAAACTCATAAACAGAAATTGCAGAGTTGACCGGCCTTCAGGATGTCATTTTGGAGCATACTGAGCCAAAAATGCTTTTTGCAGTGCCATTGGTGTAGAGGGCAGCAAACAGGACATGATAAATTCTGTGTAGATTGAGCTGTGATTAGGTTACGTTCACTCTCTGGCAATGGCTACTAAAAGTCCACTTGCTTCACTCATTGCTGTTGCTCAAAGAGAAAATTACGAGCCAACATCAAACCAACAAGGGCAAGTTTTGAACTTATCTTGTAAAAGCTTTTTCCTTGTGTAGGAATGACAGTTTTATTACATATCTTTGCAAAAAATTCAAAGATTATACTTATTTCCCACAAGACTGCATTCAAACTAGTGTGCAAATTAGTGTATTGCTTGTCTTGTGGATACATAAGGGATAATATACAGTCTGTCATTAACACAAAATAACCCCAGACACAAAGTGAAGGGATTTTGTATAACCCTGAATGGGTTTATTTTGCGACAATGAACACGATAACTCATAATAGTAATCATTATAATTACACTGATGATTATAGCAATAATAATTTACAACTTAAAACAAAGTGCTTTACAACTCACTTTTGGCACCACTCTGAGGATGTTTCACTCTGAAACAGGAGCTTATATGTGCCTATACTTTCAAAAACACTTCCTGCTTCTACCACAGGGGGCCATGATTCAACTTTTGGCAAGGACAGGCCAATTTTAGCTGAAGAACTTCCAATCAGTCTTTTATGCGTTACAGGACATATTATCATGATCTTGTGGTTTAAAGTTATGTTTGACTTCTTTTGCACGCATTGCAAGTTCTTACAAACACTGGTGAAATTAAGATATTTATATCTACAGTATAAACATTACTGAAATTCATTAATATACATCATTGAACAGCTACTTAAAAAATTGGTTAAAATAAGATATATTCAAAATATAGCTTTATATATACCAGTTTTCATATTCAAAACTGATTCTGTGGACAAACTAAATTGACACATTTGTAGCTGAACGTGTCTTACAATCATAACTTCAACTCTTCTCATATGCACTTATGAAATTGTCTCTCAATCACTTGTTAAAGCCATTTCATATAGACGTATAAAAACTTTTTTGAACCAAGGACCCCTTTCATAACCCCAAATTCTTTGTGGACCCCCGCACCCACGTACCATCATGACAAATGATCTCAGTAATGATTTCAATAAGCTTTAATACATATGAAGCTTGCAGAACTGCCAAGCACTGCTGTCCTGTTGTGTGAGGCTTCTGTGTGCAAAGTGTTTCAGTGACACTATATTTGGTTTTATGTTTGGAAATGTTTTATTCCATTGTGTATTAATAAGATTGTAAGATTGTGTTATTGTGTTTGATGTACACTTAATGTACTGTACAGCACTTTGTTCTACACTAAAGTTTTTATAGTGCTTTATAAATAAACTTGACTTTGACTAACATCCAGCGATTGTACAGCACTTTACAAGTGAGGAATACAACACAATTAGTAACATAATTTTTGTCGATATAACTTGAAATACACATTGTTAAACCCCTTCTCTTTTTTAGTGGATGAAGTAACAGCTCCATGTCTCAATGTATAATGGAGATTTTCAAATGTAAATAACGCGTGTTAAAAGTAATTTATAACATGAGAAAAAACTGATCAATATTTGGCAAGTATTGCATGAAAGTCACTCTTCCCATGCATGTTGTTATAACTGCTTATTGCATGGCTCTCTGGAATAATCGATTCTGACTGGTCAATGGCACCATTTAGCCATCTGATATTTCTCTGTAACAACTACATGTCCACAAATGAGACTGCTCATCTGGGTGTTACGAGCCATTGTCCCTGCTTCTCGGATCACTGTGAGATCTCTACAAGTAAACTAATAAAATAATTTAATCTCCGCTTTGCGTCAGGGTCCTGATCACTCTGTCAGGATTTATTTTGCGATAACTGGCTGATTATACATTACCCTTTACATATATTTCAGTTATTTATAATGCATTTGTAAATGGCTGATTAGTCACTAATGACCTCCCTCCCCCCTTGGTAAAGTGTTACTGATAAAGCTGTCTTGGTTATTTTTCAATGCTTTCAACACGTTAATATTGTATGGATCATTGTTTCTTTAAACACACAACAATGTAAGTATGAACACCTACGAGTACAAATGAGATCACTCTGTCCCAATACACCATTCTCTTTCTCTGCAGCATATAATATGAGGTTCTGTGTGTTTCTGGTGTAATTAGTAGCTTAGTTTCCTAAGAAGGAAGTCTGCTATGTGGGTGATGACACAGAAAAGCTTTTGCATTAGAAGTGTGGCAGCTGCCTGGGGATGCAAGGGAAGTACTAAGCATTAATTGTGTCACCCGTATGACATAACTCCCCCAATCCAACAATCAAGGCTCAGCAGCTTCCTGTGAATCTTAATGAGAACCCCGACCCACACACAAACACACGCACATTTCCTCTCCCACCTTTAATGATGCTTCACTTGAAAGTGACTGAGACATACAGCCTCATCTTTGCTGTAATGTCTTAGAAGAAAAGCTGTCTTCTGAAACTTCCTCTTCGACATAAAAAAATAGGGTCCTGGGATATGGCAAGCCGAATTTACTTTAAAACATGTACAGGACATGAATTATTGATATCTGTAATTGAATTTTCAGTAGTTTTAATGCTAATTCTTGATATTAGCAACTAAATTACTTCTATTGAAAATGCTACTTTTAATATCAGTTATTAGGTTTGCACTAGTAAAAGTGTTGATTCTTTATGTCAAAAATGGCATAATTACTCATGAAATGGATCAGTTTGCCTGGAAACAATTTTCTGTTCACAAAGTACCTGGTTAAAACTGTCAGGATCCTGTCATCTGTGTTCTCTTGTCTTACACTTTAGTGGCAGAATCCTGACACCTCAGTTCTATAGTATGTGATTATTTGAACTTTCTGTTTGTGTCTTGGGGTGTGTCTCAATCAGCTCCCTAGCTCCCGATGTTGTGAATCAGTATATCGTGAACACGAATTCGGGCATTGGCAAGGGTGTTCATCCACTGAACATTGGGACACTTATGACTCAATCACCTGCAACACGATAACGAATTCACGCATTGAAGCGCAGCTGTTATGTAAGGGATAATGTACAGTCAGCCGGTTATCATCGCACAATAAACCCAGACAGGGTGACCAGGACGGTCTTGTATCATCCTGAAAGGGTTTATTTTGCGATAACAACTGACTGACTGTACACTGTCCTGCTTTTTGCACTGCTACTAACCAAATAAATAAACACAAGGACATAAAATATTGATTTGTGTTGAAATTATGTAATTTGAGAAGAAAGAAATCACTGAACAGCTGGAATCAACCTCCGGTTTGCATCGGAGTTCTGTTGGTGTTTTTTACTTTGTAAAAATGACCGTCTGACTCCTCAATATTCAGCCTATTACAAGACTACTTGCTAAATAAATAAATAATGGACATGAAACATTAATTTGCGCTGAAATTATGTAATTATGTGAGAAGAAATAAATCTCTGAACAGTTTTAATCCACCTCCAGTTTGCATCAGAGTTCTGTTGGTGGTCATTTGAAAACTATTCTGATAACCTTGGCATATTTTTGCTGATTTCATCAACCAGGTCCTTTGTAAACAAGACTTTGTTTACAGGCGGATTGACACTCAAATGCATATTGATTAAACAAATTCTTGGGTAGGCCTAGCCCACCTTTGTCAATCGGCCTATGTAGCTTATTGAAATGTAATCTGGGACGTTTACCATTCCAAATGAAGGACTTCTCTATACTATCAAATTGCTTGAAATAAGAGAGGGGGACATATACAAGGAGAGACTGTAACAGCTAGTTAAATTTTGGAATACAATTCATTTTAATAACATTAACCTTCCCAATCATAGATAAATGTAATGAAGTCCACCTGCCCAACTCGCTCAAAAACCTTTTTATTAAGGGGTCAAAATTAACTAACTAAATCAGACAAATGTTCTGGGAATAAAATGCCCAAATACTTAATGCCCTGTTTGGGCCACTGAAAGGCGCCCGGCTGAAAAGCCATTACTGGGCAGTACGCTGTCAGAGCCAAAGCTTCGGATTTACACCAATTGACTCTGTATCCTGAGCACTTAGAAAAGGAATTAATAATTCTGTGGAGGCAAGGCACAGATCTAGTGGGGTCAGAGATGAATAATAAATATCATCAGCGTAAAGCAAAAGCTTATGCTCCACACCTCCCGCCACCACACCTGGAAAACCAACCCTGCCGGTTGCCCCTATCCAGATTTGTTTGTACCGCTGCTACCGGGTGTCTATAAAGTAACTTAATCCATCCAATAAAAGTATTCTCGAAACCATATATTTCCAAAATCCTAAAAAGATAATCCCATTCTACCATATCAAACGCCTTTTCGGCGTCAAGTGAGATGGCAGCAACTGGAGTCTGATCATTCGCCACTGACCACATGATATTGATGAAACGCCTAATGTTGTCAGAAGAGCTGCGTCTCTGAATAAACCCCACTTGATCTATATGTATAAGAGATGTCATACTTTACTCAATCTGTTAGCTAGAATTTTTTACAATATTTTAATGTCTAGCTGGATCAGGGAAATTGGATGGTAACTCTTATACTCACTTGGATCTTTGTCCTTTTTAAATATCAGACTGATCTGAATATTATCACAGAATCAAGATAATTTTTTTGCTCAGTTGTCAGTTTAGGGAGTTCTAATGGTTCCACAAAGTTTCTAATATCTTCATTAGTAGACACAGACATGGAACTATAAAGATCAAGAGAGAATTCTTTAAAAGCATTAATAATATCAATGGCCCAGGTAAAAATTTCACCACCAGCAGATTTTACTGAGGGAATGATAAAAAAAGACTCTCTCTGCTTTATACTGTATATCTAGCCAAAAGCTTCCCTGCTTTGTCCCCTGACTCAAAGTATGACTGTCTTGCCCTGAATAGCCAAAACTCCACCTTTCACAACAAAATAGTATTATATCTGTATTTCAATTGGGTCAGTACTCTGAGGCCATCAGACAAAATTCGGTGCTTCAGCTCTGCCTCAGCACTTTTAATATTCCCTTCCAACTCCATGAGCTCTCATGCTTTGGACTTTCTTTTTTTTTTTTTTCTTTTTTTTTATTATTAACAATTTTTATTGATTCCATGCAGCAAATCAAATAGACAGAAATTGCAGAATCAAACCACATGAAATCACAACTTTTCCCCCCAAACATTAACCCCCCCACCCCCATCCGACATAAACGAGCACCCCAGTGGTCAAAAACCAACCAACAGAGACACACATATAGACAATAAAACAGCAGAAAATATTTAGAAATATAAAAAACCACTAGTCTCTCTCCACTGCCCCTCCCCAAGAGCCTTCCAAAAAGGCTAAATAGCTGCCCCATTTCCTGATGTACAAATCCATGTTGCCTAGCCTTCTACATGCCATCTCCTCAAATGCTGCTACCCTGCCCATCTCGGCAGACCACTCATAAAATGAAGGCGCATCAGTTGACTTCCATCCCCTGAGAATTACCTGTCTGCCAATCATCACACTGGTTAGGACCCAGCTTTTTATATATTTATCACCTATTTTCAGGACCGCCCCATCACCCAAAATACACAGTCGGGGGGGGGGGGGAATCGAGTGCCCACTACATCACACACAAATCTCTGAACCCTCAACCATAACTCCTGCATCCCAACACATCTCCAAAAAACATGGGTTGTGTCCCCATCTTCTGATTGGCATCGCCAGGTGCTTTGGACATTTTGACAAATGAGGCATAATGTATGATCCAGCCCCTAAGAATCACCTTAAGTGCCTCCCAAGCCATGCCCAGAGAGGATACTGGGGACCAGTTGGTCTCCATATACACATTGATTTCAGCCTTTAACATTTTTTGGAATTCAAGATTTTGCAAAAGGGATACATTAAAGCGCCAACTACATGATTTCTTTTTCTCCATATGTGGCAACACCTCTAAACTCACCTGGGCGTGATCTGAGAATAAATGTTTCCAATTGAGCAATCCACAACAGATGAAATGAGGGACTTAGATATTTAAAAAAAAAAAAAAATCTATTCTAGAATAGATCTTATGGACTGATGAAAAATTGTTTATAGTTCCTACCAGATGGGTTCAAAAGTCTCCAAATATCTGTAAGACCAAGATTTTTTACACATCCTGTGAAGCATCAATGTTGCTCTAGGGGGCTTGCACACTTTTGCTTCACTATGATCAATGACTGAGTCAATTCAAAGATTAATGTCTCCTCCCAATATTATATCATGAGGCGTGCCAGCAGCTTGCAACATCCCTTCAAGATCTATAAAAAAGCCCTGATCATCAAAGTTATGTGTGTAAATATTAGCCAAAATCAACCTTTGCCCCTGAATTTCTGCTAAAACAATAATGACTCTTCCTAATTTATCTTTAATCTGTTTGAGACATTTGAATTGTAGATGCTTACTTATCAATGTAATGACTCCCCTGCTCTTACTTGAGCCAGCACTAAAGAAACCATGTCCACCCCATATCTTCCCAATTTTTCAGCTTCCTGCAGGGAAAGATGCATTTCATGAAGAAACACTATATCATATTTCTTACATTTAAGAAGAGAAATAACTTATTTTTATGGGGTGCCCCAACCCATTCACATTCCATGTGGAGAGAGACAATCCACTCATTTTAACATTTGACATTTTGACATATTAGAAAAAATAGATTGTGTGTCAAAACCAAGATTATAAAGACCACATTCCAACATTAGTGCAACAATCAAACCCCGAACTACCCCCCGAACCAAATAAACAGAAAAAAGAAAAACCAGCGCATTAACTCCGCGCACAACAGCGGCATCTCTCTAAACTCAAAAAGTCCATGTACGCCTACAAGAGCCCCCAGGACAACTTTGCCATCAGATTGCTCAAGTCCGGTGCTTCTATACAAATTTTGTGAGACAGAATTACATAACAGAAGAAAATCTATAAAACAAACTACAGCCAATAGGCAGAATAAACACAAAGAACTTGTAGATTCATCCACATACTGTCCCGAAGGTGTGTTCCTCCCCAAAACAAGCTCCAGTCTCTAGCAGAACCAACACACACACACACACACACACACACACACACACAAAAAAAAGAAAAAAAAAAGGAACCGTTCAGTTTCCTCGGGCAGTCAAAGTAATGTTCATTGAGCCGGCAGATTCATAAGTGCAGAGATGACCTAATCACTCCAATGTCCTGCACAATACTCCACAAAACAAGCTCCATCCAATAGGAGGCACAAGTACAAAGAATGAGCAGATTCATCCACAACTGTCCCGAAGGAGTGTTATTCCACAAAACAATCTCCAGCCGCTAGGCGGAACCATCACAAAAAGAAACAAAAAAGGCACCCAGTTTCTTTGGACAGTCAAGGGTATGTTCAGCGAGTCAAGCTCACTCGGGAGCAACATGAAAATCACCAAATGGCTTACTCACTCCAATGACTTTATGAAAGGCATCGCTTGTTGTGGGCATGTAAATAATTTGCGGCCATCCTTAGTATCTATTCTCAGTTTGGCCGGAAGCATCAGTGCAAAAGCAATCTTTTGTTGATGTAAGAGTTTCTTGCATTCCTTGAATCGATCATGTTTCTCTCATCAAATTCGCAAAGTCTGGGAACAAGAAAATGTTGTGGTTCTTCCAAGAAAGCTTTCCTTTACTCCTCGCCTCACGTAACATGATCTGTATCGGATGATCTCAGAAATTTGGCCAGAATTGATCAGGGCCTGTCTCCCTCCATAGATCTCTGAGCCGGCACTCTGTGAGCTCGCTCAATTTCCAGATTATGGGCTGTTATTTCGAGCAGACTCGGGAAGAGCTAGTCTAGGAATTTCACCATATCTCAGCCTTCCTCGTTTTCAGGAATTACAACAATTTGGATGTTGTTTTGCCGATTACAATTCTCAAGGTCTTCCAACTTTTCCCAGACACACTGCAAATCTGTCTTGGTCGCTAGCAGATTAGCAGCTAATTCCCTCTCCGATGACTCCAGATAATCGATCCATTTCTCGACATCCCCGATTCTTGTAACCAACTCAGAGAATTTCGCCTCCATCGTCGTAATCAATCGACGTATTACAGCAAGATCCTCCAAGTCTGCAACGGCCTTCATCAGCATCACAGACATGCTGGACAGTTGACGTTGAATTTCTTCACCATCCAAATTGAGTCCCTGGTCTGCGGCCCTGTCAGAGGTATCAACTTGAGCACATAAGTGTCTTTTAATGTCTCCAGTGTCAAAGTTATTCACTGTTTTGTTCTATGGACTCTTATTAAGTTTTTGTGTCATCCTTATTTTCCCTGGACTACACTTCCCATAATGCACTGCCCTCATCACTGCCATCTGTTCCCAGTCCTCCTCACCTGTCCTCCATTTCCTCATTTCCCCAACATTACAGAAGAACTGACCTACAAATGGACTGAGCACCCACCACTTTCATCTGAATCATGGAGTTTACCGGTTTATTTATGGATTTATTCAAACAAGACCTTCCTCTCCCCGAATATACCATCAAGTTCTGTCAACTCGCCACTTCCACCTCTATCTCGGACCCCTACCTCTGTGCCATTTACGGAATGGGCTTGAACTTTCATCGTCCCACAGCTCTTCCTCAAATGGAGAACCTTCCCTTTTCAGAATACGTTCAAACCACCCAAGCCATACATCATCTCTCACTCTTGTCATCCCCCAAGACAAACCCTGTCTCCATGCCTTCCATGGCCCCTGTCTCCACGCCTTCCACGGCCCCAGTCACCAAGGTAATTCCACTCCTTACTATTCCCCCTTACACTGTGAATTATGGTGGGAACCCCGGGCCACAACCAGCGCCCACACCTGCCACGGTATACGAGCCAGTGCCCATGCCTGCCACGGTTAATGAGCCAGTGCCCATGCCTGCCATGGTTAAAGAGTCAGAGTCAATGCCTGTAGCCTCGACTGTCCCAGAGATAATGCCTGTAGCCTCGACTGTCCCAGAGTCAATGCCTGTAGCCTCAACTGTCCCAGAGCCAATGCCTGTAGCCTCGACTGTCCCAGAGCCAATGCCTGTAGCCTCGACCATCCCAGAGCTAATGCCTGTAGCCTCGACTCTCCCAATAACCACACTCCCTGCTGGCCAGGATAGGAGCAGAAGGAAAAAACACCTTCTCTCCAGTCTCTGCCCATGCTCTCGACTGCAGAGGTCGATCCCCAGTCTCTGCCTGTACTCTCTACCATGGGAGTCACTTCCCAGTCATCCACGGCTCTTAGCCCCGAGCCTTCCATGGAATCTTCCCTCGATCCTCCCAAGACTCCTCCTTCCACGGCCTCATTCCTAGAACCTTCCATGACCTCATCCCTCGAGCCCTCCATGGCCTCATCCCTCGATCCTCCCATGACTCTGCCTTCCATGGCTTCACCCCTTGAGCCTTCCACGGCTCCTCCTTCACTGGCTCTGCCTCCTATGACTCCGCATTCCATGGCTAAGCCCCTTGAGCCTTCCACGGCTATGCCTTTTCTGGCTCTGCCTCCCATGGCTCCACCATCCATGTCTCTGCCCCTCGAGCCTTCCATGTCTCTGCCTCCCTTGGCTCTGCCTCCCATGGCTCTGCCCCTCAAGCCTTCCACGGCTCCAACTTCCTTGGCTCCACCTTCCTTTGCTCCGCCTCCCATGGCTGCACCCCTCAAGCCTTCCACGGCTCTGCCTTCCTTGACTCCACCTCCCATGGCTCCGCCCCTCGAGCCTCTCATGGCTCCGCCTTCCACAGCTTTGCCCGTTGAGCCTCTCACGGCTCCTACTGCTCCGCCCTCAATCCCTGGATCTCCCCCTCCTATGGCTCTGCCCATTCCACCATGCTCTCCACTACCTGTGTCTCAATGCCCCAATCCTCCTCTGACTCCACCAGCTACTCCTCCGGTTCCTCCCCTTGAGACCCAAATCCTCCATCCTGCTGTGGCTCCGTCTCTGGACCCATCTCCGGCTCCGCCATCGAGACCTCGAGTCCCTGCTCTGTGGCCACCTCCTAGCCCTCCTGATCCAGTCTCTGCTCTGTGGCCACTTTCCAGGCCTCCTGACCCAGTCCCTGTCCTGCGGCCGCCCCCCAGGCCTCCTGACTCAATCCCTGTCCTGCGGCCGCCTCCCAGGCCTCCTGACCCAGTCCCTGTCCTGCGGCCGCCCCCCAGGCCTCCTGACTCAATCTCTGTCCTGCGGCTGCCTCCCAGACCTCCTGACTCAGTCCCTGTCCTACGGCCACCTCCCAGGCCTCCTGACCCAATCCCTGTCCTGCGGCCGCCCCCCAGGCTCCTGGATCTATTCCCAGCCCTGAAGCCACCCCCCAGGCCCCCGGATCCATTCCCAGCCCTGAAGCCGCCCCCCAGGCCTACTATTCGTCTTCCTTGGATCCTTTTTCACCTTCTGTGTCACCCTACCCTCCTCATCCATCTTTGGGGCGCCAGGAGTCACCCTTTAAGGTGGGGGGGGGGGGGCTAATGTCACAGTTTTTCACCGTTTTGTTGTATGGACTCTTATTTTGATATGTTTTTTGTGTCATCCTTAGTTTCCCCTGGACTACACTTCCCATAATGCACTGCCCTCATCACTGCCATCTGTTCCCAATCCTCCTCACCTGTCCATTTCCTCATTAGCAGCTTTTGTATAAATATCCTCATAGTTTTGTCCATTCCTTTGTCAGTTCTTGAATTGTTTTGTTTTATTGTAATGCTGAATTGTTACTAGTTGGTTTTGTATTGTTACATTGCGTTGTTAAAGTGTGATTTAGTTGGTTATGAATTGCTCTGTTGTTATGTTTTGTATGATGTTCCACTCCAGCATCCACTCCAGTGTATTTCCTATGATGTTCCACTCCAGCGTCCACTCCAGCGTATTTCCTTATTAAAGACTTAAAGTTAATCTACTCCTGCATTTCCTGTCTTCCTCTCCATGAACCCAATGTTACATCCAGAGCCTGAGGATTTTTAATTCTTTAACATTGTCTTCATAGAACAGTTATGAAACAGATTGTATCGAATCTCACCGGTTTCTGACACAAAAAGAATTAAAAACTAGCCAAGTGTGCAGAGCTCGCCATTCACACATCTGACCCTCGCATGGCGTCATGCGACTCCCATTTATTGAGCCTTATATCAGTATCTTTCAAAAGTAATGGAGAGTGGCACAATAACGCTGGTCGAGGCAATGACACAATGGTACTAGTTGGCCTCCTCTGGCCGCTTAGAGGCAGGGCCTCAAAACAGTGGACATATTTTTTTATGTTGTCCTTCAAATCATCGTTGGCTGTTTCTGCAGCAACTTTTTGAAGTGAATTAGTAGCTGAGGAATTGATGAAAATGGCTAAGGAATCACCAATTCTTTGCAGTCCAAAAGGATTAAGCTGGAACCCATCTGCTACTGTTCGTGTTATTGTGGCAGGTGATGACAATCAGTTTTGTCAATATCTGTGTTCAGTTACTAAATTGAATGTAACAGTGTTTGCTCTGTTTTGCATCGTAATCCTTATTTGTCTCTCAACAGTGAAAAATCAAGCCAGATGGATCATACAGTTTATCAGGGAAATTTAATACATTTACAGAGAAACTGGGGACAAAAACTTGAATGTAATCATTATAGACTGTGATAGTACTGACACTGATGTAGAGAAAACTCTCAAAAACAGCTAAATTAAGGCACCTTTTTATGTTTGTGGGAATCTGAGATTAAGTGTACAATATGTGCTCAATTCAAATGGCTAATGTTGTCAATATCTAGACTGCATGTATTTACAGATATCAGTTTAAAAATTTGGAGGGTACATATAAAAATCGACTGCCATTCTAGCAGGAATAGATCTTGTTGATCTATCTTGTATGATCTGTCTTGAATAGAAGTTGGTAGCCTCATTTAAACAATTAAAGCTCATATTCTTCCCCTTTCAAACATTTTGTATTTTCCAGAATTGAAGTTGCCTTTTTTCATCATCTGAAAGGTTGTGCGACTTTAGTCCAAAGCGACTAATTTAAATAATTTATATGTAATTGATGTTGGCCAGTCAAATACATTCATACAAAAACACACATGCTTATACACAAACATGAAATCACCAGTCATAGAGATGGTAGTAGCATTTTATAGTAGCCTATACAGAGTATTTTGGCTGTATTTTACTTTATTCAATTAGTTTAAATATTCTGTCCCAGCATAATATTATTTTGATAACAAACACTAGACCACTGTCAAACGCAACTCGTCAAATAGCCATAAAATGACATTTAATCACACTCAGATTACAAATATTCAGTCAGTGAACCTGATAATTATTTCATAGCAAATATCAGAAATATACATAGATAGATAGTCGTTAAAGTTAATTAATTAATTGAATACTACAAGCATGTTGTTTTACTCACTGACTAAAAGTGTTTAATTGTATTCAGCATAAAGATATGTTATTAGCAGATGTGGCTTAGTTGTCACACTTTTTTCATGAAAGAAACAGAATATGAAAAACTGTAACACAATTACTTAAAGCTTACTTACATTTTAAAACAACACCAAATACTGCATGTTACGATGCATAGATCCTGAGGTAATCTTCACAGAATGCATCTGATATGCTGAACGACTGAAGGGAAGTCGGGTGGTCCTAGTGCCTGCCGCATACAACCTCTGTCAGTGCGACTTATACACTGATATGACTTTTCTTGTTTTTTGGGGGGTTTTTTTGTCTCAACAAAGTGCCACTTATATACAGGTTCGACTGTATTTCTGGAAAACACAGTACTATTTTGGCTGAAGGAAAGCATTGATGAAGAATTTATCAAATGTAGCTGAATGCTATATTTTAATTCTGGTCCTTCTTTCTCAGGATGAGCACAGTATTTTGTTCCTGTCCGACTTGCACAATTACTATCCTTCGAATATAGTAACCAATATACAAATAACATGAGCAAGAGTGCTGTTGGTCTCTATATCAGTACTTTTTTGATTTAGCCATAGGCACAAGGATGCAGATAATCATATATGTGCTTGTAAACAGAACAACAGAATGTTTGCATGAACAAATAAGTAAATATAATTTAACTGGCCAAGAGTTAAGCAATTTATATATTTCTTCTCCCATCAAAAATTGTTCCAAAAGAAGCCAAAGCATCAAGCACAACTCCGGTCTCTGCACTGCTCTCATAATCTGTTTTGAACTAGTGTTATTTCATTTGTAAACAGATGTTTTGGAATTAATTTAAGTGAACAAATCATTCTAGTTCTCTTCAACTGTTTCATGGTGAACAATCCAAAGGGGTGTTTAAAAGCCTGACTAGCCGAATACTCCATTGGGCCACATTCAAATTTTGAGACTTTTTTTTTTAACCTAGGGACATTTTTACAAGAAACATTATACTTTTTTAAATCTTTTAATTCCACAGATTGGTATCTGAGATCCACATGGACATCTACCCCTGCAATCTCTAGAAATCTCTAAGCTGTAGTCACAAACAATTGAGATTGGTCCATCCAGTCCATCGCTGATAAAAGTAATCATGTGACCACATGCTTCAGCAGTGGTCTGGATGATAACTGCTTGCATTGAAAAGGTTTAATAGGCATTATATCAACAATACATAAACATAAAATTAATCAACTGATGATTAATTAATTGAATAATCAGTGAAGTCCATTATTGAATGACTCATTAAAAGACTCTCATTTGTCAGAAAAATCTCTAGAAATCACTGAACGAATCCAGTGAAGAAATCAAAATGAATGATGAATCACCTCCACTATTAGGAAAGGCACGGAAAAGCAAAGTAATACAATAGTGAAGCGTTCCATTGCTGTTTGACTTAATGCAGCACACTTGGGACACTGCTCACCCAATCAGGTTCATGAACTAGAACTAACTGTAGTATGACAATTATACTTCTGCTTGATTAATTGTGAATTGGCCTTTAGTTCACCCCAAAATAGAAATGGTCTTCATTTACTTGCCCTCATGTTGTTCCAACCCTATATGACTTTCTATCATCTGTGGAACACAAAAGGAGATGTTATGAAGTATGTTAGTTTCAGTCATTATTTAGTTTCATTACATCTTTTTTTTTTTTTTTTTTTGCATGGTCCGAAAGATACCACAGTTGCGGCACCTGTACAGCATGTTTGTGCTGCTTTGCGGTGTGGTGGGAGTTTGTCGCATGGTCCGAAGGACACCGCAGTTGCGGTAACTGTACAGCACATTTGTGCTGCTTTTTGGTCTCGTGGGGATTTATTGCATGACCCAAAAGACGCCACAGTTGTGGCATGTGGACAGTACATTTGTGCTGCTTAGGGATGTTTTGAGCCGAAGGCAGAAGCACCGCAGTTGTGCTTTCTTAACTAAAATGGTTGCCATCTTTGGCTCCTCGGTAGGTAATGGTGAAGTCTTGGAAAGACACCTAGATAGAGAAAGTGAGAGGTAAACCTGCATACAGTCCAGTGACAGGAATTTAAATGGACTCTCGCAGAGACCTGCTGGAAATAATATTGGTGAGACCCTGCGGAAGGCACAATTTCAGGCGTTGCTGTAGAAAAGACAAAATAATCATATTTAGGTGAAACTTTAGAAAAAATGTGCTAGGGAATACAGTACATCTTCATAAACAATGTGAAAAAATTGCATAAAATGATCTGAGAAATAAAAGCTTTGGCTCTGTACTGCATACAGATATGCATGGATTTCAATCATCATTGAAGAATTCACTTTAGGAGTATAACTGTCACCTGTAGTACAATATACTTCTTGCATTTTACATTTACATTTATGCATTTGGCAGACACTTTTATCCAAAGCGACTTACAGTGCCCTTGTTACAGGGACAATCCCCCTGGAGCAACCTGGAGTTAAGTGCCTTGCTCAAGGACACAATGGTGGTGGCTGTGGGGATTGAACCAACAATCTTCTACTTACCAGTTCAGTGCTTTAGTCCACTACGCCACCACCACTCCATAGGAAATGCATTGCATAGCAATAGGTGTGAATTATCTAGGAATGCACTGAGTTGCAGCTCTGCACTGCATACAGAAATGCAGGAGATATGTGCTGGGAAATACAATACATCTTAATAAACAATGTGAAAAACAGCATAAAATGATCTGAGAAATAAGAGCTTATGACTTGCAATCATTACTGAAGGATACAGTTGTGGTCATTCGCTCCTTAGGAGAATGACTGCCCCCTGCTATACAATATATGTCAATAATGCTGAGAGGAAGCGAGACACCTTGCAGAATGATTATGAATGAGTTAGAATGCGGCGCATGATCCGCCTCTCGCAGTTCGGACAGAGGCCGTGTATAACTGCAGTGTGCTGTGGAATGGTCAGAGCCAGTGCTGCTTGGCAGCAAGCTTGCGTTAAAATGTCTGCGTTGGTTTGAAAATAATTTGTCATTAGATTATCGGTCAATTGAAGGGAGTTCTGTGTTGTATGATGCCCCTGTGTTCAGAATGAAATAAATCACACTCCGAAGGGCACTTTGGAGGGAGAAACAATCGTGATATTCATGTTAGAAGATGAGGAACAATCGCTGAATAAATCACACCCGCTAAACAAGCTGTGGCATGGTAATGAGGCTGACAGGGATCACCTGTGCGGCAGAACCTGACTAAAAATGCTGGGGCTGAAATGGAGGTTGGATTGAAGAGTTAATCTTTGTTTCTTTCACTTTCAAATAAAATGTAATTCTAATGGCGTGAAGCCGGAACGGTGCCCTTTCGCGGAGGCAGCTGGCACTGCTTTCCGGGTGGAAAGTTTAGATAAGAGAACATATGAGCAGTCGTAGAGAGCTGTTTCACATTTTTTAAAGTGCAGGAGCAGCCAGTTTGCAGCAGCAACTTCGCGCTATAAACTGCTTCATCGAATGGAGCATAGAAAGACAGACAGGATAAAATATATATATATATATATATATATATATATATATATATATATATATATATATAACACAACGCGGCAGCCGTCAATACTGTTAAAAAATAAAGAGCTGCTGTGGCAGCTTCTGTTGAATAACGTTTGGATGGAAGAGCTGTTCTGGTGGAGCCGAATGCTTTGCAGGGAAGTTGCATCCAATGAGCCGTCTGCCTAGGTCTGTTTGTGGGGAAATGGGCAGGGCTGAATGCCGGAAAGACTCTCATGTCAGGAGAGTTGTCACAGGAAGTAAGTAAGCAGTGGCTTATATACTCCTGCTCGTGGGCTGTGATTTGTCCGATTAAAATTAACATGCTCCTCCCGAACCTCTGTTAATTCTGTCTTGTCGGGCACTTCTCACACACCTTTTAAGATCCAAGGGTTAAGATCCATAACACTCTTTTCCAATTATCTGTTGTCCAGTGTCTGTTTTTCTTTGCCCAATCTAACCTTTTCTTTTTGTTTTTCTGTTTCAAAAGTGGCTTTTTCTTTGCCCACTCTAACCTTTTTGTTTTTCTGTTTCAAAAGTGTCTTTTTCTTTGTCTTTTTTCCCATAAGTCCTGAACCCCTGAGTCTTCTCTTTACTCTTTACTTTACTTTAATTTACTCTTTACTGGGGTTGAGCAGGTAGAATTCAATGAAGCTGTCAGCTGAGGACATGTGAGACATCCATTTCTCAAACTAGAGACTCTGATCTTCTTGTTCAGTTGAACATCTGGCCTTCCACATCTCTTTCTGTCCTTGTTAGAGCCAGTTGTCCTTTGTCTTTGAATACTGTACTACACACCTTTGTATAAAATCTTCAGTTTTTTGGCAATTTCAAGCATTGTATAGCCTTCATTCCTCAAAACAATGATTGACTGACGAGTTTCTAGAGAAAGCTGTTTCTTTTTTTCCATTTTTGACCTAATATTGACCTTAAGACATGCCAGTCTATTGCATACTGTGGCAACTCAAAAAAAAACACAAAGACAACGTTAAGCTTCATTTAATGAACCAAATACAGGTGCATCTCAATAAATTAGAATGTCGTGGAAAAGTTCATTTATTTCAGTAATTCAACTCAAATTGTGAAACTCGTGTATTAAATAAATTCAGTGCACACAGACTGAAGTAGTTTAAGTCTTTGGTTCTTTTAATTGTGATGATTTTGGTTCACATTTAACAAAAACCCACCAATTCACTATCTCAAAAAATTAGAATATGGTGACATGCCAATCATTTAATCAACTCAAAACACCTGCAAAGGTTTCCTGAGCCTTCAAAAAGGTCTCTCAGTTTGGTTCACTAGGCTACACAATCATGGGGAAGACTGCTGATCTGACAGTTGTCCAGAAGACAATCATTGACACCCTTCACAAGGAGGGTAAGCCACAAACATTCATTGCCAAAGAAGCTGGCTGTTCACAGTGTGCTGTATCCAAGCATGTTAACAGAAAGTTGAGTGGAAGGAAAAAGTGTGGAAGAAAAAGATGCACAACCAACCGAGAGAACCGCAGCCTTATGAGGATTGTCAAGCAAAATTGATTCAAGAATTTGGGTGAACTTCACAAGGAATGGACTGAGGCTGGGGTCAAGGCATCAAGAGCCACCACACACAGACGTGTCAAGGAATTTGGCTACAGTTGTCGTATTCCTCTTGTTATGCCACTCCTGGCGTCTTACATGGGCTAAGGAGAAGAAGAACTGGATTGTTGCCCAGTGGTCCAAAGTCCTCTTTTCAGATGAGAGCAAGTTTTGTATTTCATTTGGAAACCAAGGTCCTAGAGTCTGGAGGAAGGGTGGAGAAGCTCATAGCCCAAGTTGCTTGAAGTCCAGTGTTAAGTTTCCACAGTCTGTGATGATTTGGGGTGCCGTGTCATCTGTTGGTGTTGGTCCATTGTGTTTTTTGAAAACCAAAGTCACTGCACCCGTTTACCAAGAAATTTTGGAGCACTTCATGCTTCCTTCTGCTGACCAGCTTTTTAAAGATGCTGATTTCATTTTCCAGCAGGATTTGGCACCTGCCCACACTGCCAAAAGCACCAAAAGTTGGTTAAATGACCATGGTGTTGGTGTGCTTGACTGGCCAGCAAACTCACCAGACCTGAACCCCATAGAGAATCTATGGGGTATTGTCAAGAGGAAAATGAGAAACAAGAGACCAAAAAATGCAGATGAGCTGAAGGCCACTGTCAAAGAAACCTGGGCTTCCATACCACCTCAGCAGTGCCACAAACTGATCACCTCCATGCCACGCCGAATTGAGGCAGTAATTAAAGCAAAAGGAGCCCCTACCAAGTATTGAGTACATATACAGTAAATGAACATACTTTCCAGAAGGCCAACAATTCACTAAAAATGTTTTTTTTTATTGGTCTTATGATGTATTCTAATTTTTTGAGATAGTGAATTGGTGGGTTTTTGTTAAATGTGAGCCAAAATCATCACAATTAAAAGAACCAAAGACTTAAACTACTTCAGTCTGTGTGCATTGAATTTATTTAATACACGAGTTTCACAATTTGAGTTGAATTACTGAAATAAATGAACTTTTCCACGACATTCTAATTTATTGAGATGCACCTGTAGCTTTCAACTGTGTTTGATATAATGGCAAGTGATTTTCTAATACCAAATTAGCAATTTAGCATGATTACTCAAGGATAAAGTGTTGGAGTGATGGCTGCTGGAAATGGGGTCTGTCTAGGTTCGATCAAAAATGACTTTTTTCAAATAGTGATGGTGCTGTTTTTTTACATCAGTAATGTCCTGACTATACTTTGTGATCATGATCATGATTTGAATGCCACTTTGGTGAATTAAAGTACCAATTTCCTTCCAAAACAGCTAAATCTGTACATTATTCAACTTTTGGTTGCCAGTGTATTTTCAGAAAAAAATATGATAGGTGTGGGTGTGAAACAGATCAATGTTTAAGTCCTTTTTTTATTATAAATCTCCACTTTCACATTGTTCTTCTTGTGATTTGGCGAACTTTCTTACAGTGGTAAAAAGACAAAGGTAGTATAAAAAGAGACTACAGTAAAACTATTTAAACTATTCAAGTGTTAAAACCTACAGGATGTGACCAAAGGTTAAAAATGAACATAACACCCAGTTGTATACAAGCATATATGGTTGATATAAGAACATTAAAAATTCAAAGCCATCTCTGACTGAAGAGTTTAAACTGGTTAACACAAAAAATACAGTATGGCTTAATATGAGTGTATACTGTTGCACCATAAGTTAAGGGACTTATGAAAGTAGTTTAAAAAAATAAATAAAAAAACATGGTTGTAAATTCATTATGTTCCTCCCTGCAATAAGTGGAAACATTAAAGTGATTTACTTTAACGTTACTATATTTACTTTACGTATGCATGTGCATTATACAGTACGTATGTAACGATGCTGAATAGGCAGAGCAAGCACGAGTAGGACAAAGACAATGACAAGATGATTGTGAGAACCCAAGTGCAGTTTATTTACAAAATTGTGAATCCAAAACAAACATAAACAACTTGACATCATTCACCAACACAATACTTGACAAAAGACAATGGCAAACATGAGGGCTTAAATACATGGACAAGGGTAACATGACAACCAATTGGAAAACTGAACTACTAACAATATAACTAGATTACTAAAACATGAACCAATAACACACAAGACTGATAACGAGTTAACAAGACAATAAACCAATGAAAAAAAGACACATGAACATGGAGGGAAACAGGATATCACATGACCAGGAAACCACATGACATGAAACAGGAACAGGAACTAAACCTTCAAAATAAAAGACATGAACACATAACATGAACAAAAACACATTTAAATGTGACAATGTACTGTATATGCATGAAGAATGTACCATAAGAAATGAATGAATTTGTTATATTTATATAGCGCTTTCTGACACTACACTCAAAGCGTTTTACACAGTGAACAGGGGACTCTCCTCAAACACCACCAGTGTGCAGCATCCACCTGGAAAAGAGAGTTCACAGATGAGCTGGTCATATATCATTTCTGCTGATTTAGAAAATGAATCACTAATCACATTATGTCCATGACCCAGACATTTCTTTTGAGAATTTTGTTTATTTCAGATCTGCATGAGAAAACAGCCACATGTATGCACCACAGGTCTTCTCTCAAACCCTTTAAGGTCTGTGAAATCAACTGTTATAGTTCTGCTTATGAACAAATCTGAGCCTGTACACAATATCAGAAACAACGACTGTTTTTTGTCACACTCCCTGAGATATGTTGTCAAATGCTTTGGAATTTCCTTTTTCTATGCATTCATTGTTTCTGGGAATTTTAGAGATCTCACAAGTTTCCATACATTTGGCTTTAATGCACCATACACAACTTCGATATCTTCTAGGTCCTTGATGAGAGGTGTAAGAATGCTTGCCCACTGTTCAAGAACATAGGCAGGCTCCTGAAAAAGAGTCTTGTGTACCAGTTCTTGCAAAATCTGTTTAAAGTTCTCTGCCGTTGGAAGTCTCCTGCAACTGTAGTTTATTTAATTGTCTAATATCTCCAGTAATTCCTCCTGGTCTGCACTTTTGAAGTCTGTTCTGCAGCTTTCTAAGACAGCACATTCATTTTCTGAGACTTACTTCAAAAAGTTGTCAATAAGATCACTTCTTGCAGACCCCTGTATTGCTTACTCTAGAATCACAGGTGCACGTTTTATTGGGAGATATTTCTCTTTCTGCCAGCCAAAATAAATTATTCGGCCAACACTTTCCCATTTTATCTTCCCAAAATCATGCCGGAGAAAGGGTACAGAAGCAGCTTCACTTTAACATCACACTGTGTATACACAAGGCTTTCATCAAAGAAGTGTCCCAAAAGTTCTGGAAATATCTGTCCCCGACAAACAACAAGAATTCTTTCTTTTGGCACATAGGGTTCTATCTAAACTATTTAGATTGCTGGAAGAAGTGGCAGAACTCTGATCCTGATTGTATTCTTGTGAGTCCTACATTGTGTCTGAGTCTAAGTATACTGAGTCTCTTTTTTTTTTTTTTTTTTTTTTTTTTTTTGTAAGGTAGAACCTCATCATTGTGAGTTTTGATGCCTTGTACAATTCCTCCACTGTACTGCTGTCATCTAATGACACATCTTGGTCATTTGTGAGATCCGCTTCAAACTTTTTTTTTTTTTCTCCATTTGGCAAAAACAAACGAATTGCCTCATCCATCAGTTCTTTTTTCCCCCAGTTTTCTGGCACAGTCAGCTTCCTTGTTCCACCTCCTTTTTTTGCTCTCATTTGAACAAAGCCTTCTCCATCATATTCATAGAGCATCCATCCAATCTCCACTTTTCTTACAGTTCACTGAGTATTTGTTTCACTCATTTTTTGCCTATCAGCATTCATTTCTGAGTGATTTGTTTTTTGTCTTTTGTTCAATTTTGTCTTGAGGCATTCAAACAACTTTGACTTCCTTTATGTTGGCTCACTCTCTTGCCTCCTACAAAACCCCATCACTGCCAGCCTGTCTTCACAGGAAGGCAAATAGCTTCTCATCTGGTCATCACTCATTAGCAACAGGACTCTGGCATCAATCTACAAATAACACATTTTTCAGAATTGTGCAATATTGAAGCAATACATAAATTTGATTAGATTTATATCCTTAAATAATTAAGTAGCATACATTTTTCTGTAGCAGAGTGGTTTGGATGTTCATCCTATGGCGTACTTATCATAAACCCACAAAATAAGAATGTTCATGTGATGTTACTGTATGACCATGCTGGCATGTTTGTCACAAAAATTCCATATACCTTTAGTGTGCATCACAGAGCTGTGGGATGCAACAAAAATGTTTGCCAAAGTCAAGCAGTTATGATGGGGGGAGCAGTAATGAAACACTTGTCATACTTATTTAAATATATTTAAATGTCCGCAAAAGCCAAATTTGCCATTATTCATGCACTTGTATACAACTTTCCTGTGACTTGACATAGATTGAAAGCTATTTTTTTTATTTTTTTTTTTTACATTGTTTCATGGGTGTTTTTCCATTCACTGCCATTGTTTTCTCCCACTGACGGTCACAAATATGGCCGCTGCGAGGACAATGTGATGTCAATGAAATAGGACAATACCAGGTGTACATTTAAATTCCATTTGCAAGGGATTTGAACGTGGTTTATCTAGTTAGAATTCAGGGTTGGAACTATCAATTTTTTTAGGGGGGGTAGGGACTAAATTCTAGCATTATTTACTGACCCTCACGTTGTCCAAACTCATAACCTTTTCTTTGGCGGAACACAAAAGAAAATAATTTTATAAATGTTTCATTGGCTGAATTCAATCCAAAATAGAAATTCAATATACACAGTAAGCCATAGGGATGGGACAATATGGTTATCCCACAATTCGGTTCAATATACGATATGAGGTTCACGATTCAATATAATCTCAATTCTGTAACGTTGCTGGCACTGGCAATGATGAAGATGATGAAGTGTAGAGAACCCAAGTGCAATTTATTTACAAACGTGATAACCTATAACCCTAACTACAAATGTAAAACATAAAATTGACTATGACTTAAACGACATAAACATAACCTGGCTTGACTTGGCTAGCACAAAACACATCCATTCAATACTTGACAATGGCAAACATGAGGGCTTAAATACTAGACATGGGAAACATCAACCAATGAACAGACAGAACTGATAACAAGATAATTAAACAATAAACCAATGAAAACATGACATCACATGACAAGGGAACAGGAACGAAACTTTTCAAAATAAAAGACATGAATCAACAAAATACACATGACAGATTCGATATAGCAACTCTTAAATTATAAAGCATGACAGAAAACTGCGCTAAAATAGTACTGTCTCTTAAACAGTGGTGAGTCAAATGTCAAATGACACTCACATAAACAAAAGATGAGAGAAGTTGCATGGTTTTTTGAATGCCTCATGTGTGATTAAAATGAATGTTTCTTTCAATATTCAACAACTGGCTGTAAAGAACAGAAAGGATATTAAAAGACACATTATTCAATAAAAGTCACGAGCTCAGTCTCATCTTTGATGAACACACATTAGACGAAAAAAAAAAGTGCTGTTATATTTTCAAGCACCTGAAAGCGCTTTTCTAAAAAACAAGGCAATTTTCCAGGTATTCTAGTACTTACATTTCTAAATTCAAGCACTATAGGCACTTCAAGGACCATGTGCGAACTCTGTAAACAGTTTTAACATAAAGAGATTTTGATGTTTGATGAGTAATTTCATTTGATTAAATGGACAGAAAACAATGCTGCAAATTGAAATATCGAGCTGTGTCTCAATATCATTCATCCTTTTTTGGTTCGTGATATCAAAATTTGATATATTGTTCCATCCCTAGTAAGCCTCGATTAAATGAATCCATGTGTGAAAGTGTCCAATAACAGTGTCGCGTATACTCAGACTCGAGGATGATGTTTGAACCCAAGCAGGTATTTATTAACACACAAACAAAGACAGCAGGTAAGTAATGGCGTGACAGTACTGGGTTGCAGTGGTGATAGTTTACGTGATGAAGACTAATGTTGGTAGAGATGGTGACTTTCCTTGAGGTGGAGGATTTGCAACAACAAAGCTTGCATTGAGGAGATGGACACTGGAGAGGAATCGTTATGGTGTTTACCACTGGAGATACAGGTAAGTGAGTCTGTACACAAAGTTGAGACCAGACACAGAATGGAAGGTGAGTGAGTTTTATATAGAGGGGTTGATTGATGCAATGATTGGAGGCAGGTGTGGGTGATCAGTACTCAGGAGAGTGAGAGGGTTGAGTGAAATTGGTAGGTGGGTCAGAAGGATCCGTGACAAACAGTATGGTTACTGAGATTAAGCAAGTAGTATAGACCAATCTTATTGTATACAAACACTGCAACAGTGCATGCGCAATAAGTGGTGGCAGAAGGTAAACTGTTGTGTTAGATTTGACAGATTTGACAGCTAGCACTAACTAGCTCCTCTAAATATCGCTGTGATTGTCAAAGAAAATGAATCCAAATATTTCCGTGAGTTGACAAAGTGTTTTACACTGGGAAACTTACTCTTTCAGACTGAAAAAAATTGCTGGATCTCTTTTCCCCTTCCATTCTGTCAGTGGGTGTGTGAGCCAATGGAATGGCCGAGATTTAGTCTAACCAGACAATTTAAAAGTGACAGCTGACTTTTTTAGGGCTGTTGGATCAGCTTAACTACAGGTTGGGTTTACTGTTCGCTCCAGTCTTTTTGCCACTACTTCCATGTGTGATGTAGGTGGTGACATTGCCGAAAGTATCGGTCTATTCACCTGGTCATGAAATCATAACATCCCCCATGAGTGGAACCTGTCCATGTAAAATAAAATGGCTTTTATAGGGTTACTGATATGACTGAAGTCTTTATCTCATGGGAGTGCTCATGATTTTATATGTTTTAATTAAGTAAAAAAGTGTGCACTTTAAAAAAAAATATGTCCTTTCTGTTAGAAAGTTATATGGGATTGGAACAACATGAGGGACAGAATTTTCATTTTTGGTTGAACTATAACTTATTCACTGGCTTCATTTTGCTTTGAAAATTGTCTTTTCCTCCTGCAGTTTTTGTATACTGGATTCTGGGACATTCCTCTGCTGCAGAAAAAGGATAAGGTCCTCCATCCTGTAATAATGTTTTAACTTAAATTAATAAGGGCAAATTGAGGCTGGTAGGCCACTGGCAAGCCAGCCACTGCTCTGACTAACCAAGAAAAACAAACCTTGTTCTTTAGGCTTAACATGTGTTGTGTATGACAGAACAAGCTTTTGGTGCAAACCTTGCCTAACTCAAGTTATGGTACTACTTTGTCTTTCTTGCTATTTACATTCCTTAGTAAACTTTTCCTCAGAATATCACAGCCATGTCTGAATAACATATTGGATGAATAATCCACTCACATTTTTAACTTTAACTCAAATTAATCGATTTATTGCGTTATAAAGAATGCACTAACAAAGCATACCTTACAAAAATTAACCATGCTTTTACTACAGTAACTATATAGTTTAACCATAGTATTTGTAGTAAAACCATAGTAAACACCAATTTAACTATGGATACAGTTAGGGTTACTACAATATAGCTTAATTATAGTAAAAATGTCCTGGTTACTTACATAACCTCCATTCCCTGATGGAGGGAATGAGACGTTGTGTCGATGTAGTGATGCTAGGGGTCGCCCCTGGGAGCCCCAAACACCTCTGATCTTTGAGAAAATGCCAATGGAAATTGGTGAGTGGAATTTGCATGCCACTCCCCCGGACATACGGGTATAAAAGGAGCTGGCTTGCAACCACTCATTCAGGTTTTGTGCTGAGGAGCTGAGACAAGGTCCCAGGCATTTCAGCAGGTAGTTCAGTGTTGTGGCAGGAGGAACACAACGTTTTGTTCCCTCCATCAGGGAACGGAGGTTACGAAAGTAACCAGGACCTATCTGTCACTCACTCGATGTTGTGTCAATGTAGTGACACTAGGGGTCCCTATACAAAACGGCACAACTAGCTGAACTGTGTTACGTGAACTGGCAGTGCAAGAAGGGCAGACCATTGTGTGCCTCGTAGCCAGCACACCTGGCCGTCACGTAACCTCCCCCAACGCTCTTATGAGCGTCGTACAGTCCCCTGCACCTCTGGGACAAGTCGACTGCCCAAAAATTGGGGACAGGCTGCCCTAGCCGTGGCCTCTTCTCCTTTTTCTCCCCAAAAAAGAATGGAAATCTTGTTCAGCTGGGGGCCATAAGTGTCTGCATCGGGGGAGGTGTCCCTTCCCAAGGGGAAGACACCGTGCAGACCACACCGTGCAGCCGCTCCACCAGCCTCTCTTGCAGGAAGGAAAGCACCGACCCGACTGTGCATCTCTGGAGGTCTTCGCGTCAGGAAGAACACCACTTAGCGTACAGACACCACTGCAAGGCATATAAGTGCCTCATAGAGGGAGCCCTAGCCTGAGTGATCGTGTCTACCACTGCAGGTCTTCCACGTCCCATCCAAGGGCCAGATATGAACATTCCAGAGGCCTGGTCGTGGGTGCCAGATGGTGCCCCGTCCCTGAGAGAGGAGAACCCTCCTCAGGGAAATTCGCCAGGGAGGGACTGTCACGAGGAGTGTGAGGTCCGAGACCTAAGTCTGGGTGGGCCAGTAGGTTGCCACAAGGATTACCTGCTCCTCGTCCTCCCTGACCTTGCACAGGGTCTGTGCAAGTAGGCTCACTGGGGGGAACGCATACTAGCACGGCCCCCGGGGCCAGCTATGTGCCAGCGTATCTGTGCCAAGGGAAGCCTCGGTCAGGGCATATCAGAGCGGGCAGTGGGAGGATTCCCAGGAAGCAAACAGGCTTACTTGCGCTTGACCGAATCGACCCCAAACCAGCTGGACCACACTGTGTCTGCCACGCTGTCGAGGTCACGTGGGATGTGAGTGGCTGCTGACTCCAGAGGAGGAGGCGGTGGGTGAGTTGCGACATGCGAAGCGAGCGCAAGCCACCTTGGCGGCTACTGTATGCTACCATCGCCGTTTATCCGTCCAGACCAATGCGTGCTTGCCCTGGATCAACAGCCGAAGCCTCCGCAGGGCGAGCAACATTGTAAGCAACTCGAGGCAGTTGACATGCCAACGCAGTCAACTGTCAACGCAGTCAACTCCCTGTCCCGGAGCCCACAGCTGCGTGCCCATTGCACACGGCACCCCAGCCACGCTGTCGTAACCACGATGCGCCTGGGGTACTTGCACTAAGGCCAGTCCAAGGGCTGCTTTTCTAGGTAGCGGCAGAATGGCGTGATGCCCACCTCACGACTCGAGTCTGACACCAGTGCTGAAGCGGTCTCATATACATCGACCCGAGTGGCGTGACCACCGTCGAGGACGCCATATGCCCCAGGAGCCTCTGAAAATGCTTCAGTGGGACCACCGTGCTCTGCCTGAACAACTTCAGGCAGTTCAGCACTGACTGCGTGCGCTCGTTCGTGAGGCACGCCATCATAGAAACTGAGTCTAACTCCAACCCGAGAAGAGATACTCTGTACTGGGGAGAGCTGTTCTTTCCCCAGTTGACCCAAAGCCCCAACCAGCTGAGGTGCCTGAGCACCAGGTCCCTGTGCGTACACAACAAGTCTCGAGAGTGAGCTACAGCCAGCCAGTCATCGAGACAGTTGAGGATGCAGACGCCCACTTCCCTTAGCAGGACAAGGGCTGCCTCTGCGACTTCCGTGAAGATGAGAGGCGACAGGGACTGACCGAAGGGGAGGACCTTGTACTGGTGCACCCGGCCCTCGAAGGCGAACCGAAGAAAGGGCCTGTGTCGAGGAGAAACCGAGACGTTGAGTACGCATCCTTCAGGTCTACCACCGTGAACCAATCCTGATGCCGGACGCTTGCTATAATGTGTTTCCACGTCAGCATCTTGAACGGGAGTCTGTGCAAGGCCCGGTTCAGAACTCGTAGGTCCGGGATTGGCAGCAACCCACCGCCTTCCCTTGGTACGATGAAGTAGGGGCTGTAGAACCCCGAAGGTGGGATCCCCATCGAGTCCTCGGCATCAGACTGAACCAGCCCGCTCTCTGATGCTGCAATTGAGAGTTCATCTGCTTCGTGAGCCCCGAATGAGATCACGAACTCACCCTGAGACGAGCCAGCAATCTCATCGCAGAACTCGACTGGGGCAAATGAGCATGCTGAGGAATGGGAGGTCCATGGGGGGTTACCCGGCATAGCGGCTCCCATTGGAATCCCCAAATCGCTTCCAGTGCTAACCAACGCGGCCTCAAACCCGTAGGTAGAAGGACTGCGGCAGGAAGCCGCTGGGGTGGCTTTCCCTCTGAGGAAGGAAAGCCGCGACTGCAACGCAGCCATGGTCATGTTCTTGCAGTGAGAACATGACCCATCCATGCACGTTGCCTCCGCATGGGCAGCGCCCAAGCACGAGAGGCAGTGATCATGGCCATCGGAAGCAGAGAGGTAATGACCGCAACCAGGAATTATACACAAACGGAAAGGCATCTTTAAAAAGACGCTCTCCATGAGTGCCACTCTTTTAGGAAGAAAATATACTCTTTCAGAGGAAGAATATGCTCTTTTAGTCTGCTGAAGCACCCAGGGGCGTTCTCTGCATTCCACCGGTGCAAGAGGGGGAGAAGCCGCTGTAATGCACTGTAAATCCAACAGCTTTTGTAGAGGTGAATGGATCGGCGGAGGAAATCAGCTCGCTGAAATACAACCGCTCGGCTCCGAAGAGAAAATCTGAATTAGTGGTTGCAAGCCAGCTCCTTTTATACCCGTATGTCCGGGGGAGTGGCATGCAAATTCCACTCGCCAATTCCCATTGGCCTTTTCTCAAAGATCAGAGGTGTCTGGGGCTCCCAAGGGCGACCCCTAGCATCACTACATCCCTCTGCCACCGGTCGCCATGTTGTAGAGCTCCTCCCCTCTGGGTAGGACCTACCACGGGGACTTCTCCGCATGCGACACTGTCGACAAGCTCGGTAAGACCATGTGACGTATTTCCACACAATTACCTCCCCTTCGGGTAGGGTGTGGTCTGCACGGTGTCTTCCCCTTGGGAAGGGACACCTCCCCCGATGCAGACACTTATGGCCCCCAGCTGAACAAGATTTCCATTCTTTTTTGGGGAGAAAAAGGAGAAGAGGCCACGGCTAGGGCAGCCTGTCCCCAATTTTTGGGCAGTCGACTTGTCCCCGAGGTGCAGGGGACTGTACGACGCTCATAAGAGCGTTGGGGGAGGTTACGTGACGGCCAGGTGTGCTGGCTACGAGGCACACAATGGTCTGCCCTTCTTGCACTGCCAGTTCACGTAACACAGTTCAGCTAGTTGTGCCGTTTTGTATAGGGACCCCTAGTGTCACTACATTGACACAACGTCGAGTGACTGACAGATAGGAAACCATGGTTCCTATATGGATACTATATGTATTACAGTAGTAAAAACATGGTTAACTGTGTCAAAACAACAAAACCTGGTTTCTGCAACAAAAACATGATTACTTCAGTCATAATCACAACAATATTACTATAGTAAAACCATAGTAACTAGTTAATTTCGTAAGGGATTTTCCCAACCATTCTCTATATAGGGCTAAATAAGACCAATAGTAACAACTAGCCAAAGGCGAATATCAGCTAGCTATGAAAAACAGTGCCGTTTCCAGCTTGTCACATTTAATTATTTTCCAAGTTACATCATTACAACAAGCAAAATAGTATTATATTATCAGAATCAGAATAAGAAGGTAACATTTTATAATAATGGTCCATCATTAATTGGTAACTATGCAGGAATTAATGCAGGATTAATGAGTAGTACTACATTAACTCTTTAGTTACTACTATTAACTAATATGGAAACATGATTAAACAATCAGTAAGTAATAGTGAACTGATGACTGAAGTAGTTCACTGTTAGGTAATCAATAACTACTGAATGGCTAATTTAAAATAACTACTAATTAATCAAAACATTAACATGTGTCTAAAATGTGAATGATTATGTTTTTATTGTGAACATGATCATGAAATGCGCCTTCGGAGAAACATGCGCCTCATGTGTGTTCTTTGCTGGAATTAATTTATGAACATAACTGCTCTCTAAATCATGGCTACAGTGTCTGGTAGAGTATCATAGTCAGCTTACAGATTTTTGTGCCCAACCTGTGATATCTCTTCTGTTCATTACAAATTATTAACTTTGGCAGGTTTGATTTTGCTGGAGGTCTTTTTAAAATAATTTTGGTGTCAAGTGTTACCACATAAACATGAAGGAATTACTAATTATATTAAAGTGAGGGTCATGGTAATGCATTATTATTTAATGAATACACACTTGAATATACACAATATTTATTTTTTACAAAACATTTTTAAAATGAATTTTTTATTCATAGATACTGTAGGTTAATCTTACAAGAAGTGTTTAATTTTATGTGAAGTGCATTTTTATTTATTTTTTATTTTTTTCTGAGTAACTTAATGGATCCAATGAAAAAAAAAAAAAAGAATAAGTGTCTGGTTCATCAAGCTTCTAATCCAGTCAGGGTTCAGCATATTCAATGCTTGCACTGAAACTGAAAGAAGAGCGAGTGTGATTTTGCCTGCCCTCCTGACGACAACTTTAACATACATTCTGTTCTGTTCATACCGAACACTGGCAAAGGAGGAAACATGTCAAATTAATTTGATAAAAACTGCACATATTTACAGAGTGGGCTGTCTAGGGAGGAAGTACACATGTGGAATTTCTGTTGAAGTCTTGTGGAGGTCAACACACTTGTCCTTTAGACACATAATTTTAATATTTTACTTTGTTAAGAGATAAGACGTTTAAAACATGTAGTAACCGTGAGCACCACCAATTAAAATCATTATCCTGCTAAGGTTTGTAGCCTATGCAATTATGTTCAGTTATTCCAATGATTCATAATGCAATGCCAGAAATAGTTTTTTGAATGTCTGTGAATGTTTGTTAACTATCTGTTTGATTAAATGAATAAAATGTAGGTACAAACACTTGAGTATTCATTACTAACTGACAAGTAACACCTCAGTTACTATTAATGGTTTATAATGTGTTTTCACTTTAGAATAATGGTCCAGATAACCTTTAACTCCCAAGGAAGGAAACAGTAAGATCTCATTAAGTAATAATGTGTTACCATGACCCTCACTTTAGAATAATGGTCCAGATCATTAGTAATTCCTTCTTTCTTCCATTACCAGTCAAAGGTTTTGAAACACTTGACTGAAATGTTTCTCATGATCTTAAAAATCTTTTGATCTGAAGGCGTATGCTTAAATGTATGAAATTAGTTTTGTAGACAAAAATATAATTGTGCCACCATATTAATTTATTTCATTACAAAACTAAAATGTAATAATAATAATAATAAAATATATATATATATATATATATATATATATATATATATATATATATATATATATATATATGTTTTTTTTTTTTTTTTGTTTTTTTTGATGATTTTTGATGACTTGCAGCCAGTAAGTGCCCAACATAGATGGAAACTCCTTCAATACTGTTTAAAAAGCATCCCAGGGTGATACCTCAAGAAGTTGGTTGAGAAAATGTCAAGAGTAAATTCTAGGCAAAGGGTGATGTAACAAGGTTAGTAGTTCAGGGAAGAATGAGGCGGGAACTGGCGAACGTTCAAACATACTTTAATTACAAATTAAACACAAAACGAAAGTAAAGCGGCAGCCCCTCACGGACAACAGCCGCACAAACATAAACAAAACAAAACACAACGTAAATAGTCCAGGCCTGGTCCTCTCTTGTCCTTCACTGTCGTCACTCCTCCTTTTATCCTCCCGGAGCTGCTCCGTGAGACACGAGGCCTGTGCGGCGTGCAAGTGACGCTCATTAGCAATCGCGCCAGCGGCCTCGCTCTGTTCCCACGGCTCTCGACCCAGCCCTGTTTGCCACAGGTGACTACTTTGAAGATGCTAAAATATAACACAGTTTTGATTTATTTTGGATTTTGTTTAGTCACAACATAATTCCCATAGTTCCATTTATGTTATTCTATAGTTTTGATGACTTTACTATTATTCTAAAATGTGAAAAAAAAAATTATAATAAAGAATAAGTGTTTCAAAACTTTTGACCGGTAGTGTATGTGGTAACACTTGACTCATTACTTATGGGTAACTAGAATTATTTAAAAAAGACCTTCAGCAATATCAAACATGCAGAAGTTGAATGTGGACCAACAATCCAGCCTAACAGCAGATGCTTGTTTTTATTAAATATTTGTTCATTTGATGGCATTCCTTTATGTTTGGATGCACTTTATATTTGAAAAACAAATAATATTAGCTATATTGCAACTTTCTATACAAACAGTTCCTTGATGGTTATCACAATCAAAATTAATAAAGCATTAACATTTCTAGAGGTGCATCATGCTCACGTTATCATGTAAAAAAAAACACAAACAGGTTTTGATTTGTATGTGTAACTAATGGCATGTGGCACAGTCTTTTACTGCTGCTCTATGTGCTTATTTGTAAAAAAAAAAACCCAACAGAACAAATTTAATACATTGTGAATGTAAGACAAAAATGTAAATAATAATAATAATAATTTAAATCAGAAGACAAGATTTTTTTATTATAATTCATTTATTTTTTTGTTAAAACAAGACATCCAGTTTATGCATTATTTCAAAACAAATCTGAATACCCTAGGAATTTCTAAAAAAATTAACATTCTTTCATCATTTACAGACCCTTATGCCGTCTCAAACTCGTATACCTTTCTTTCTTCTGCGGAACAAAAACAGATACATTTTGATGGATATATGATGTGAAGAAATCCATGCAATGCAAGTCAATGGAGTCCAGCACTTCCGAGCTCCAAAAAGAACATAAAGGCAGCATTAAGGTAATCCATACTCACATGGTTTAATTCATGACTCTTGAATGATACTGTAATTTTTGTGTGAGAATAGATCAAAATGTAACTGCTGTCTTCTAGGCGCAATCATGATTTGAAACTCGATTATACTTCCTCGCAGTTGATGCATGTGCAGAGCGCTGTACAGATGTAGATGCACTCTGAGCATGGGTATGTGTTAATGAGCTTCAAATCATGATAGAGCCTTAGAGACTGCAATTGGGTGTGTTTTTACACCCAAGAAGATTGGCTACATGTGTGATCAACACACATATAGAGAGAGAGAGAGTTTCTGATATATTTTAACCTTGTACCTTGTTTTTCGAATATCTCAAAATGTACATTGAATGGGTGTCATTTTGTATTTTGTGCTTGTGTAATGTATAAAATTTCCAGCGTGAGTTGTAATGTCTTATAACCACTTAAAAATATCTTATGGATGTTTATAAGAAGACATTGCTTTTGTCACTTTACATAAAGCATACCTATCATATATATTAAAAATATATTTATAATACATTATAACTTCTGTAGATAAAATTGGATGTTACTGGTGTTATAATGCATCATATTCTAGGTATAACTATGAATAGGTAAGTATTATAATGTATTATAATTGTGGTTACAATTATTTATGAGAAGTTATAACATATGAGGTGTATTGTGAGACTTTACAATGCATTATAAATATGGGTTTCATAGAAAGTGTTACTGCCGTTTTAACTTGTTATAAATGTTATAAATGCTTAATGATATAAATGTTTAATAAAGGTGCTTATATATACTTAAACCTATAAATGTCAAAATTCCCGATTTATGCCATGATGCAGCATAATGAAATTTAAAGGTGTTTTGTTTGCTTTTTTTTTTTCTTTTTATTATTATTAAATACTTTTATGACACATGTCACTCAAGAATGATGTTACTGTAACAGGAGCCAGCCGGTCAAAGGTGCAGGAAGGGGGGGTGCTGAGGGTGCTGAAGCACCCCCTAATGAGCAAAACTGGAAAACAGTATCAACGAAATTTCATATATTTCATCATATTTATGCAGTAATTTATGCACATCCCACTTGGAGTGGGTCGAGCAGGACCGGTTGCACTACTCTTACCAACAATCCTCTACAACAAAACTTTTCATGTCTTGATTCTCATTCACAGAAATGTGTGATCATTATGATTTCTCTCTAGTTTATCAAAAGTATATTTGCATGAACTTTTATTTATGGCTATTTATAAACTGACATTAATCATTATTAACCAAGAATAAAAATAACCTTTTAATGCTTTCGTTTTAATTTGGATATACTGAGGTTACAAATGTTCCCTTTGTAACCTCAAAAAGGGTGCCTTAATGAAAAATGGACAACCACTACACGTTGAGCTACCCATGGACTATTACCATCATTAATAACTTGTAAAAATGTACCCTAATGTGCAGTGGACTCCTGTGACACCATTTTTTGCTGGTTTAATGTAAAGTGGTAATCTGAACATTTATTCATTATTTGTCATCATTAATAAACTGAAATGTTACATAAATGTAGAGTGGACACATGTGAACCATTTCTTAATGAGTTACTAACATAAGTAACCTATGAAAGTGCACCTTAATGGAAAGTGGACACCTTTGAAGCATTTATTAATTAACTCCAATGAGTTTAATTGAGCTACCAATAAGAGTGCAGTGCTCTCAGCTTCATTTAAAACATATTAATACTTCACACATTATCTTCCACACCATCCGTATCTAAAAAAAACAAAAAAAAAAACAAAAAACCCTTTACAAGAAGATGGGGGGAAAAATGAAGGATAAAAAGTGCCTAAGACCCAGGTAAGTAAAGGCAGTAACAGTAGTTTATCATTATGCCACAGAGGCTCCCCTTATTTTTTTTATTTTTTTTATTATTATTATTTTTTTATGTTTTTGGAAAATTATGCGAACCAAAGTACATTTGTTTTCTTTAATTCGGTCATTACCATTGATATCAGATATTCTTAAAGTGGCTTCAGATACAAACACGATCTATAGTTTAAGTTATATAATAAAATGCAAGTTTCACGTTTCTTCTTTCTTTTCCAGTTGGTACAGCAGTTGCTGCAGCAGCATGTTACAGATCCATCCCGAAGACCTTTAAAAGGGTTGGCATCATGTCTAAAGCATTTGAGAAGCACAATGTGGACAGAAATACTGTGGTATCCACTGCTGCAATTGGTGAGGTTTCTATTGTAACCCCTGATGTCTTCACTGATGCATTTGCACTGCATTTGTCTGTTAGACATACAATTTAAACACAACAGAGAAGCTGTTAACAGAATTACCAGACTTGGGCAGACTTTTAACTGTAATGAGGTTTCTTGGCCACTAGATGGCGGCAAAAAGAATTCCAGTAGTCATGCCTACCGGTGGTCTTCCCACACATTGCATCTGCAGGGCTTCAACACTGACAGTGTTCATGCTGTATCACAGAGCTGGATTCTGGCTGGTTACCAGTTATTATCACAGGAGTTTTCCTGTGATAATGTCTATAAATTATAAAATGGTTATCAGGAAATGGCCATTGAGAACTATAATACAGGTAAATGTAATTGTGAGAAAATGTGATGGTTCACATTTGCATCCAAATGGTTATTCATTTGCATGGCTTTACATTAATTTACGGAACCCAGACTGCAAATTACAGAATGTAAAGTTTAAATGTTGCAGCATAAAAGCCTATATTGCAAAAAAGTGTGCTGATAAATAGGTTTATAGTGCATATTTAGTTTATAATGCAGGTTTAGTGTATGTATGTAGAGGTCTTCATTCCCATGGGACCCGATCAAATTTTTTGGAACGCGGGATTACATTTCCGAGCTGAAGGTGGTAGCGGATGGTAGGCCCATGAGTTGTGTGTGGGATCGGGCGGTCAGAGAAGAGCATAAAAAATCAGATGTGGATATCTATTTTATATTATTAATTCATGAATGCCAAAAAAAAAGCAAAACAATAATTATTATTTTATTTTACAATTAATTTATTTTTGATAACAATAAACAGAAAATCCAACGTAAAATGTGCACACAACATGTGCATCAAATTATCCAATATTTAAGTTTCAAGTTTTTTTGGTTACATAACCATACACAGTACGACATGTAGTGAAATTCTTGGTACGACTTTTCTCTCCACAGTTTTACAGTTTACGATAAAATTATATATATAAATATATATATAGATAGATAGATAGATAGATAGATAGATAGATAAGGAGTAGAAATAGAAGTAAAAAATACAATAAAATACACAATAAAATAGGAGAAAGAAGAAATATACTGTATGTACAAAGTATGCATATGAATATGAAATAGTGCATAACGACAGATTTAGAAGTGGTAGCAGCAACAGTTGACTGGCAATATGTACATGTGCAAGGTAAAGTGCAATTGTGCAGTAATGTTGACCTGCACAGGCTGATGTTATAGAGGTGATGTTGTAGATTTATAATAATGATATATAATAATATGATAATGTAGAGTGTATATTGCTTCAAGTGTGTGGTGTTGAATGGTGAACCTAGTCCTGGTGTTGTCCTTGGTTCAGGACACGGATGGCCTGTGGAAAGAAGCTCCTTCTCATTCTCTCTGTTTTGGCCATCAGGGAGCGGAAGCGTTTCCCTGACCGCAACAAAGAGAAGAGTCCATTATTAGGATGGCTGAGGTCTTTCATGATCTTCCTGGCTTTGGTCCAGCATCATTTGTTGTAGATGGACTGCAGGTCAGAGAGTTTGATGTGGGTGATGCGCTCAGCTGATCGCACCACTCTTTGTAGAGCCAGTCTATCTTGTTTTGTACAGTTTCCAAACCAGGCTGTGATGTTTCCTGTCAGGATGCTCTCAATGGTGCAGGTGTAAAAGTTTTTTAGCACCATAGAGGGCAGTTTAAAGTCCTTTAAGCACCTGAGGTGGTAAAGACGCTGACGGGCCTTCTTCACCATGGTGTTAATGTGGCAGGTCTATGACAGATCATGTGAGATGTGTATGCCAAGGTAACGGAAACTGTCCACTCTCTCCACTGTGGCCCCATTGATCATAATGGGGTGGTAATTCCTCGCCTGCTTTGTGCTGAAGTCCACTATCAGCTCCTTTGTCTTGCTGATATTCAAAAGGAGGTTGTTCTCCTGGCACCAGTCCTCCATGCCTTTGATCTCCTGCAGATAGGCCCTCTCGTTGTTCTCAGAGATCAGGCCCACCACAACAGTGTCGTCAGCAAACTTGACAATTGTGGTGGAGTTGGAAGTGGCCACACAGTCATAAGTGTACAATGAGTACAGCAGGGGGCTTAGAACACAACCCTGGGGGGCTCCAGTGCTGATGGTGAGGGGGGGGTGAGACATGTCTGCCCACCCTTACTGCTTGTGGCCTGTCAGTCAGGAAGTTGGAGATCCACTGACACAGAGATGGGCTAAATCCTAGGTCCTCCAACTTGGTGGTGAGTTTAGAGGGAATTATAGTATTAAAAGCTGAACTGTAATCAACAAACAGCATTTTAACATAATTTCCCTTCCTCTTGTCCAGATAATCTAGGACTGCATGGAGGAGATGTGTGATGGCATCGTCCATTGAGCAATTTGGATGGTAACTGTAAGTGATCCAGGGTGTCAGGTAGTGAGGAGGTGATGAAGTCTCTGACCAGTCTTTCAAAGCACTTCATCACAGTTGAGGTCAGTGCTACAGGACGATAGTCATTAAAGCAGGAAGGCTGGGGTTTCTTCGGGACAGGAGCAATGATGGACTGCTAGCAGGTTGGAATTACTGACTGTTCCAGGGAGAGGTTGAATAGCTCTGTGAATACCGGTGCTAGCTGGTCAGCGCAGGCTCTGAGGACCCGACCTGATATTCCATCTGGTCCTGCTGCCTTCCTGATGTTCACTCTCCAGAAAGCCTTTCTCATGTTGCACTCTGTGATGGTGAACGCGTTTCCAGCATTAATGCTCTCCGCATACAAGCAGCCATTATCACTATTTGCGCTGTCAGCACCTTTAGCGCAGTAAACTGCAGCCTCAAAGCAGGCGTAAAAAATGTTCAGCTCGTCTGCGAGAGAAACATCAGATTTTGCGGGATGGTGTTTTATAGTCCGTTATCATTCTCAGTCCCTGCCACAGGCTTCTAGAGCCACCCTGTTGAAACTGTGACTCCAATTTCTTCCCGTAGTGCCGCTATAGAGCAGGCTGTGGTCAACGGCGCTTTACAAAAATGGCAGAGCCAAGCGTGGACACACATTATCATCAAAGAATGTGAAACTGGGACTGGAAAATGGCCAATTTAAGCATCAAGAAACCAACCTTAGGCAAGTCAGATGGGCATCAAGTCACACGTCATCAGATAATAGCAATAACAGAAAGCAGGTGAACATGGAGTAAAATTCAATGGGAGCGTTTGGGTGCAGGATAGAAACTTGTGGAAACAGAAGGGAGCGGGATGGAAAAAACAGTCCTGTGCAGACCTCTACATGGATGTGTAAATGAAGGCCTCAGATAGAGTTCACCAACTGTCTGATGCATATTGATAAAAAAAAAAAAAATGTCAAACACTTGTCCAAGACCATATATCTTGCACTATTTTAAATTAAAACACTGATTTTAATGCTTCAGCTTACAATATTTTGTTGTCCAGAACTACAAATGTCTTGGTGCAGTTTTGATTCAAATGAAGAACACATCATTTGCACATTATTTGATTTGGGTATGGGTAAACTTCCCTCTTCTAACATTTGCCTTAAAGAAATAATGCATTTATTTTCTGTATATCATTCATCACATATTAAAACAATTGCAGTAAGAATCTCTAGTGTTAATGAAACAGTGGAACAGTAAGGAACTGCAAAATGAATGCAAAGAGACAGGGTGAATATCTGTAGACAGAACAAATAAAACTCCTTGAGGAGTAATTTGTAGCCATATTGGTTTGTCAATATTTGCAGCAACACTATGTTCGTCCTGCATGACTGCTATAGGAACAGAGCTATTATACTGAATACAATGAAGTCCAGGAAAAATGTAAATGCAAATCTACCAGCTCGTTTGTCCTAAAGACCCCCTGAAATCCATGTGTGTTTGCTTTAAGGTCTATTATGCTAGTGTACTTCTAGTTCCAATGTTCCAGAAAAACCATGGCCATGTCAAGACATTGCAAATACCATGGAGAATGTTATAGAAACGTGTATGTGTGTGTGTGTGTGTGTGTGTGTGTGTGTATGTACAGTGGTTTTCTCAGTCTGCCCCTTTTCTGGTAAGCCTCAGCCATGTGCTTTACATACATTATAATAGAGTGTTTTACATTACATTACCATATGCTGGTGCTGAAAGTCTGTCTTTTTTATTATTTATTTCATCTGTGTTCTCTTTATTCCTTGTAGGGCTTGCAATTGATTAAAAATGTTACTCAAATTAATTACATGATATGCCGATGAATTAATTGGATCAAACATAATTAATCACTGATATCAATATTTGCTTTGAAAAGTCCTCAAATCAACATAATTCAAAGACATTAAACTGGGGTACAGAAAAGCATTAAATAGACATTACAGTGGCTTTAAAATCAGTATGTTGTTTAATTTCCATATCATTGAACATACTGTAAGCCAATCATTGGCCTTCACAGTTTTGCATTATTATCAAGGAATTTACGTACATTTTGGTGGGAATGGCTCAGTTGTCTTAATTTTTTCTCATTTAATAAACCTGTGTGACCTTTTTGGATTAGTTGCCGCTTGTGATGTGGTTAATAGATGTATGTGAAATTACCAGGGTGGTGTAGTCGGTTTAGTCCTTTGTTCTTGAATTTACATTAGTGCTCTTGCCTGCCATCAGGGTTGGGAGGGTTACTTTTGAAATGTACTCCACTACAGATTACAGAATACATGCTGTAAAATGTAATTTGTAACATATTCCGTTAGATTACTGGGTTCAGACTGTGCGCTGAAAATAGACGTAGTTCTCAGACGTCTTAAGTGCAATTACCTCTTTTTCACCAGTTAATTTACATGGACATCCCATATTGTTTGGTCAGTAAATCTACAGTTTGTGCACACAAGTCAACAAACAGCGCAAGCACTCCCACACACGGCCAGTTGCGTGTTGCCCTTTAATGAAAATTGCGCTTTATCCAATTGCTTCAACTGCAATTACACTTTACACTTTGCATTCTCCAAAAAACTAGAGTCAATAGTTGTTTAAACTATACATTTAATACATTCATAACCAGTCTTGTCTCAGACTTTGCCTTTTCTGGTCTCGGTCTTGACTCTGACCTTTAAAAAAAATTTCAGTATGTGTTGCATTCATGTTTTGGTGCAAAAAAAAAAAAAAAAAGACAGCGTAATGTATAGAGAAGAACACTGTTGTCTCAAGATGCTTGAAGTTGTTTTTAACTTTACAAAAGAACTTTTAGATGCTGAAAATACAGCAGTTCGTGGCACAGAGGTCAAAGATGTCCATCTAGCAGGTTTATAAAGGAAAACAACTGAAAAACAGCATGGACAGACATAAAAATGCTTTTGGTGTGTATGGCCCCATATTCACATGACAGCGCCCGTTGAAGTTTCTCAGAGGGGGTATTTACACTTGGTCACTTCATGCATTTTTGCTGATCGGATAGCTATCCGATTATGAAAAGACCAGGTGTAAATGCCCTCCAAGACGGATACGAGACAGATAAAAATCTGGTCACTCAAACCAAGTCATTTTACAGATGCTGTCTGTTGCATGTCTTCAGGCCATTTTGCAGTGAGTTCATTCAACAGTGAGGAAGCCACACTGTAAACACCTTCAACAGGTTCAACAGGTTTCTGTTTTTTATGTCCTGAACACTATCACACAGCACTATCTCTATTAGTTATGTCAAAGTTACTTTTTTTTTTTTAGGTATTACTTTTTGTTTTAATGCTAGGCAAAATTAGTTGAATGAGTTTTAAATGCTTTAATAACTGCATGCCTTTTCAAAAATATTTTCAACTTCAAAACATCTCGTTTTTTTTTTTTTTTTTTTTTTATATATAATTTTGTGATTGTTTACAATGCCATATTGAGCAGTTACTTCTGCCAGATTGGTCAGAACAACAACTGTACAAGCACACTGTACAACTATATCCATTCCTGGTTTCAAAAACAGCTCATTGAAGTTGTAGCAAAACCCTAACAGTTTCTTCTGAACGTTCTGTTGTATAAACAAGTCAAGTTTCGTCTAGAACTTATTGATAATTTCTGAGTTGATATGTCATTTTAATTAGATGTTAATGTACCTGGCAAGTAATACACAGGGTTTCCACGTTTATGGAAACCCTTGAAATATCAGATACATTTTAAATTGTGATTTCCACAACCTGTTCTTATAGAATCTCTTTACCATACCTACATTAGTGTGAAATGATTTTTACGTGGCTTGTTTTGATTTCCTGGTAAAATGAACACTAGGGACGATACAATAGCAATGATTTTTATTCCCTTTCACACAAATTATAAGATCAGCGGCAGATTATCAGTTCATAAACACTTACTTTTCACTCTGTTCCTCATAAAATGCTACCTTATGACATTTAAACACTTTTACTACTGCGCAGGACTTGTAAGGCAATACATTTTAGCTTTTGCATTACATAACCATCCTTATGAAAAATCTAAACTAGCCACAAACTTGCCGCAAATTTGTTACTTGTTATTTCCGCATGCAGATGAGCTTGTGATTCACCACAGATGTTTGCCAGAAGTTTGCAGCTCGTCAGTGGTGAACCTCCGGCAAACCTTTGGCAACAATGGACAATTTCCCGCAAGTTTGCCGCAAAGCTCATTTGCATGTGAAAATTAACAGTGGGGAATTTGCGGCAAATTTGCCACAAACTCGTGATTTTTGTAAGGGCAACTACATTTACAAGCTTGTTCAGGTGTTTTCAAATTGCGCAACTGAAACAGATTTGCACTTGCAATGCAAAAGACTGGGGTACGAGTCCTGAAGAGCACATGAGACGAAATGTCAGCCAAACGTTTTATAGAAGCACTGCATGCGGGGAATTAGACATCGACTGGCTTATCACAAGGGCCCCAGCATTCATAATGGGGGGACATTATGTAGAAAAGCTTTGTTAATAAGAAAACCATGAGTCTATGAGAACGTTTAAGTTGTAAACTAAAGTAAGATGGTGAGGATGAAACCTTGGAAGGAGCAAAGACATTTTTTTTTTTCATAAATGGCAAGGACTGTGAGGTCAAAGCTGCCGAGATATATCTATCTGCATATCTATCTGTCACAGCAGTTTCAGGACAGCAGCGCCGGCCCACAGTCTCAGGACGGAGGTTAGGGGTTGAGCTAATGGAGCCACAGCAGCTTCCGGGCAGATGCTTTGGTTTGATGCACAATTTCTTATTTGTTAGCTTTATTAGATTTAAAACATGCTGTTTTCATATCTTAAACATTTATTGGTAACACTTTACAATAAGGTTCCATTTGTTAACATTAGTTAATGCAGTAGGTATAATGAACAAACAATGAAATACATTTTTATCCATTACACTATGTAACACAATTTTTGTTCCTGGGTAGTAAGTGTTATTTCCTAATTGCTTACGCCTCAAAAGTATAGAAAATGGCTATTACTCCCCACAAACTTTGCTTTTGTGACCAGGACAGTGATATTTTGAAATGTATCTATTTCCAATGTGAAAACGGGCAGATTTTTGACTTTGTTCATATAACTGAAAGTAGTTTTTCGAGATTTATGATTATACTGTAAATCACTTTCATGAATCAGCCCCCAAATGTAGTCTCCCATCATGTTCTCGTTTTACTGTCCTTGGTAGCGCCGTTCAAAGTCCAGTATATCCTGATGGAAGCGCTCGCCTTGCTCCTCCGTGTACGCTCCTAAGTTCTCCTTGAATTTATCAAGATGAGCATCGAGGATATGGACTTTGAGGGACATCCTACAGCCCATTGTGCCGTAGTTCTTCACCAGAGTCTCAACCAGCTCCACATAGTTTTCGGCCTTGTGATTGCCCAGGAAGCCCCGAACCACTGTGACAAAGCTGTTCCAAGCCGCTTTCTCCTTACTAGTGAGCCTCTTGGGGAATTCATTGCACTCCAGGATATTCTTTATCTGTGGTCTGACAAAGACACCGGCTTTGACCTTTGCCTCAGACAGCTTAGGGAAGAAGTCTCGAAGGTACTTGAAGGCTGCCGACTCCTTATCTAGAGCTCTGACAAATTGTTTCATAAGGCCCAATTTGATGTGCAGTAGTGGCATCAGCACCTTCTGGGGGTCCACCAGTGCGAGGGATAAAGGCCAACAAGGAGCGACAGAGAGAGAGAGAGAAAAAGAAACTCACCGGTTCTCTGATACGCCGTCGCGTGGTCCTCGATCACTACTCCACCCTCTCAGGCAAACTGCAGCCGCTCCTCCCCAGGCGGACCGGAGTCAGACCTCCGACCCTCAGCGGACAGAACGCCCCTCCGCGTTCCCGGCATCCCGTGGGGACTCTCCTCCGCCCCTGGCAGCGGCCCTACCACTCCAGGCGCTCGGGGAGTCGCTTCCCTCCTCTCCCCTCCCCGCGGACGGCGGTCTTCTCTCGACCCCTCCGCGTTCCCGGGGGACGGCAGGGCACTCCTCCGCCCCCGGCAGCGGCTCCCTCGCTCCAGGCGGTCGGGGAGTCCCGTCCCCACTCGCCTCGCGGACGGCGGCCATTCCCCGCGTCTGGGTGGTCGGGCCACTCCGTCCCCCGTCGGACGGCAGCGGCGCTCCCCTGGGTGGACGGCAGTGTCGAGGACCCTGCGACTGGAATCCCTCCTCCTTCCCAGGTTTCAGCACCAGTGTAAGGGGGTTCAGTGGAAAGGAGGAGGCGAGAACCGGCTTGACAACTTAAATAAAAATTTATTAACCAAAAAAAACAAACCAAAACACACAACTAAAAACACACAGTACAGCTGTCTGTAATTCTCTCTCTCTCGAACTGTCGTCCCCGGCCGCCTTTATCCCTTGCGCACCCCCATCAGGCTGACTGGGGACCGGGTGTGTCTCATTCCAGCCCGGCCCCGCCCTCCTCGGCTCTACAATATTTAATCATATAAAATAAAATAACTTTACATTTCAAAGCCTAGTAAAATGTGTGTATGTGTTATATACAGTACATACTGTACAGATCTGTATATGTATGGAAATATGGAGATACCTTTTAAAGATAACTCCAAAGTTCTCCAAAATAATTAGAGTCTACCATTTCCTTATAATGGGAAGGTCACACTTGAAGACAGAAAAAAGAAAATATTTCAATATCAGCTGCAACAACAGCATGAAGTCCGGTTTAATTACTTGAAGTGGTCTTCAAATCTAAGGGTACACCCAAAACAATAAACACAGCATACTGAAGAAATGTATATATATATATATATATATATATATATATTTTTTTTTTTTTTTTTTTTTTTGTATGCCCATTATTCCCATTATATGTGTATATATATATATATATATATATATATATATATATATATATATATATATAAAACAGTTCAAATTGCATTAAAAGTACTGTGCAAATATGTGTTTACAGTATCAGTGATTTTCAGGTTTAGCATGCTCTACCAGCTGAGCTACAGAGCTCCTGCATTTCAACCAGTAGAGATAGAGCAAGGATGATAGTAAGGCCAGTGTTTTGGGTTCCCAGAAAACACATAATTTTTATACTTTGAATGCACTGTCAGTTACTTTCAATAAACGTGTCTGCCAATTGAATAAATGTAAATGCATGTGTCCTTATCCTTTCTTTCAACTATTAGTTATAAAGCACACCGATTCTAGGTTTATTTATGTAAAAAGCATGATTTGCCTGTATTCCTCACCATAAGCATGAAAACCCCACAGTCTGACCACTGGTGTGAACAATGTTGCACTGGTGGTTGATGGTGTGTTTCTGACTGCTGGTGTGGGAACTGTTGCACCGTAGTTGCTCAGTACAGAGAGTGGTAATCGAGTGTTGCTCTACAGCCCAATCCACATCTGTGAAAAGTAAAGTAAATATAAATATTTGTGCTACATATATTGACAAACAACTCAAGATGTTTATATCTCAATGGGCAACTGTCTCGTTGTGGCTTTGGAGATGCCAATTTGTTTTTCTCCCTTTTTTGGAATGCCCAATTCCCAGTGCGCTCTAAATCCTCATGGTGACGTAGTGGCTTGCCTCAATCCGGGTGGCGGAGGACGAATCTCAGTTGCCTCCGCATCTGAGACCGTCAGCCACGCATCTTATCAAGTGGCTTGTTGAGAGCGTTACCACAGAGACATAGCGCGTGTGGAGGCTTCATGCTATTCTCCGCGGCATCCATGCACAACTCACCACACACCCCACCGAGAGCGAGAACCACATTAAAGTGACCACGAGGAGGTAATCCCATGTGACTCTACCCTCCCTAGCAACCAGGCCAATTTGGTTGCTTAGGAGACCTGGCTGGAGTCACTCAGCAGGAGATGCCATTTTAATTTGTCCAGTCTGGTCAGCTTAAACACACTGGCCATGTAAAATGGGCAGTGAAAATTGCAACAAATGAGGTAATGTTTGGCCTCTCTAACTCGCAATATGTCTCTACAAGGGAAAAATTGCACTGATCAATGCAATAAAATAATTACAGCACTCAAAAGTGTAAGCTAACAAAAACTCATAAACCATAGGCCTAAATAAAATGGAATAACCCATTTTTATTCAGAAATAATAACTAAAGCATAAATGACTTTATCGCAAAGCCCATTTACAAAACACAATCCGAAGGGTAATCGAAATGTCCCCAAAATAATATTTGATTTAATAAAAGCATGACAAAAAATTCAAGCTTCAATAAGAATAACAAAAAACAAACCTACAGATTGAGTAGTAAGCAGATAAAAAAATAAGCATTAATATATAGATTCATTGTTCATTGTTCACCAAATAATGATAGATTTAATAAAACATTACAAAGATAACAACTCACCATGCTCTACGCCAGGGCTTTAGCTAGTGGGGTGAAAGGTGGTAACGATTCTTGGGGCTCAAAGGTCTAGAGGGGGCCCACAACAAATTCAATACTGTATTATTTTAATAGGAAAGGGGCCCAGAACAGTATATAGTCAGGGGGTCCAAAATTTCCTGCTATGGCCCTGCTCTACGCCATGACAGTTCTGTCGTCATTGGCTCCACCCTAACTTCCGGCCTGAGACTGCATTTTTTTTTTTTTAAAGGGGCCGGTATGCATTTGGTTGCATTTTATGTGGTGGAGTATGTGTCTGACATCTTCAAATGGTTTTACACCGATTGTTGTGATCTTGCTGCCAGTTTTTATACAGGCATTTTCTATATACACGTGCTTGCTCACAACTGCTTCAGCTCAATGTTAGAGAAAATCAAATCAAATCAAATCACTTTTATTGTCACACAACCATATACACAAGTGCAATAGTGTGTGAAATTCTTGGGTGCAGTTCCGAGCAACATAGTAGTTGTGACAGTGATGAGACATATACCAATTTACAATAAACATCAGATTTACACAACTCAATTTACATATTTAATATACACATAATTACACACAACACAATATACAAATAATAACATACAATGTACAGTATACAATACACACAATATAGAATAAACATTATACAATAAAAAAAGTATATATAGTATATATAGAATGTACAGTGAGTGAAAACATGTATCTGTAAATGAGGCAATTACTGTAAGTATTGTATTCTGTGTTTAGTGTGAGGGATACCTAATAAAACTAAAAATAAATAAATAATTTTTTGCATTTCTCGATAAATATGTTGGGCTATTTCTCCATGAAATATTTTAACCACAAATTCAGAAGTTTAAATTAAGAATCCAGCCTAAATGAGATATCGCTCATTTCCAAATGCCACATAATGCACTATATAGGGAATAGGCAGTGAACAGACTGTTCTACATAAAAGCGAAATGCCTGTATTTTAAAGTCTGATTAGTCAATGACATGCGGCAGCAATGAAAAAATAAAATAGTTTTTATGTTGCACGATGCGTGTGCCACAAGCAGTCGTGCACAACAAAGCAGCATATTTCTCATGAACGAGCTTGACAAGTGGTGTGCCTCAATCCGTTCTGCTGCATAAAATGGAATCTGAAAAACAAAGACTAATTATCCATATTCCATTCTTTTGTTTAATTCCTGCATTTGGGTCAGCAATATTAATTCATAGATATTTATCATTGATTTAATGGTGATAATGTTTGTGAATCTTTCTTTATTGTGATTAGAATTATTGCCATTCTGGTGCGAACTGGTATAAATATTCTGCATGATGGCCTTCAGTACTTATATAATTTATTTTCTTGTAGTTGGACCTGAGTGCCTCGTTGGAGAGTCTAGTCTCTTTGTGGTGGGTGTCAATCATTGTTTTCACTTCTGATTGCTTTCGTCACATCTCTGGTGGTTTTGGTCAACCTGCACATGCCTGTGACCAATTGTCTGGGGTAATTTAGTGTATTCACAGGGTGGAGTAGTATCATAGCAAAACTGATTAAATCACATGTTGCCATTCACTTTTCTGTTCCACACATACTTATAACCTAGGGTGGAGCTTACCTTTGAGGTGTGTAGTGTGCAAGTGCTAAAGCCTGGGTGTGGTGCATGCTCCAGTAATTAGAGCTCTACATCACATAGCCTATGTTAGAAAATGGGTTAGGGTTAAACTCTACCCCCTAACCCAAACCCTAAACCTAACTAAACCTAATTTCAGAGCAAAAATGCAACCTCAGAATCATGCTTGCTTTTGTTTGTGTGAATGGGATTACTTCGTGGCTCCCACAGGACCAGAAGGCATGTTTCACAGGTTGCTCACACAACACACTATCAGTAGTGCTAGAGGGAAATGTGATCGTGCATAAAATGAAGGAAAAATGTTTTATGCGGGATGCCGCTTGTCAGTAATTCTGCAAAATGAGGTTGATGCCAAGGAACAATGTCGATATCCTGTGTGATCATGTTGTCTTTTTATATCATCGCATGGGTAATGGCTTTCCTGGCCCACCTTGTTATTGTCAGTTCTGTTATGCCTTGTATTGTACAATAGAGGACATGCTATAGTATGGTGGAAAATGACTGCATCAAATGTTTGTCAACATTCTATATATTAATGTACATTACAGAGCTAAAACCAGTTGTGTGGTTTTGACAGGAATGTTTCATTAACTGCCACAGAAGTGGTGTTAAAAGAACTGAGATGATTTTGTCTTTGTGAGAAGGCATTTTACCAGCACAGTGAGAAACAGTGAAATATGAATGGTTCATTCAATGAGGAAGTCATGAGTCAAACAAAAAGTCAAAGTTTATTTGTTCTGCTTAACAATAGAGATCGAAAAAAATAAATAAAATAAAATAAAATATCCATCAGTAAAAACACATCAAAATTCATAAAGAAAGGATAAATGCATCCTCAATCAGAGTATGTTGAAAATAATATGCTGAAATGCCTGTATAATATACTTTATCCAGTGGATTATCAAAGTGCATGTTTTTTAATCTAATATTGCCAACAAATCCTTGAAGAATTTATTTTATTCATTTTTATTTTATTTTTATGAGTAATGCCTGGCGTAAGCTGCCACGGCAGCTTTTAAAATGTATGAATTTAAAAACTTAATACTGAATTTTAAAGTAGGCTAATTGTTTAGCTTAATGCTAACACTTGAATACAAAAACACCAAAGGTGTCTGTGGTATAAAGACACAATTTTATGGCATGGTAGTAGTCCCTATACTGGTGCACCTGTCCCCATGACTAGCAAAGTACATTCAATGCATAATACATGTATGCAAATTGTGACACAGCACAAGGTATTTTTCAAGGCATGGCCCCTTCTTCCAGTCAAAACAGCCCGTAGTGAAGCTTAACTAGCACAAATCAAATCCATCTGAATATTGTATGCTCCAAGGGACTACTTGGATTTGTATTGTTGAGCATGGGCTGTTGTGTAAATCCACAAAATACATTTACTTGCTGTTTGAAAAGTTAAACATCGTAGTTCTGTGGCACTATCCAAAAATTACTCAGTCCCTCCATGAGTAACAGAAGTGTTTGTTACTAATTCCTGTTGTAGCTGATCAATGTGAATACAGTCCGTAAATACTGTATTAACACATAGCACAAAATTCTATATTTTTATATCATTATGCGAAGTAGTCACGTTAAATATGTAAACTTAGGATCATTTATTAGCTTGCCAACCATAAGGAATGTATGATGGAACGTTAGCTTAGCATGCTGATAGATTAGCATGCCAACTGAAAACAAAAAGGGAAATGTTTAATTTGACCATTTGGTGTTTTAGTTATCAGAATCAGAATGAGCTTTATTGCCAAGTATGCTTATACATACAAGGAATTTGTCTTGGTGACAGGAGCTGCTAGTACACAACAATACAAAAACAGCGACAACACTTAAAAGTGTGTATTTTTAACGTGTATTTTGTCTTACGGCAGAGTTTTTATAGTCAAAACAAGTGAAAAAATCTACCACTGCTGAAGAAGTAATCCGAAGTATTTAGAATATGTTACTGACCTTGAGTAATCTAATGGAATACGTTACAAATTACATTTTACAGCATGTATTCTGTAATCTGTAGTGGAATACATTTTAAAATTAACCCTCCCAACCCAGATTATTGTATGTATAATAAAACAAAATTTACCACTGGCTTTTAGAGTGCAGACAGCTCATTGAACACGTCATACAAAGTTGCTCCTACCTTGTTTGGCAGGTTTTTCTTTTCTTTTTTTTCTTTTTTTTTCTTTTTTGTCAGACATTGTCTGTGTAAATAGCATCATAAAGGAGGAACAACATACTGAGCTGAGCACTCTAGCAATATGTTTGTCATGAGAGGTTTCAACCGCCGCAAAGTGATGATGTATTCATTTTATTTACTTTTTGTTTGTTTTTTAATTTATGTTGCCATATGTTTGGGAGCATATTATAAGGAATCTGATGCATTTCCTTTCCCTGCTGGTGAGTGCCTTTCATTTTCAAAGACTTGACAAGTGTACTTATGTTTTATTCTCTGAAATATTATGCTTTATCTTTTCTTCAAACATGACATTTAGTGAAAGTAAATTAGATTTTTTGTGTGTGTGTGTGTGCTGTGTGTAAATGGAGTCCTAAATTGGAATTATCTGTGAGTGCCAGTTTATTTTAAAGAGTCTTTAACTGCCAAACTATTTATTTGTTAATTTAGCCATTTATAAAAAGATTCTAATGTGAATTAGAATAACCTACAATGTATGCTTAGGTTTCCCCCGACACATAACCCATTTTTTACAATCATGGAAGATTATCAGTGCCTGGTTTAGCTGGTTTGGACACTTCTAAACTGGGATATGGAATGTCTAACTTCTAAAGGGGAAGCTCAACCAGAAATAGCAATGCAATTATTTACTCACTCTCATGCACTTTAGGGAGAATTCTCAGTCTAAGTCACCATTCACTTTCATTATATGGAGATATGCATATTGTCAGTCTCTCATTTGTCAGGACTCAAGATGGCGCATAGGACTCAAGATGGCTCCGAGTATGGCTGCTGCATTGCGAGCTCCTACACAACACTGCAGTTTTTTGTTTGTTTTGTTTACAATTCTATGTTTTTTTTGTCTTGGATGTTGTCTGCCTTATTGTCTATGACAGACAAACACTTTTGGACATTGGTTCTGCAATAGCACACTGAAAACCGCACTTTAAATACCTCAATGCCGACCCGCTGTTTACAAACACGCCAGCGGAGCCCTTTGTCTGAGCAGCCCGGCCGCAGAAACACAGAAGGAAAAGGGGAAATAGAGCTGGCGTTCTCATCAGAGTAAGACGTCGCGCAAACCGACCCCCACTACCCTGTATTCTACTGGCAAATGTTCAGTCTCTGGACAACAAGCTCTGCGAGCTGAGAGCACGGATCTCTTTCCAACGAGAGACGAGGGACTGCTGCATTATCTGCCTTAAGGAAACTTGGATGTCTGCTGAGATTCCAGATTCAACCATCGAACCCGCGGGGTTCTCCGTGCACCAAGCGGACAGAGTGAAAGACCTCTCAGGTAAAAGCAGAGGTGGTGGTGTATGTTTTATGATCAACAAATCTTGGTGTGATCAGAGGAACGTACATTCTTTCAAGTCTTTCTGCTCTCCTGATCTGGAATTTCTCATGCTTCTGTGTCAACCATTCTGGCATTCTGGCCATCGTGACTCCCGTGGAGAATACGTCACGTGAGATTTCCAGCCAGAGAATATGGCCGCGAATGTGGGCGGAGAGAAGCCGGTTGATGGCGTCTGCCCATTTACCGCGTGTCTCCGCTTGTACGATAACTTAGGGACAAAGCTGAGCTTTAGTTATCTACTAGCCAAAAGTGTGTGCAGGAATGTTTGTGAGGGGTGGCGTGTGTGTGTGGTTAGTACGAGAGAGAGAGAGAGAGAGAGAGAGAGAATAAAGTGGCGGCACCAAAGCCGGTTTCGTGATCGTGGGAGAGAAAGCAGCTGTTAGTTTATCACTAAGAGACGCGGTGAATGGCTCGTAAACTGTCCCGCAGTCTTTGGTTCTTTAAAGGATAAACTCAGTGTGCCGGTCTCACCCGCGATGGCGGAAATATACAACAGTCCAATGTGGTTGGACTACAACACAGCAAATATCTCATTCGTGTTAACAGTACATTACAGTAATACCTTAAGTATTATTAGCAGCAATGTGTGGACTCGGCGGTCCGTAAACTGTACAAGAAATAACCTTGATACGCAAGAATAACACACTATAATATTCTGTCTCTACCCAGACATAAACCTCTTGAATCGCATGAGGACGCAGGTAGAATGTGTGTTCATCCATCGTTTGACTCCGACTCGGTTTCTCGAGGATCGGGTGATGACGGGAGGCCGTTTCCTCGCTCTGTCGGCGGGCGGTATGGCTGCTGATTCTCGGCGGGCTGGCAAAGAAATCAGCGACGTCGACTTGGTTGAAGAGGGAAGAGAAATCTTCTTTCTTCACTTCTGCAGGCAAACGGATGAAGATGCGGATTGCTTGGTGGTCTCCTTCGAATCCGTTAGAGTATTTGGTTGGATACAGAGTAATCTCAACTCGTCCAGTGAGATGGAGATTGTATGGCCACAGTTTTAAGTCGTACGTTACTTCCTTGTGCCACGAGGCAACACCTAAGAGCAGCAACGAGCTGCGTCTACACACAGCAAGCAAAGTTGCTGGAAGCGATGCCCAGAAGGATCTCAGAGGTATTTCTACTCCCGATGACGTCATGGTTGAGGGGCGTTCTGTCGTGCGCCTCAAGGAGTTGAGAGTTCGATCCTTTGGAATTTCACACACAGGTGCAAAGTGAGCACGGCTTCATGGGATTTGTAGTCTGTTTTGGACTCCCTTTGTTTGATTTTGGCGCGGTTTTTATCAGTAAGATTTAAGACTGTGTGTGTGTGTGTGTGTAGGCCTCAGTCAGGCTTACAACTGTGTTAGGCCTGCCTTTGTCTTATATCTGAATACATGAGGTCCAACACATTACTATAATATAACCATAGTTAATTTATTGTGAGGGAACCCAAAATAATAACAAGGGTATGCAAAACTATTCCAGAAAAAAAAAATCCCATCCTGTCTGCTAGGAGGCTCCGTATTCCTATGCATGATTTCTTGGTTCACCAAAACACTGCACATTCATTATTTGTACACATGCGTACAAAATGTATTTTAATTGGTACATTTCCAATAATATTGTCATATATGTATGTTTTAGTTGCTCAAATGTCAATTGTAACTGCTAAAATGCCACAACCAACCATTCAAATTTAGATTGTTGTCAGCAAAAGGTGAGCATTTGCATATTTTTGCTTTGTATGTTTGACTTGAACATCTACTTTTATTTCCTCATCATTCAAGGGCCTGCAGAAATAGATTTAAACAAAGACATCACAAGAGAATATAAGATATTAGATACTAAATCTGCTGGTGCTGTAGTGATCAAGGTAAGATAGTTGACCTGTCATTTTCTTGCATTATGTAAAATATGCTTTAAGAAAAGAGATGAGAAAATATCCCTCCCATTTTGCTGTTTTTAAATAAACAATTGTTGTTCTTGTTTATTTCCTAACAACAAGAGTGCCGACAACAAACCACCAGTCATAAAACATGAGGTGTGTACAAAGATTACTTTTATTAAATGAACTGAAATTTTAAAGAGAGAATTAAATGTTTTTTAAAGTGAATATTCTATAACACTTTGAAAAAATCTTCTTTTATCCAGAAAAATAAATTGCATCGACCAATTCATTTTTTTTTTTTTCACAGATCAAATCTTGTTGCATGTGTGTAAACAGTAAACACACTTTTGTAATCTTATTCTTTTCGTATTCAATTTGGGTCAAGGACCAGCTCCACAGAGAGGGCCTGTTTGGACCACACCCACCCGATATTATGAGCTTGGTCCACCCTTGCAAATATTCAATTGACCGTCCCACCCGCAGTGTTCTCTAGCCCACCATACACTTAGAGAAGAAGCCGGGCCTGTTTGAGCTACTTTCAAAATTCAATCTTTGATAACACTTTATAAGGTTTCATTTATTAGCATTAGGTATCATGAACAAACAATGAACAATATATTTTGTGCAGCATATATAAGTATTTGTTAATGTTAGTTAATAAAAACACAATTGTTCATTGTTAGTTCATGTTAGTTCATAGTGCATTAACTAATGTTAACAAATACAACTTTAGATTTTAAAAATATATTAGTATATGCTGAAATTTACTTTAACCATAATTAATAAATGCTGTATACGTACTGTTCATTGTTTGTTCATTTTAACTAATGTTAACAAATTGAACCTTATTGCAAATCGTTTTTCTAACTCTGTCTGTTTGAAAAGGTGGTCTGGGGTCAGACTGATTTCATTGTAAATTTTGTGCAGCCCCTTAGATGAATTTTTTTTCTGAAACAGTTTTGCGTTCCCACAGTAAGTTTTGCGTTCCCGCAATAGTTTATATTCCCTCGCAATAAGTTTTGCGTTCCCTCGCAATAGTTTTGCTTTAACTTGCATTAAGTTTTGCTTGCCCTTGCAATATATTTACCAAGGTTTTACTACAGTAACCATATTTTAACCGTGATATTTGTACTAAAACTAAAGTAATAATAGGCCTTCTGGAAAAGTAAAACTATGGTAATAAAAATCATAATTTTGTGGTTTGTGCATAATTATGGTTTTACTACAAATACCATGGTAGGTATATCAGCTTAAAAATGAATTAAAATTGAGTAAAACAATTAATACATTTAAGAGAATGTTTAAAATTGAGGTGTTTAAAAGGTATAAAATAATGGGTTTATAGGAACATTGTATTATGTATATATGTATACAGTATATGTTTGTATAAATGTATACGTATGTGTCATGTATATACTGTAGAAATTAAGCAGTTAAATCAAACGGTAAATATTTGTTAAGTTTAATTAAAATAATTTATTTGTAAGGGTGAAGATATATTCAATGTTATACAGCCGTTTTTCTCTTTTTTTTCTTTTTTTTTCTTTTTTTCTTATGAGAAGTGAATAGGACTGTAAATGGAACTATTAAAAGAGAGAATATAAAACTAGAGAGGTAAAAAGTGTAGGCATAACAAGCTTTGAGCTCGTCCTGTTCCTTTTCGGACATTTAAAAAAATGGATATTGGATGGACTGAACTGTCATGAATTGTGTAAATGCCAAAATAAATAAATAAATGAAAAAAACTGAAACTTATACAGTATACTGCATTAAAACTATCAAAACTATTGCAAGGGCATGCAAAACTATTTCTGAAAAAAAAAATCCCGCCCAGTCCTCTAAGGGGCTCCGTAGAATTCAGCGACAATAGATCGAAAGTTCTTCAGCTTAAATCAGTCTGTGCTTAGCGAAATTCAAAGTACTGCCTCCAGTGGCTGAAGGGGAAGTGTTGTTGAATGTATGCACACATGTGAGCTCCACTTTCCAGATGAAATGCCAACAGAGTGGTGACAAAACCAAGTTGTAAAGTGAGTTGTTTTTAGTTGTAAATGATGTAATACGGTCAACAGAAATGCATTATTAAGAATACGCCCTAACCCAAACCCCAACCCTAAACCTAACTGTCAGTACAGTAAAAATGTAATCGTAGAGGGAAAATGACTTGTGGTTATCACTGATTAAGTGAACATGATTACATCATGGTTTCCGTGGAACAAGAACTCGTGTCTCTGAGGCTGCTCACGCAACAAGCTATCAGTAGAGCATTTGAAATGATGCAAAGATGTCTGATGGGAGATGCCGCTTGTCAATAATTTGGCAGAATGGGGCCAATGTCAGGGTACTGGAACATTCAGTAGCAACATGTCCACTTCCTGAGTAATGGAAGAAAAAAAATGGTACAGTTTCTGTACCTTGCGTTAAAATGTACAACTCGTTTTGGGTACATAATTGTACCCTAAAGACCTAATGTGTATCTTTAAAGGGACAGTTATATGTTTTGTTCCTTTGGGAACAAATAATAAATGTAAATTTTTGTCTCCTTAAGGGTACAAATTTATACCCAAAACAAGGGTTATACCCCAGTGACGCCTTGTACAGTTCACAGTTACAACACCATCAGTGTCTAAACTTAGGTTGTACTTGAAAGTAGCAAGAGATTTGAGGCCAACAAAGAGTAATTCCAGTTTGACCCCTAAAACACTTTTTGCATAAAACTCTAAATGTCACACTTCTAAGAGGATCTTGATGTCACTAAACTTAACTGTTCTGAAAGTCTTCCTCAGCAAGTTAATTATGGGAAGCTGCTCTTTTCTGATGTCTGTATAGTTTAAAGAGGAGCCATTCGATGTTAATCAACAATGGACAGTTTTTATATTTACCAAATGGCTGTTACCTTGGACTGTTGCAGTTGACTCATTTTAAAGCTTTACTTTCTCAGAATGTGAGATGACAATTCAATATACTGTATATTCCTCAGACAACTACAGAACCTGCACTAATTTCATGAAATCAATGCTTATTGAAGATAACAGTTTGATTGCTGTATCATGGAGGGTTTTTATCTTCTTTTCAGGGTCGTGTGAACTTGCACATTTTTGAAGACTACTGCGGTGGATCCATTGATCAATTTAGGAATAACATTCTCTATCCTCTATTTCCCAGTGTTAGTTCTGTAAATATTTATTTACTATTTATTCTATTTCTCAGAGTATGGTCTCAGAGTATCATATGCTATCATTTTACTTATTTACAGAGGCGTACTACAGTGAGCAGGCTTGCTGTGTCTCCGAAATCAAAAGATTATGGTCTGAGAATCTTTGGCTATCTTCACCCTCCAGTAACTGGTAGGTCCATTGAATACATTGAAAATGTATTTATTGTATTTAATAAACTGCCCAAAAGTGGCAGTTAACAACAGTGATATTGTCTTGTTCACAGATGAATATATTTTTGCTATTGCCTCTGATGACAACGCTGAGTTTTGGCTCAGTTTAGACGAAAGTCCTCAAAATCTTCAACGGTTCGTTTATGTTGGAGAGGTAATGTCTGGAGTGAATGTGAATGTATATGAAGTTCCAGTGGGTGAGATTAAAATGATCAATTAGAAAATGTTAATTGTAGGGCTGTCAATTTAAAGGGGTGATGAAATGCCCCCTTATAATTGTATTATCTTCCCTGAGGTCCACTGATAATCTCAGTAAAGTTTTTTTGCACCAAAACTGTCATAGTTTAGTAATTAATGATCATTTTCCACCCTGTCTCCGGCCCTCTGACTAAAACGCTCGGTTTTGGCCTCAGTGTCTCCATAAAACCGTTTACATTGTACAAAACAATGTAAACGGCCACTGTTCTGATTGGCAATCATCGTGCAGCCCCTCCAATTCAGCCATATTTGAAACTCAATCAGAAAAGAATAAACAAGCTCTCCACAACATTATAACGCTAAATTTCAGAGTTTACACATAAAGCACATCCAGCACATTGCATCCGAATATGTTAAGCTTCACTCAAGCACAACTGTTAACACTCAGCACCATAAACTATCAGTCATGACATTTGAAATATTCATGAATGAAACTTTTTACTAATGGTTTTGCTGTCAAGTCCAAGTGTTTTTAACTGCCCCATCCTTCAATAACAGTTCCTTTGCAAAGCTTGAATTGTACTATGACTGGTTCACATGCAGTCCACGCTGATATTTGCCACACACATACAGTCCATAGCACGGTGAAACATGACGCACCCACATAGGTGCACTGAGGCGTAGATCACCAGAAACGCATCCAAACGGTCAAAGACGTCCAGCTAGTGCTTGTTTACATACACCAACAATTAAAAATGGCGCAGTTGGGCGCAAGAACAGCAAGGCGCAAAGCAGCTGAAAGAAGTCAAACAGAGTCTCCTTTTATTACCACATCTTTTAAAAGCGGCACGATAAACATGGCAACCGTCAAATAATTCTATGTAATGCATGTTATATGCACAAAAAAATTCAAAATAGTTCAGATGGGTCCCCTTTGGTGTTTAGGATGTTTGTCACACTAGGCCTGTCTCTCTCCCTCTCTGTTTAAAATATGAACTGAGCGCCAGTGTGCGAGGTCAAGGGACATGTTTATACAATCATGTTGTAGTGCGTGTAAATACAACTGAGCAGTGTCTCGTAACATCACGAACACATGAGACCTTTCAATAGGGTGGGAACTATAAATGCTCTTTTTAGACTGGGGAGAGAGTTATGAAATTTACAGTATGTTTTTATAGTATATTTACATCTTATATGTCTAAATATCAAGGAAAATTAGATTTTCCATTTCATGACCCATTTAATGTATTAATTTAGTTCGATTAATTATATAAAGCATTAAGCATTTAAAAAAAAAATAATGCGAACAATCATGCTACCTGACATTTATGTAAATTCTGTAGGAAAAGTACATATTTTTCAAAAAATAGAGAAATTCAAGCTTCAGGTACATGTAGCTTTGTGTTTTTATGAGTCACATCAGCAGGGGGCAGTCAGTGTGCCACAACAAACCTCACAAGCAGTGCAGCCACAAGAATACAAGCTTTTCTGATTTTAAACCTTCTAGTGCAGTCGACCCATATACTTTCATTGTAAGTAATGTATATTGCTGTAAATGTGTATTTATTATTATTATTATTATTATTATTATTATTATTTTATTTATTTATTTTTTGCTTTTATAAACTGGGGTATGAATCATCATTATTTTTGTGGTTATAAACAGAATTCAGACCTCAGATGCTATCAATAGAGATGTTATATTTAACCCTTTATATTCCTTTTAATAATTTAACAAAAGTGGTTAATAAATCCCCTTAGAGTTAATAATAATTTTCAAAAGGGAACAAATTATTAACTTTTTAATATGGCAGTAATCAGGGTTATGTATCTCAGCATACTAAAAAACACATTTACATGCATAAACGTGCTCACGATAGATCTGTAATAACTAAATGTGACTGATTTCTATATTAGATATATTTAAGTTAAATTCTTCAATCTGTCAGAGTTATTTTTACTATAAGGGCTTGTCTAAGGACAATGTACACAGGCCTCAGATGGATGTTTTTGGAGCGTCTCACTTTAGTTGGGTCGCATCATAAACATACAGTTTTTAGGTCACTGTGTCAAGTTTAACGTGGTTTGAAACGTAGAAATACATGTGTTGAGATCCCTGCGTTCAGATTTGTGCTCCGTCCAGCTTTGTCTTAACGCAAGAATGTGTTCTCATCTTGTGCTGTCTGCTGTGGGTAAGTGTGGTTTGTTCTCTGTATAAGGATGCATGTTGCCTATACAGCAGGAATTTCACTTACTGTCCCTGGTACTTCAAGCTTGAATTGCATGAATTCCTTATTATTGTCCGGGCACATGATTTATTGCATACATTTTTTTTAACCCGTCATTTTAATTTATACAACAGTTAGTTCCATTCCTTGAATCTGATTGGACAAGAAATGTTCCACGAGTACTGATGTCTCAGAACATCAGCACTCAGACGCTTCATTGTTTGTAACACTCTGCTTGTGTTCCTGCCATTCTAAACTGACGTGTAAGAGCAGCGCAGATGTGTAAAAGAGCTAAATGTGTCTTTTGATTTTTTCCTGTGACATTTAAAATTTTTGCCAGCAGGTGGTGACAAAACACTACTTTTATGTGTTTTGAGCCAGTTATTTTTGACGTGCATTGAGTCAGTGCACGCAGTCAGCAAGCTGTTTCTTTGAAGTCATCGGTATTGTCTCTCACTCCATGATCACTCAGATTACTACTGCTACATTACAGCTGGGAAATACAGTTAAACTAACAGCTTCAGCATTTAGGCTTATCACAGCTAAGAGACACAACAGACGGAGTAATCAAAAACCTTCTCAAGGTGCTTATCTTTTACCATAGTTTCCGCATTGTGAGGAGATATAACTATTCAATATGGCGGAGGAGATAACGGTTTCTATAGTAAATGACTCTTGCGAACTGGCTATGCGAAATACTCTGTGTCTTTTTACACAGAGAAAATATGATATATTTGACCAGAATTCCCATTATCTTCAGCAAGCTGACTAACACTACACTACTGCTTGGGAGTCACGACAGATGCAGATAATCGCAAAAGCTCAATCACTCTCTCTCTCTCTCTCACACACACACAAACACACACTCACATCCTTGTTTCTCCAATGACTTGTTAGAAACAGCCCAAGCTGTCATTACTAGTTCTAAGGTGACGTTTTTGAATTAGTAACGGAGGCTTGTACGTATCTTTTGAATTATCAACAGCAGATGCTGATCTGTGATGTAAGAAAGTAGTTCCATGCACAAATGCTTTAATCACAAATGCCTGTGCCTCGCGCCTGCAACTGAATAACAGCCGTGCTGATGTAGGGCCATACAGCACTCTTGCTCATGTGATATTTCTTTAATAATTAATGACACTGAACTAACATGTTAAATTGACAGCCCTAATTTAAATATAAATGTAACCTTGAAACATTTTTATTTTTATTTAAGATTATAAAATATTATTATGAATCAGATATGTTAAGATGAATAAGCTGCTATTACTGCCAAAGGAAAATGTAGGAAAGTTTCTCTTTTAAATCAGACAGGGGATGAATGGGCCGCACCAGGCGAGTATTGGAAATTTGCATCCCAGATATCCAAACCCATCTTGTAAGGAAACTTATTTTTGGAGTCTGACTTTTAAAAACATACTCACATACACTACCAGTCAAAGGTTTTGAAACACTTGACTGAAATGTTTCTCATGATCTTAAAAATCTTTTGATCTGAAGGCGTATGCTTAAATGTATGAAATTAGTTTTGTAGACAAAAATATAATTGTGCCACCATATTAATTTATTTCATTATAAAACTAAAATTTATTAAAAAAAATAAAAATAAAAAAATGTTTTTTAAATTGATGTCTTGGACCAAATAATAAAGAACAGCAGCCAATAAGTGCCCAACATAGATGGGAACTCCTTCAATACTGTTTAAAAAGCATCCCAGGGTGATACCTCAAGAAGTTGATTGAGAAAATGTCAAGAGTACATGTCTGCAAATTCTAGGCAAAGGGTGACTACTTTGAAGATGCTAAAATATAACACAGTTTTGATTTATTTTGGATTTTGTTTAGTCATAACATAATTCCCATAGTTCCATTTATGTTATTCCATAGTTTTGATGACTTTACTATTATTCAAAAATGTGAGAAAAAAAAAAGAAAAAAAAAAAGATTATAATAAAGAATGAGTGTTTCAGAACTTTTGACCGGTAGTGTATGTTTTAAAGATTGTTGATCCCAACAAATCCCACAATTTAGACTTTTCACGTCTCTTTCTTTTAGGCTAGTGAAAGGCATGAAGTATTTTTTTGAAGCAATTCTAAAACAGAATGGTGGATTGGATCATCTTGAAATAGCGGTATGTGTTTGTGATACAGTGCCAAATTTTGCTTGTACAGTGAACTAAATATAGTATATTTAAATAATCTCTGATTATGTTTGTTTGTTTTTTTTTCTTTTCAGTGGTGCTTAAACCGTGACAACAGCAGTTTTTCAGTGATAAGCTCTGAGTTTTTATCACTATATGAAGGTATGTTTGAAAATGAGTAAAATGGCTTAACAGGGTGCCCAAAAAGAGGGGTGGAAGGGTTCACCAAAATTACATGTTACAAAAACATGTCTTGTGCACTCTCTGACATTTCCATACCTGACACAAGGCTGTGAAACAAGTTTTTAAATGCTTTGTTTTGATGTCAAAAGTTGGTAGGGCACAAAAAATTAACAAAAGAGATGTAAACAAATGGGTTAAAAATGCTGTAAAAATTATGTCAAAGTTCAAAATCATCCAGGCAAATAAGTGAAAATGTAGTAAACTACAAAAGGAACATTTGTCAAGATAAACTTTGAATGTTGACTGTACAAAGCTTTGCCTGAGAGTATACAACAATTTGAAGAGAAAGAAGTTTCAAGGTTATATACAGTAAGCGTTACAGTATGTAGTTTAACTACTCAAACAGTTTGAAGGGATGTAGGCTTTGGTAGGTGGTTGCTAAGGTGTTCTGAATCATTGCTAGGCAGCTATTAATGTGTTTTGGCTGGTTGCTAGGGTGACTGTGTTCACTTAACCGATAAACAGAAGTGTTAACTTTCCTTTGTGTCAGTTCCAGCATCTACCAATAGATTTGTCAATGTAAAGTAAATAATTGTTTTGTTTTTTTTTCAAGTTTAACCAAATTTCAGTAAATGTTGTAAAAAATTAGGGTTTTGTGTACATTAGATTGGCTGTTGTTGAATGTATTATGTATATCAGCATTTATATCGGCCATCTGCCTTCATGATTTCTAAAATTTGGCATCGACCAATGAAAATCCCATATTGGTTGACCACTGGTTGCTAGGGTATTATTGAATGACATAAAGAGACAGACAGATTGATTGCTTGTGAATAAAAATACATTAAAATGAAAACTTTTTAAATTAGAAATATTCCTTGTGTTAATGCTGTAATTACGATTATGAGGAGATTCTACTCGGAGCTGTTCAAATCCTCGGATCTCAGAAGTATTTGTTTCCATGGCAACACTCATAACCCCAAAAAGGAAATATGCACCGCATTGATTACAACAAAATAATTAATCACTACATTAATTCACCTCTATATGTTCTTGCAAGATATTTAATAACAAAGAAAGTGCTCCAGGTTACAGTGGATATAATAAAATGGCATATCTGTTGAGGCCTCTGCCATATTGGTTCTTTTTACATGACGTCACAACAGTCATTTCTGAATTTTTGTAGAACCACGAGTTTACAACTTGTAATTAAGAGTTCAAAGAAGATGTGGATGGTTTCTACAAGTAGGAATCTACTTCTATTCTTGCCATGTTTTTGGATAAAAGATTTACAAGATGTCCATCTGTGGTCCCATATGTGTGATTTTCCTAAGACTTGTTGATACTATGTATACTTTTTTACTTGTTCAGATGAATCCTCTCTACAAATGGGAGACATTGATCACATACCTCAAACAGAAGCCAGCTATGATAGATTCCTTGAGCCGTTCACCAAGGTGACCAAACCTACAGGAGACATGGTCAAAGAAGACCCACGAGACCACATCTATAAAAGTGAGTGTTATCTCCATTTGAAAAAATGAAAGAATACAACTGGTTTCCCGAAACACACTTCTCATTTCTCCTTTTCTTTCTACTTCACCAGTTACATTGATGGATGAATCCTACTTGAAAGACTTGTTTGCTGAATGCCATTACAAACCAAGTTACCTACTTCAAAGAAAGATTGTACGATATGAAGGCGTAAATTTAGTGAGTTAACTTTTTGAACTATGCATACATCTTCTACACTATAGACCAGTGGTTCTCAACCTCTTTTTGATGACCCCCCCCCCCCATTAATTCCCTTACTTCAGTCCCTTACCTTACAGTATAATGTCCCTGTCACTGTACTGGGGCATTAGGACCCACACAGTGAGCACCCCCTGCTACCCTCACTAACACCTCTTCCAGCAGCAACCTTAGTTTTCCCCAGGAGGTCCCCCATCCAGGTACTGGCCAGGCTCAACCCTACTTAGCTTCAGTGGGCAACCAGTATAGAGCTACAGGGTGATATGTCTGCTAAATCACATTTACAAAAATGCACTTACAATGGAAGTGTATTGAATGAGGCATTGCAACATATACACACTAAGTGTATTAACATGCATACCAATTCACTGATAACTACCAAAAATCAGTGAAATACTTGACAATAAAATGCAAAACAACTCCAGGGTGAAATCTGTTTAATTGTATTTCCAAGCCATTCTCAAGTCATTCAGTCATGAAAATTCACTCCATTCATGTTTCTTGTTCTTGTAGATCTACTTTTCTTCAGTCTACCCAAATGACTTCACAAGACAAACCCATGATCACAATGAACAAATGTGCTTCTACAAACAGGATCCATCATTTCAGGAAAAGTAATGAATCATGTTAATGTTTGTCTCAGTGTACACAATGTTCCCCATTTTTTGAGTTCTGTAAAGTTTACATTAGTTAATTATTATATTTCATGCTTGTAACTAGGCATGTGAAGGTATTCGGTTTTACGGTATATCACTGTAAATAACATGCACAATATTGTTATATATATATAAATAGTTCTTGATCACTTTTATAAACTTTAGATTTTTCTGATCGCATTGTAGTTTTTTTTCCATCAAGATTTACAACACTTTGTGTTTACACATGCGCACTCCGATGTAAACAAACCAGCGTGGACTAAAAGCATGGCTGAAGATGGAATGCAGCTGACCCTTTATCTACCTTCTAATAGGTTAAGTCGGGAGTGTGGAAATAGTTTGGGTCCCATAAAAATGCAGAGGTAGTGATGGTTTCCCTTTGTGTAAAGCATGCAGCAGAAAAGTTTTTGTAACGTTCAGGGTTCTTTTCAAAGTTCTTCGTTATCTGTTAATTTAAAGGCCAGTTTGGTAATGAAAAAGTAATTAAACTTGTTATTAAGAGAACAACAATGTTTATCTTTCAACCCGTTTTATAATGTAATTCAATACCGTGATAATACCGTATACTGTGATAAAATCTCAAATTATCGTGACATGAAAATTTGATACTGTCACATGCCTACGTATAACTAACTGTATGTTACTTGTGTGGTTGTACAAGTGTATGTTTGGTATGATATGTATGGTTTCATCTTTTCTGTTCAAGTCAAGGGTTTGCACCTTATCTCAACGAGGTTGAGGATCCAGACATACAAAAAATGGGTAAGGGTAAACTTCTTATTATAGAGTTTTCCTTAATATATATGCTACACTCTTAACCTCATGAGACCCCGTATCCACATGCGTGGACATTCGGTTTTGGCTTTGCTATAGGCTATGCTTAATTTAATTTTTTAAAACCAACTGATCTCAATTCAGGAGACTCTAGTCTGTCATTAAAGTGTTAAACTTTCAGCAGACCACTTTTAAATGTTTGGCAGACATGGGACAATGATAATCAGAACATAGATTCAGAATTTTATATTGCAAAATTTTATTTTAACATGGTTGGAAGAGATTTGATGATGCTGGCCATTACTTTTAATAAGAATTATTAATTCAGCTTTATAGAAAATCAGCTGTAAAGTCTATAAAGTCTCAAAAACATGAATAACCAACCCTCCTGGACACATAAACTACTTGATGAAAAAAATCTGACAAAATAAAAAAAGATTTCTGTAATTTGAAATTACTTTTTTTTTTTTTTACTTTTCCCTAAATTTTTGGTAGGTCCAGTGGTAGCCCTGTGCGGCCAACAGCTGAGACACTTCCTGAAATAATTTTTTCATTTCGCGTCGTTTCATTCGTCGCTAACGAGAGGAACGTCTGCACCTCGTATATTGACCACAGTGTGGTTTTGCGCACAGCCATTTCTTTTTACAATTCGAAAGTCGCGTGAACAAATGATATTGCTGTCGCTGTTACTAACTTTAAAACTAGCGGGTTGATGTCCCGTGTCGCAAATCCAGTGACGCTGGTAGTGACGATTCTCTCTGACCAATCAGTGATCTGCAGGGATTTGACATCACATTTAGTAACGGCTCGGCTCGCTTGGAACCTCAACCGAGGTGGTACTAAAAAAGTATCAGGTACCAGGTACTATCCACAGTGGAAAACCCCCAAAAAGCGAACAGAGTCGAGTCGAGTCGAGCTGTACCATGCAGTGGAAAAGCCCCATAAGGTTGCTGCTGGAAGAGGTGTTAGGGAGGCCAGCAGGGGGTGCTGTGGGTCCTAAAACCCCAGTATAGTGATGGGGTCACTATACTGTAAAAAAAGCACTGTCTTTTGGATGAGATGTTAAACCTAGTTCCTGACTCTCTGTGGTCATTAAAAATCCCTGGCCAAATTCTCCCCATTGGCCCTTATCAATCATGGCCTCCTAATAATCCCCATCCATTAATTGGCTGTATCACTCCACTCTCTCCTCTCCACCAATTGCTGGAGTGTGGTGAGTGTAATGGCACACTATGGTGGATGCTGCACACTGGAGGTAGTTGAGGAATTTCCCCCTATACTATGTAAAGTGCTTTGAGTGCCTAGAAAAGCGCTATATAAATGTAAAGAATTATATATATATATATATATATATATATATATATATATATATATATATATATATATACACAGTATATATATATATATATGTACTGTATATATATTTTTTGCTTGTTTATTAGGTGCTAAATAAAAAAGTTAAGTGGAAAATGCACACAGCAGTCACGCTGGGTCTCAGGAGGTTAAAATAAATGCTCCAGAAAGGGTTTTAGGAAAACTTTTTCTTGTTTCAATGATGTGATATGATAACCTTTTAAAATGTAACAGCTTAAGGCTATTAATTATGATTTGAAAAAGAAGTGTTACAATTGGAAAACATCGATTTGCTCTTAAAGGGAAACTTGAAAAGTGGGGGCCAGCTGTGTTTCAGGAGTGGAGTAGATTTTCACAATCCACTGCAAACTCACATTCAGCTATGGCTCCATTCTGGTTTGGAAAGATGTCTTTTCTCAATTAAATTTATTCCCAATGGATGCCTTACATTTTTGTCTTGATGAATAACCTCGCAAATATGTCACAGTACTGAAGTAAAATGTGTTCTGAATGTTCCTTATAATTTATTTTTTCCTTACATTTATACAGTGCTTTTCTAGGCACTTTACATAGTATAGAGGGAATCACCTCAACCACCACCAGTGGATGAGAATGTTGACATCTTTCAGAACACATTTCCTGTTGACTTCTAAATTCTTTTGTTCTTTAGAGTACAATTGTATGTACTGGTTTTTCAAAGAACCCAGGAGGCCTGGGATGATACCTAGAACCATTACACTGATCAGCAGAATCTAGAATGTTACAATTTTGTTAATCTCCAAATACCTATATAGTAAATTCAAAAAGCCAATACTACAGCACAAAAAAGTTTCTTGACAAGAAGAGGGTTCTTTGCTGGACTAAAAATACTTGAGGCACCTTTCCTCAAATGCCACACTGGTGAAACCCTCAGGCATCCTTTAAAAGTCCTCAAAAATATTGTATTTATTAGAATATTTTAAAGAGCCTCAAAGCCTTTTCCTTAAAATGGAATTACTGAAGGAACCATTGGCAAAGCTTAGATTTAGAGTTCTTGCAGGAACTAAGGGTGCTTTCTTTTTTTGGTTGCTTGGTCCAAACCCGGGTTTGTTTCTTCCTCCCTCCCCCTGCCCCCACTGGTCTCTGTTCACATCATATTATTTGGTTCCAAACTGAGGTCTAATTGCGTTATAAATGTAAGTACAAGCGGCAGCTGTACCACTGTAACTATGTAACAACTCGAGAAGATGTCAGCTTCACCACTAAAACTTTACATGCACTGAACGACACTTGCATTTGTCTGCCACAGATGCATTGAAAGTGCAATGATGTGAGTTTAAGCATTTGTCTGCCGCGATGCGTTGCAAGAGATGTGAAGAATGTTAGCTGTCCTTTGAAGGCGGTTTATTTGACAGACAAGTAGTTTTGAAAAAAGCATTCAACCATGACAATTGCGATCAGGAGCATGCAAATGCTCAAATTATACGGCATAAACAGCGGTTCACTTCCGCAATTTAGGACGATTGTGTTCGTATCAGCAGCGAACCATACCAGAGTTTACATGAACTGTACCCCAGACCACCTTTTCAAGCGGACTAAGGTGTGGTTCGCAGGTGTGGACCCGAGTTTGGAAAACAGTGTTCACAACCAAACTTTGATGTCAAACGCACTTGTGTGCCCACAAAATGTGCTAATGTTAAAGCACCCTAAAAGTAAGTTTCTCAGAGAACTGAAAAGGTGTCTGGAGGATCTCCAGAGGGTTCCAGCCGTGTGGCATCTGAGGAACCCAAAAAAGTGCCTCAAGAATCCTTTAATATTTATAGTGTAGGGGTGCATCTAAGAATTCTTGAAGAACATTTATGTTTAAGAGTGGAGGCTACAACTAAATACTGAATATAGTGCATATACCATACTTACTGAATTCAGTACTCTAAATTATTTTACAAAACCCAAACTAGGTGGAGGTTCTTCTTGGCAGCGTGTCTTCGACGTGAAACCCTTTGAAGTTGCTTCAAAGCAAAATGCTGCTTCGAAAAGTTCATGCAAAAAAGCAGGAAACATTGTGATGACCCAAAATGATGTCATGCCCATTGTTAGAGCCTTTATGAAAGAACTGCATTCAAAAGAGCCAACACGGTAAGCTCTTAGAGTATTTTAATCTCTCTCTTTCTCCCTCTTTATGTTTCTCTAAAATTGCTTGTCTTTTAAGAGGCAGATAAACAAAAACAATTGACTTTCCATCTCTACAGTGGGTTCTCTCTGTTGCGAGTATTGAATGTAGTGAGGCGTGTGGACAATACTGTGGGCAGCCGGTATCTGGTGGAACTGGAACTTGTAGGCCCTCAGGGTCAAAAAGTTTTGGTTTCACGTTACGTTTATGCACCGCAGATGGAAACGGCCCAGGATGCAAAAACAGAACCAATTCTCTGCAGTCCGAAAGATTTCAGCTGGAACCCATCTGCTACTGTCCATGTAATTGTGGCAGGTGATTACCCAATATCTGTCTTGAATTACTAAAGTAAATGTAATAGTACTTGTTCCATTTTGCATCATTACATTTAGTCCACCCTGTTGGAAAGACAAGCTTAAACAAACCTGAAGTGTTTTGCTGGTGTTAGCTGGTTTAGTGTGGCCTAATTGGTGTTTAGCTAATCTGCCAGCCTAGTCAACCTGATGTTCAGCTGGTTTAACTGGTTTTGGGTCTCCTGATTTAACTGTTTCTCCCAGTCTGGCCAAGACAGAGTTTGGCTGATTAGCCCCCACATTAGCCATGCTGGTGTTCAGCTGGTTTAGCTGGTCTCCCAATTTGATTGAACTTGTTTATTATTCCTTATTTCACTTGTTTGTCTCCCAACAGTGAAAAATCAGGCCAGATGGATCATACAGTTTATCAGGGAAATGGAGAAAATTTACAGAGTAACTGGGGACAAAAACTTTAATGTAATCATTATAGACTACAATAGTTCTGATATGGATATAGAGGGAAGACTCAAAAAAGCTAAATTACCAAGGTAAAGCACTTTGTTTTTAATGTTTGTGTACATATTAGTGTGTTATGCTAATGCTAATGTTATCAACATGCACAATGCATATATTTGCAGTTACCAGTATCGGAAAATGGAGGGACAATTTCAAAGATCGGGGGGTCTTCAAGCAGGAATAGATCTTGTTAAAGTAGGTAACCGTGTTTCAACAATTAACGCTCATATTTCTGCTTCCTGTAATGCTACAATTTTGGATGAAGGAAAGCATTATGAAGAATGGATGAAATGTTGCTGAATGCTATATTTTAATTTTGGTCCTTTCTCCTCAGGATGAGCACAGTATTTTGTTTCTGTGTGACCTGCACCTCTACTATCCTGTGAATATAATAAACCATATACGTAAACACACTATCAAGGGAAAGATGGTCTATGCTCCAGTTGTGATGAGACTGGATTGCGGTGCTTCTCCAAGAGACCCAACTGGTACTGGTCTCCAATAAGTTCAGTGCTAGCAAGGCAGCAGTGTATTGAAATTCCCCTTCTTTTCATTTGCTATTACTATTGCCAGTAGCGGATTTAGGCATGGGCGACATGTGCAGTTGCCCCGGGTGGCATCTTGTGGGGGGGGGGGGGCGGCACGAGGCACCCACATTATCACTACAGAACACCAGAAAAACCACATAGCGATTACGTTGCACTATTACCATTATAATATGTGCTTACTGAATTGCAAATGGCCTTTTTTGCAATTATTTTGCACTTTGTGTTGATTCTCGTGCACAACAGTAAATGCCTTGACAAGGTGGTTCTGATTTGGCATTAAATTGAGCCAAAGTTTAAAACCTAAGCCATATCTAAAACATTAAAAATATTATTTTGCTGCCTTGCAAGCATTGATATTTCAATCTGGGAATATAAATAAAGTTATACAATTGCATGATAATAATCTTGATGTGTTCTTTTATTGTTTGAGTGAGGTCAAATATTTCTACTGTTCCATAGGTTTTTGGGAGACTCTTGGTTATGGTCTAATGGGAATCTACATGTCAGACATTGTCCGAATTGGTGGCATGAACACCCAAGAATTCAAAGAAAAATGGGGAGGCGAAGACTGGGAGTTGTTAGACAGGTAACAAGAGGATATCACTATTGCAATTATACAAATTCTGTAGTTTTTGGAAAATTGTTAACCCCAAAATTTGTATTTGTTCAATATTAACTCATGTTCATGTTATTCCAAACCTGTATGCCATTTCCCGCTTACATGGAACACAAAAGTAGAATTTTGTGAAGAATTTTTATGCAGCTTTTACCATATATCGACAGTTCATAGTAAACAGGGGCTGCCACCATAACAGCATCATTAAGCCGGTGCTACACTAGCAGACACCAAACAACTCAGTTTTTGCCAAAGGTGTCACACAAACAGTATGCAGACTGTTTTGCTGAGATTTCACTCTCTTCAGTCAGAGGAATAAAACACTTGCAGATACAAAATTGTGGAGGGGTGACAAACAGGCCAACTCATCGCAACTCTCTCTCTCTAATTCCCTTTCACGTGGAGCTCGTCGAAATAACAACAGGAGTACCGCGTGAGCATAAACAATTGTAAAACAGTGATTTAGGATGTGAGTCATGGAGTAACTTTACCTTGTGAAGGTTTGTGATTGTGTATGTTTCCCCTCGAAGCTTGCCGTAGGACGTTTGTCCATATGAAGCTTTCAGAGAGTGAAGAAATTCTGTTCAATAAAAATAAACTGTTGTGCCTCCACTTTCTGATTTCATTAGTCATTTTAGTTTAGGAGGAAAATGCAAGAAAACACATGGTGATAGAATCACTTAGGATTACAACCAGCATTTGTGATATGCAGTTGAGTGCGATCGCAGATGAAAACGTTCAGATCAACTTGACGACATTTAAATTCTTCAGAAGAGGAGGTGATTACTGGTCACTTCAAGAGAACACAAGAGACCGTGCTGGTGACAAAGATTTTTTCTGTCACGTTGGATCCTTTTTTCCGTTGCTGGAACCATTAACTCAGCACAGAGTCCTGATGGTCAAGTGATTAATGACCTCCCGCTGGCAGACGCTAATGCATGCTCCGTCTCTCACCTACTGGCCGGCGATTATGTAAATGAAGCTTAACTGAAAAATCATTGGAAAAATTTGGCTAGTGTTGCACCTGTATCATGCACAATATTCCAATCAAGGCCGGACCCCAGCAGGTGGCACCCTAGGCGACTGCCTAGTACGCCTATGCCTAGAAATGGCCCTGATTCCAATTCTTCTGAAGTCTTCTTCATGTGACTGAAATTAAAGTTATTGAGTAATAATCCTCACCTCCTCCAAAGTTCACATCTGCCCCACGTGCAGATTAAAATGATGTCATTTATACCAAAACTAAAAACACCATATGACAGGTGGGAAATTGATTAAATAATGACAGAATTTTTGTTTTTAGGTGAACCTTACCTTGAAATGTTTTAGATAAGCAGGTTATGTTAATATAATCTCAAAATGTCTCTTAAACATCTTATTTTTCCATCTTTTAGAGTCTTAGAAAACGGGTTAGAGGTGGAGCGACTCCTTGTGCGAAATTTTCTGCACCATTTCCACACCAAACACGGAATGTGGGACGACAGTCCGGCTTAACAGCAGATGCTCATTTTCATGCTCCAATTTCAGTTTTCTACACTAGCTGCAAATATTTTGCACTCATAACCTTCATAACCTGTACCAGTTTGTCAGTGGCCTTTATATGATGTTGTTGAATGACAGAGCTTTCAATTAAATTGTTTGTTTTTGTCAGATTTTAAATGTGTTCATTTATTCATTATGTATTTGTGTTTATACAGTTTGTAAAAAATTTTTTACCTTTTTTGGTAAAAATATTCTGCACTAACGTATTTGTATGTGTAGGTGTACAGAAATGATGGTAAACCTTTACAAAAAAAAAAAAAAAAAAAAATATATATATATATATATATATATATATATATATATATATATATATATATATATATATATATATATATTTGCAGATGCACCTGTATATATATATATATATATATATATATATATATATATATATATATACAGGTGCATCTCAATAAATTAGAATGTCATGGAAAAGTTCATTTATTTCAGTAATTCAACTCAAATTGTGAAACTCGTGTATTAAATAAATTCAATGCACACAGACTGAAGTAGTTTAAGTCTTTGGTTCTTTTAATTGTGATGATTTTGGCTCACATTTAACAAAAACCCACCAATTCACTATCTCAAAAAATTAGAATGTAGTGACATGCCAATCAGCTAATCAACTCAAAACACCTGCAAAGGTTTCCTGAGCCTTCAAAATGGTCTCTCAGTTTGGTTCACTAGGCTACACAATCATGGGGAAGACTGCTGATCTGACAGTTGTCCAGAAGACAATCATTGACACCCTTCACAAGGAGGGTAAGCCACAAACATTCATTGCCAAAGAAGCTGGCTGTTCACAGAGTGCTGTATCCAAGCATGTTAACAGAAAGTTGAGTGGAAGGAAAAAGTGTGGAAGAAAAAGATGCACAACCAACCAAGAGAACCACAGCCTTATAATTGTCAAGCAAAATCGATTCAAGAATTTGGGTGAACTTCACAAGGAATGGACTGAGGCTGGGGTCAAGGCATCAAGAGCACCACACACCAACATGTCAAGGAATTTGGCTACAGTTGTCGTATTCCTCTTGTTAAGCCACTCCTGAACCACAGACAACGTCAGAGGCGTCTTACCTGGGCTAAGGAGAAGAAGAACTGGACTGTTGCCTAGTGTTCCAAAGTCCTCTTTTCAGATGAGAGCAAGTTTTGTATTTCATTTGGAAACAAAGGTCCTAGAGTCTGGAGGAAGGGTGGAGAAGCTCATAGCTCAAGTTGCTTGAAGTCCAGTGTTAAGTTTCCACAGTCTGTGATGATTTGGGGTGCAATGTCATCTGCTGGTGTTGGTCCATTGTGTTTTTTGAAAACCAAAGTCACTGCACCCGTTTACCAAGAAATTTTGGAGCACTTCATGCTTCCTTCTGCTGACCAGCTTTTTAAAGATGCTGATTTCATTTTCCAGCAGGATTTGGCACCTGCCCACACTGCCAAAAGCACCAAAAGTTGGTTAAATGACCATGGTGTTGGTGTGCTTGACTGGCCAGCAAACTCACCAGACCTGAACCCCATAGAGAATCTATGGGGTATTGTCAAGAGGAAAATGAGAAACAAGAGACCAAAAAAGGCAGATGAGCTGAAGGCCACTGTCAAAGAAACCTGGGCTTCCATACCACCTCAGCAGTGCCACAAACTGATCACATCCATGCCATGCCGAATTGAGGCAGTAATTAAAGCAAAAGGAGCCCCTACCAAGTATTGAGTACATATACAGTAAATGAACATACTTTCCAGAAGGCCAACAATTCACTAAAAATGTTTTTTTAATTGGTCTTATGATGTATTCTAATTTTTTGAGATAGTGAATTGGTGGGTTTTAGTTAAATGTGAGCCAAAATCATCACAATTAAAAGAACCAAAGACTTAAACTACTTCAGTCTGTGTGCATTGAATTTATTTAATACACAAGTTTCACAATTTGAATTGAATTACTGAAATAAATGAACTTTTCCACGACATTCTAATTTATTGAGATGCACCTGTATAGTCAATTAAAAGAGAAACAATCTGTCTGTAAACAATTGCTAGAAAAATTACTTGTCATGTACAAACTAGATGTCCTAAACAACTCACCAAAACTATAGTTTGCTAATATTAAATCTGTTGAGTTGTTAAAAAAAAAAACAATTTATGACTTCAACCCAAGTATATGTAAATTTCTGACTTCAACTGTACTTACGTGACTGCACACAGGCCGGGAAACAAGAACTACTGGTCGTGCGGTAGCAGACTTGAGCTTACCTTTAAGCTCTGGACATTCTTTCTTCCAATGCCCCTTTTCCAGACAGTAGTTACAAGTAGAGTTTGGATTTGTTTTTTAACTCTGATATAACTTTAGTGAAGTTTACCTTCTCCCACCCTCATATTTGTGATATTCCCTATGATTATAGTCACTATTACCTCTGTGAGTCAACATGAACTCATCCACGAGAACTGTGGCTTCAGCTGCTGTTTTTACCTTGCGTTCGTTAATGTGGCAATTCAGTCAGGGACAATGTTTTTAAATCAGATTGAGAAAGAATTTACACCAATATGCATACACCAATAGGAAAAATTACCGGTAAGCTCTCTAGCCACCTCGACACAAGTTTGTTCTTCCCCTTTTCCAAACTCTAAAACGCCGTCGATATGCTTCAGGGTCGAGCTCATATGCTTTTAAAACAGTGTCTTTTACGGTCTTAAATACCTTTCTATCTGCTACTGACAGTGTAAAAAAAGCCTTTTGTGCTTTACCCTCAAAAACACTTTGCAATAAGACAGTGCGCTTGCAATAATCCCATGCTGTATCAGCCACATTCTCAAACAAAGAAAACATCTGGACCTTTTTAAATTTGGGCAATGATTTAACCATACTTGTGATATTTGATATTCTGACAACATTTGAACTTGACTGGTCACCCAAGGAATCAGCACCCCCTCCTGGCATCTTTCCCTCAGCAATCAATCTCAAACGTTCCGCTTCTTGTGCCAATTTAGTTTCTTCAATTCTTTGCAGAGATCTAAACTTCTCGAACTCTAGCTCACGCTACCGTTACCTTTTCTAACTGGCCATCTAATTCATGTTCCTGACTTAATTCATGAGTTCCTTTTGCTGCTCAAAAGTTAATCCACCAGTTTCAATGCCCGCAACCATATGCGGTAGAGGTCGACTGATAGTGGATTTTACCTATAACTAAGTTGGGCAGTACCTGCCAGTAACCGATTGATCAACCGATAGTTTTTAAAATTGATACTGAATGAAAAAAAAAAATAACACTCAAAGTAAAATAGTGCTGAACTTTATTACAACAATAAACAGTACTGTCTGAACCATGAAAATCTATTCTACTTTTTTTAAATGAATATATATTAACTAATATTCAAATTTTAAAGTTTTTTAAATTGACATTGCTTCCTTAGTCCACAAAAGAGGGCAATAAATGCATAAACCATTCAGTACAATTATATTATTGCACAGAACATTCCTATCCTAGCAGTTAAAAAAAAAAAAAAATGCACATTACATTTTAAACTAATGTGCATTAAATAAAAAGTTTTAGTCTGTCCATATTCTCAAATGTTAAGTCAAAAGTAATATGCGGGGGAAAACGCTTCAATAGACAGTTCACATGGTGTTACACGTGCACTGATTCCTACTACTCCAGGCTCAAGCTTCATAATAGCAGCGAAATACCACATTGTTTTTTATTCAGTACAGTTGTATGCAGAGTAGCAATATTCACAGATAACAGTGGCATTCGGCTGAACTTGGTGGTGAAGCAGCTCAGACTATGAGCCCAGGCCAGGGGCTGTACAAACAGATGGAACACAGACTGGAACCGAACGAGAGGATCGAGATGCACATTTCTAAGTTGAACATCTTTCCTGACAAAGCATTTAAGCAACTCATTGCTTAATCTGAGAAACTCTTATAAGCGAGCAAAACACAATGGCCAAAGACCTCCAACAACTGTTGGAACCATCCATTTGTTTTTCTATGTGAATGCACGCTAGATGAATGTCTTTGTTTCACTTTGTTTTTGTTTATTAAGCGTCACGTGCAGGAGCGCTGTTTTTTAGGTGATGTGTCTAATTAAAAATAACTTTAAAAGCATATTGAGACACCTGCTTTCTGTTAAACTGTATTTGTTGCGCTGTGTCTGGCCTTTTTTAGCGCAAGAATGTCATCGATCTGAAGTCATCGTATGACAGTGAGGATACATTTTTTAAACCAATACATCAGTCGACCTCTAATATGCGAAGTTGAGGTGGCTTTCGGTAAACAGCACTTCCTCATCAGACAGCGTATCTTAAGTCAGTATTAACCTTTCAACCAGATTTTCTTTAACCACTTTCCTAAATTGTTTTAATTTAGTACTTTTAGTTAAAGATACATCAGAATGAGAGGGGTTGGACGCATGCAAGGAGCAGACGTGTGAGCGACGAGCTCTGCGCACTTTGCTGAATTTTCGATTATTTTCATGTTATAATCTGGTGAATTTTGATACACCCAGTTACACATTTGCCCTTTGTTGCAAAAAATGGCAAAGAAGTCAAAATCCTCAGGCACCGGAGACATTAAAAGACACTTACGTGTTCAGGATGAAAGCCCCGACAGGCCTACAGACCGGGGACTCGATTTGGATGGTGCGACGGGAGAGGAGATCCAGCGTCAGTTGTCCAACATGTCGGTGATGTTGACGAAGATTCTTGTTGACTTGGAGGATCTCGCTGTAATACGTCGATCGATGGAAATAAAATTCTCTGAGTTAGCTACAAGAGTGACTGATGTTGAAAAACGAATCGATTTTCTGGAATCTTCGGAGAGGGAATTAACCGCTATCCGCACGCGACCAAAGTTGATTTGGAACATCTCCTTGTAAAGCTTGAAGATCTTGAGAATGGAAGCCGCAGGAATAATGTCAGAATTGTTGGAATTCCTGAGCATGAGGAGGGCAGAGATATGGTGAAATTCCTAGACGAGTTTTTCCCAAGTCTGCTCGACATAACAGGCAACAAGCTGGAAATCGAGCGAGCTCACAGAGTCCCAGCTCACAGATCTGCTGAGGGAGATCAATTCTGGCCAGATTTCTGAGATCATCCGATAAAGATCTTGTATTGCACCAGGCGAGGAGCAAAGGGAAGCTTTCTTGGAAGAACCATAATATTTTCTTGTTCCCGGACTTTGCGAGTTCGACAAGAGAGAAACGCAATCGGTTCAAGGAATGTAAGAAACTCTTACATCAGAAAAATATCTCGTTTGCTTTGATGTTTCCAGCAAAACTGAGAATAGAAACGAAAAACTGTCGCAAAGTATTTACATGTCCAAATCTGGCAATGTCTTTTATAGAATCAATGTCTGAGTAAACCATTGGATGTTTCTCATGTGAGTGGGCCTGTCTCGCTGTACTTACTCTTGAGGAAGCTGGGCGACATTTTGGGTTTTTTGCGTTGGCTCTGCCTAGCGGCTGGAGCTTGTTTTGTGAATAACACTTTTCCTTAAAGAAACTTTTGCATTGATGAAAGATTACATTTGCATTGAAGTTCCCGGACAGATTGAGAGTGGACACTACGGATGACCGCAAAATATCTACATGCTCACACAAAGGATGTCTTTTATAAAGTTGATGGATTGTGTAAGTCATGGTATATACTTTTATGCAGCCTCTGAGTGAATTGACTCGATCATCCGGGGAACCGGGATGCCGATTTTGTTTCTTTTTGTGTTGGCTCCGCCTAGCGGCTGGAGCTTGTTCTATTGAATAACACTCCTTTGGAACAGCTGTGGATTAATCTGTTCGTTCTTCGTGCTTATTCCTCCTGCTGGATGTAGTTTGTTTTGAGTTTTTTTATGAGACATTGGAATGATTACGTCATCCGTTGAACTCATAACAGCTGGCTCACTGAACATTTGTTTGTCTGTCCGAGGAATCTGAAAGGTTTTATATCAGCTGGAATTTGTTTTGTGGAAGATCACACCTTTAAAACAGTTCTGTGAATGAATCTACACATTCTTTGTGTTCATTCTTCCTATTGACTGGGTTTATTTCACAAAGTATTTTCTGTTATGTAATTTTGCTTCACAAATTTGTGAGGCAAAATTGAGCAATCCGATGGCAAAGTTGTCGTGGGGGCTCGTGGGTGTTCATAGACCTTTTGAGTTTAGAGGGATTGTCGCTGGTTGGCGCTTTCGTGCGCGGGGTTAATGCACACGTTTGTCTTTTTTCTGTTTGTTTTGTTCGGGGAGATGTTCGGGGGTTGATTGTTTCACTAAAGGGGAATGTGGTCTGTATAATTTTGTTTTTCACACACAATTTATTTTTTTTATTATATCAATATGTCAGTTGTTAATATGAGTGTACTATCTCTCTCCACATGGAATGTGAATGGGTTGGGGCACCCCATAAAAATAAGGAAGGTTATTTCTTTTCTTAAACGTAAGAAATATGATATATTTTACATAGTGTTTCTTCAAGAAACACATCTCTCCCCGCAGGAAGCTGAAAAATTTGGGAAGATATGGGGTGGACATGTTTTCTTTAGTGCTGGCTCAAGTAAGAGCAAGGGAGTCATTATATTGATAAATAAACATCTACAATTCAAATGTCTCAAACAGATTAAAGATAAATTAGGAAGAGTCATTATTGTCTGAAATTCAAGGGCAAATTCTGGTTTTGGCTAATATTTACGCACCTAACGCTGATGATCAGGGCTTTTTTATAGATCTTGAAGGGATGTTGCAAGCCGCTGGCACCCCTCATGATATAATATTGGGAGGAGACTTTAATCTTTTGATGGACTCAGTCCTGATCACAGTGAAGCAAAAGTGTGTAAACCCCCTAGAGCAACCTTGACGCTTCACAGGATGTGTAAAAATCTTGGTCTTGCAGATATTTGGAGACTTTTGAACCCATCTGGTAGGGACTATACATTTTTTTATCAGTCCATAACATTTATTCTAGAATAGATTTTTTTTGATATCCAAATCCCTAATTTCATCTGTTGTTGATTGCTCAATTGGATACATTTTAGTCTCAGATCACACCCTGGTGAGTTTAGAGGTGATGCCACATATAGAGAAAAAGAAATCATATAGTTGGCGCTTTAATGTATCCTTTCTGCAAAATCCTGATTTCCAACAAAAGTTAAAGACCGAAATCAATGTTTATATGGAGACCAACTGGTCCTCAGTATCCTCTGTGGGCGTGGCTTGGGAGGCACTTAAAGCGGTTCTTAGAGGTCGGTTCATACAGTATGCCTCATTCATTAAAAAATCCAAAGCACGAGAACTTGTGGAGTTGGAAGGGAATATTAAAAGTGCCGAGGCAGTGCTAAAGCGCCGAATGTCAGCTGATGGCCTCAGAGAATTGACCTGATTGAAATATAGATATAATACTCTTTTGTCGCAGAAAGTGGAGTTTTGGTTATTCAGGGCATGACAGTCATACTTTGAGTCGGGTGACAAAGCAGGGAAGCTTTTGGCTAGATATATAAAGCAGAGAGAGTCTCTTTCTATCATTTCCTCAGTGAAATCTGCTGGTGGTGAAATTTTTACTTCAGCCATTGATATTAATAATGCCTTTAAAGAATTCTATATTGATCTTTATAGTTCCACGCCTTCGTCTACGGATGAAGATATTAGAAACTTTGTGGAACCATTAGATCTTCCTAAACTGACGATTGAGCAAAAAACTCTCGATTCTGAGATAACCTTGGAGGAGCTTGACGAGGTAATTAAGTCCCTACCTACTAGCAAGGCTCTGGGGCCAGATGGTTTTGCCGCAGAATTTTTTAGATCCTATGCTACAGAACTGGATCCACTTTTGTTAGAAGTTTATACTGAATCATTAAAGAAGGAAAACTTCCTCCAACCATGACACAAGCCCGGATCAGTCTGATTCTTAAAAAGGACAAAGATCCAAGCGAGTGTAAAAGTTACCGTCCAATCTCCCTGATCCAACTAGATGTAAAAATATTGTCAAAAATTTTGGCTAACAGATTAAGTAAAGTTATGACATCTCTTATACATATAGATCAGGTGGGGTTTATTCGGGGTCGCAGCTCTTCTGATAACATCAGGCGTCTCATCAATATCATGTGGTCAGTGGCGAATGAACAATCTCCGGTCGCTGCCATCTCACTTGACGCTGAAAAGGCATTTGATATGGTAGAATGGGATTATCTTTTTAAGATTTTGGAAATGTATGGGTTCGGGAGTACATTTATTGGTTGGATTAAGTTACTTTATAAACACCCTTTAGCAGCGGTACAAACAAATGGATTAATTTCAGATCATTTTACTCTGAATAGGGGCACTCGGCAGGGTTGCCCTCTTTCCCCATTATTATTCCGTCTATTATTCCAGGGGTGACAGCGGGAAGTGTGGCACATAAGCTTCTGCTTTATGCAGATGATATTTTATTATTTGTCTCTGACCCCACTAGATCTATGCCTTGCCTCCACAGAATTATTAATTCCTTTTCCAAATTCTCAGGATACAAAGTCAAATGGTCTAAATCCGAAGCTTTGGCGCTGACAGCGTACTGCCCAGAAACGGCTTTCCAGCTGGGCGCCTTCCAGTGGCCCAAACAGGGCATTAAGTATTTGGGGATTTTATTTCCAGCAAATTTGTCTGATTTTGAG